>NW_026652295.1:36363579-36741079 GCF_009828535.3 Hylobates moloch | reverse complement strand
CCATCACAGAGAAAGGTCCTCAGACCCTATGCTTCTCCCCCTGCTCCCTTCCCCCTGCGTATTGTGTATGCCTGTCACCCCTCTAATATTCTTTGCACTGCCCTTATTTTGTTCCCTATAGCTGTAGTTTGGGTCACCATCATACCCCGTGTCTGGGATGCTGCCTGGCATATAGCAGGTGTTGAATGAAGGTCACCCTAGCCAGGGCTGTGGGCTAGAAGATGCCCCTAATGGGGCTCCCATGGTGCAGACCCAGAGCTTTACCTCTGGGGTCTATGTCTTGGTCCCCACCCCCACCCTGAACTTGGGCACCATGTCACACACAGCAGATCCCTCTCCTCCTAGTCTGAGACTCCCTCCTCTTCAACTCCTCCTGGTGTTTGGTGGGTGTGGGCCTGAGGACTCCAGAGACACTCCAGCAACCTGTCAGAGAGTTCTCCCATCTAACCCTGTGATGTGTCCCCCAGGCCCCTTCAACGACACTCCTCACTGCGAGGATTGATGGGGCTGCCTGGAAGAGGTGGCCAGGAGGGGAGCCTGAGGTGTGGGGTCCTTCCAGGTTGAAAACTCAAAAGGCCTTTTATTAGGTCTCTCAGGTCTGGGGTGCTCTCATCTACCAACAATTCAATCACCTAACCCTGTGCGACGCCCCAGAGGGTATACAGCGGGAGGGCCAGGCCTGGGCCCAGCACGCACTCAGTGTTGCCACCTTCCTGCTTCAGGCACTTTTCCCATCCCAGACTCTCCAGTGACGGGCAGGAAACACCCTTCTGTGTTTGTGTGTGAATTTGGGCACAGCATTTAAGCCAAGGGAAAGGTGACATTTGACATTCCATGTGTCTGCCCAGCCAAACATCTGGGTTGCTGGATGGCATACCACAGAAGCCCGGAGATAGGAACTTCCGGGCCGACCTGATGAAGGGAGTGAATTTGACCACTCTAGGTACCTCCAAGTGGAATCACACAGGATCAAGGGAGAGTTTTTCAGGTGTTGGGCGCACAGTAGGTGCTCAATGAACCAGGGCAACTTTTCCCAAGGTGTGCTGATTAAGAAAAGGTGTTTTGGTAACAAATAAGCTTGGTGTTGCCACAGCCACCTTTCCCAGGGTTTTTAAATTAAAAAAAATACATATATGTTTAGATATGGGCTCTCAGGCTGTTGCCCACACTGGAGTGCAGTGGCGCAATCCTAGCTCACTGCAGCCTCCAATTCCGGGGCTCAAGCAATCCTCCCGCCTCCACCTCCCGAGTAGCTGGGACTATCAGGCGTGTACCACCACCCACTCCCCGCAGCGATTAATTTTTTTTTTTTTTTGCATCGCATGCCACATGCAGGGTTTGAAAAGAAAAAATATATATATTTTTTCGTAGAGATGAGGTCTCACCATGTTGCCTGGTCTCGAACTCCTGGACTCAAGGGATCTTCCCACCTTGGCCTCCCAAAGTGCTGGGATTATAAGCTCAAGCCACCGCCCTCAGCCTTCAGGGTTTTTAAACATGTGCTGTGTTGTGATGTGCCAGCTGCCTGCATCTTCCAAAGCAGCTCTGATCAAAACCAACACTCTATGTTGCATCTCAGAGACCTGAACTCCCTGAAACCCACTTTCAGAGAACAGTAAGGCAGGTTTCTGAGGACTTGGCCCCTCAGTTCCCAGGAAGGGCTTCCATCATTCCCTTATTAAAGCATTTCAATTTTTCAATCAATGTTACACATGTTTACCTGTAGTCGTAAATATAAGGCCTACTGCATTCCTATCTCCTACCCCAAAGAAAACCAATTTTAACTTTAAGCTTTTTCTTCCTCTTTTACCTCCATATTTCTAAATAACATACTACTCTCAAGTTTTCAGCTTTGGACATCCTTTGTTGATTTCCTGCTAAGAACAAGAACTTGGCTCTCTTACCCTCTGCCACCAATACACAGGCACATTCTTTCCCTCTCCCAGTCTCCTACTGAGATCCAGCATATATTTTTACCAGAGCAATATTCACTAGTATTTGTGTTTACATTATCTGTATGTAAATATTATTCACAGCTGAGTCATGCAGGGTCTGCAGCTCCTCTTCCTGTGTATTTCTGGTTAGGCATTAATACACTGTTATAATTTGCTTAATTGTCTGTATCTATCTCTGATTCTTAGACCTTCTCCAAGCCCTCTGACAGGACACAGTGCTGACGAGATATGGGGCCACCTCACAGGCCTGGAGCTGTGTGCTGAGTTCCCCCAGAGCCCGCCCCGGGTCCCAAGTCTCTGTGTCTTTCTCCGATCACTCCTCCCTCACTGGGGCCTTCCAACACGTACTTGCGAGAATGGCTGCTGAGGAAGTAAGTTTTGAGACTCCTGCGGACTTCTCTTGGGTATCTGTGTTACTGTCGTGCCCATCTGGGACCCTCTCTCGAAGACCCCCTTCTTGGGGCTGGAGGGGCTGCTCACAGCTCCCTGAATGTGCTGCTGAAGGCTCCCTTGAAGACCGCGGCCCCCTCCCACTCATGGTTTCCTGTTTCTCACGCCATCCAGCAGGAAGGTTTCTGCTTGTCTTCCCACCATCCCCTCTTCTTGCTGTGGATTGTTGTTGAAATAAAAGCCTTTGTGAAGCAATCAGGAAGGAGCTGACGCAGACCCAGTTTCTGCGGACCAGTGCACAGAGCACAGCCCACTGCTCCCTGCAGGCCCGCCTCACATCCAGGCCACCAAGCCCCTCTCTTGCCCTTTGCCCCCGTGCTTGTTCACCGCCACTGGGCCTCTGATTTCCTCTGAGGATTTTCATCACGCTCATGACAACTATGCGCTCAATATCTCTGTCCTAGAAGTAGTGGGGACAGGTCCCACTCCTGTGCCTCGCCCCTGCCCTGCCAAATGTTTTTTAAACATTTAAAAATGTAGTAAGTTCATCCTATACACCAAAGAGTGCCACAGCACACACCTCCCTCCAAGCCAGCCTTCGGGTGCCTTCGTCATCCATCCTGGAGGCCCTTCCTAGGGTGGGGTTCGGGTCTAGGGCACGCTGCCTTCCCTCAGGACCCAGCACCCACCCCACCCACGCCTGGGGCCCTCAGGGCTGGGGCTCGTTTTCTGATCCCCCGCCAGTGTGTAACCTCCTGGCTGCTGGCACAGGCTTGGCCCTGCAGACCCACCTTTACCCCAAGGCCAGCCCTGCAGCTTCTCAGGGCAGAGGCCCCCAACAGAAAGCAATGAAGCGGCTGTTTAGTCTGGACGCTAACTGGACGAGTGCCCCCAAGTACTGCAGACAGTCTCTGCACACAAGGCCCCCACCTCTTTCCAGCCCTGGCCAGGGAGGTGGGTCAGTTTTCCCAGAAACCCAGGGGACACTTAGGAGAAGGGGTGAAACGAGAAAACCAAACTTTCATACGATTGGTTTAATTTTTTTTCAGCAGGAGAAAAAAGAATAAAGTTACAAGATTCTTTTAATATTTTCACAATGTTAAAACTAAAACTGAGCTCTAGGCTATGTGTGTAAGTAAATCTAGAACACAAAAGGGTTAAATAAGATTTTCTCTTTTAAAGATACAAGAATTTAAGCTTTCCTTACATTTAACAAACTTCACAGAACAGATACTGCAGGGGAACAAGCCCCACCCCCCACCCCCCACCCCCAGCTCTAAGTCAGGAAGCGAACATGGGCTTCGCTCCCCCAGGCCAGCTCCCCAGGGCTCCTTCCCATGGCTGCCTCCACGCGGCAGGCAGTGGGCGGGGCCTGGGGAGGGCCGGGAAGGGCTCGCACAGCCTCTTCGGGACCAGAGCTTGGCGGAGGCCTGTGCGGGGCTGCCTCACTGAGGATGGCCCGTATGGTGGCCAAGGGCTGTGGCTTGACAGCAGTGGTAAACGCTGGACAGACCTGGCCCCTCTGCCCTGGGCTGCCCTAGAGCAAGACACCGGTCTGGGTCCTGAAGCAAGAATTAAGGCTGGGGATTTTGCAGCGGGTTCCACTCTGGTGGGTGGAGGGTGGGAAGAGCATGACTTCCTATTTCAGTACGTCGGATCAAAAAACATTTGCAGTTGCAGGTGTTCAGCTGTTAATTTGCAGACAGAGTTGAACCATTTGTTGTTTTACAAAAAGGAAAGTTGCTGGGTTAAACTATTCCAGTAGCCTATGTGTGGGCAGATCCACGCTGCCTCTGCAGGGGCCTCCTGCCCTCACCCACCTGGATCAGATGCGGCACTAGGACCACTGGGACTGCTCACCCTGCCTGGGCTTTCAAGGGAATCCTGATCCTGTCCACCCAGCCCCAGCCCCACCTGACTGGTAGTGATTTCCTAACATGGGGCAACCAGGCCCACCCCCACCCTTCCCCACCTGGCGTGAGCAGCTGCAGCTGCTGAACTCCTCTGTGAACATGAGGGGGCACGGGTGGAGAAATGACCCTCAGGCCCCCTCACCCACCAGAGCAAATATCACTCTCGGAGCTGGGCCACAGCCACAAACCGCTGTTCTAGACAGATCCAAACCCACTGTCCCTGGGACATATGCTGCCTTCCCTTACTAAACTTGCTATGTGGTAGATGTGGACTGGGTGTCCTTGGACTATGGGGCTGCATAGAAACGAGAATGGAGGCCACGGCATCATCCTCCTGGCCCCTGGAGGCACGGGCGGCTCCAGCTGGAAGGGGCAGAGCCCGTGGGCAGCAGCTTCCCCAGCTGCTCCCAGCACTTCTACTGATTGTTGTTGGCTATGAAATGTCTTTTTAAAAAACTCCCAATATAGAAATCTGGCTGCAGAGGACAGTGTGCAGACCCGGCCACCGCGCTGTGCTGCCATTCGCCGCATCTGGTCCATGCCAGATCCCTGCACTGGCGAATGGCAGACCAGAGCCGGCAGGGGCAGGGCACTCTGGCTGCTTCTCGTGACCTTGGATCGCGTGTAGAAAAGGCAGGTCTCGTTCGTGGACTAGTCTTGAGTGGAGCTAATTTTCAAAGTGAGGTTACTGTTTCTCTTCTTGTGTGGTGAGTTTTTTCATAGCAAGTCAGGTAAAAAAATTTCCATAAGAATCTGTCCCCCACCACCCATTTCCAGCTCTGTGGGAGAGTGAGGCCACCACCCAGCCCAGCCACGTGGTCAATCTCAGCAGCCTCCCGTGGCCAAGGCACACGTGGCCATCAGGTATCCTGGCTACTGGGACTAAGGATAAGTGAAGAGGTGAAAGGCCGAACATTAAACAGAGTTTCTGGCAAAGCCATGTGCGTCGTGGGAACTTTAACACCAGCTTCTACTCCTCTATTAACTCAGAGTCTCCGTCTGGAACACTTTCCACTTAAGGCTTTTTATAAGTTTGACTCCAGCAGTGACAGGTATGTGTTGTTTTAAATCCACTAGCCATGCTCAAAAAAAAAATATTCTTCATGTTTTAATTTTATACAATGGCTAGCAGGCACCTTAGTAACCAGCCAGAAATCAATTTCAACCACCATCAACCCCTAAACTACAGTACCAGGATGGCTGGCTAAAGAAAGGAAACGGACTGGCTGCAGTCTGACGCGTGCCCAGTACAAGGTGTCTGGCTGACTTTGTCCTAAATAAGGCTAACATTAGTGAACTAAGAACAGCGTCATGTGGTGGCCATGCCTGGCCTTCAGGAGCACCCCTCCCCAATGCGCTGGCAGGAGCGCCCCACTTTCCGGTCCAGCTTCACCATTTTCATGATGGCTTCCTCCCGGCCACGGCCCATGTGGTCGAATGTGCAGTCGTGCTGCTCGGGGAGGCGATGTAACATACAGAACACGTAACCTGCAGCAGTAGGAGAAGCAGAGGAAAGAGGGTGTTAGGGTGGCCTCCAAGTGCACAGAGCCTCACGACTGCCTTTGTCCAGAGGATGGAGGGGCATCCCAGTGAGTGGACAACAGTCATTGCAGGGGTTCCTGATGCAGCAGAGAGCTCACTCCAACACCCGCACCCTGTAGCAAGAAGGTCAGCACTTCGCATTCCACAGCTGCTCAAGCCTGTCCGACACCCTCCGAACTCACGAGCTGTGGCTGCTCAGAGGCTGCCCCTGCCTGGACCCTTGAAGGGTAGAACCCTAAGTTGATGGCTGCAGAGAGACACAGCCCTATCCTTGGAAATGAGTGAGCTCTGCGCTCCTCTCCAGCACCATGCAGGTGGAAGAGCACAGGCTGTCAGCTCAGCACTCTGCTTGGCTCGGGCAAACTGTGATTTCCACCACAGGATGCCCACCATTTCTAGGAGGCAGGAGAAATGATTATGTCTTAAATGACATTCCACCTCCTGTACAGCTGGGGCTTGAGAGGATGGTGGGAGTGCTCAAACCACAACCCACAAATGAGTGGGGGCTCTCAAAGGAAAGTGGATTATTTCTATTGCTAGAAAAGGTATTAGAAAGAGAGGAAAGGACAGCAATGCTGGGCTCCAATCGCCATCTCCAAGGAACCTGATACTTCCAACTCCACTGGGTAGGTGAGAGAGGTTGAGATCCCCACACTTGGGGCCTCCCAACTGTCCTTCCCTCCCAGAAGTGCAGGATGCTACAAGACTCTTTTTGAAGCAGAGAAATCCAAGGGAGACACTGGTCTGGCAAATAAGAGAAAAAGACCAGTGATGAAAGATCAAGAGGCCTATCGAGCAGGGAGCTGGCACAGGTAAAGTCACTCTGGGTCGGGAACAAGGAGGGGAGGGCTGCCGGGAGCCAGGAGCCAGGCTCAGAGAACTCAGGGCGCAGCTGCACCAGGGTGTCTCCCATTCCCTCCAGCTTCCCAGGCAATCTCTAGAGCGGCCGATACGCATGTGGAGCACAGACATCTGAGGTCCCCAGAGTCTGCTGGCCACTTCTTTCAGGAACGCTGGGGAGAACAAGATCAGGGCTAGGAAGACACCTGCCAGTGCTGGCTGGCTCCTCACCACCTTCTCATCCCATCAGCATTATCTCACCATAGCCTGGATCAGGTCCACAGGAGCAAGCTTCCAGGTAAATCTAGATCCATTCCTAAACCTGTTCCCCCTGTCTGGGGCAGGCATCCCACAGCAGCCTGCCCAAGCAAACACTCTCCTTACTTGTTTTCCAACCAACAGCATCTCTTTTCAGACTTCTTTCTTTTAATCCCTCATCCAAGCCATAAAGAACAGGCAGCCACCCCTTGCAAACTGACTCATCCCTCCTCACATCCTCAACTTCTTTTCAGAGATGTAGAGGCTGTGCTTTTAGAAGAACAGCAAGGGCCCAAGCAAGGACAAAGTGGCCACAGGATGAACAGTTTCAACAGCCTTAAGATTTAAGGTTAAGATTCAATAGCCTTAACTTCTAAGATTAACTTCACATATATTCCTCAGCCTGAGGGAAGGAGAGTGTGTGGTGTCCTCAATGGCTGGGGACCAACCAGCCTCAAGGATGTAGCTGGCACTCACACCCTACTAGGAAGTCTTGAGCCCAGGCTGTGTGCAAGGGACATGTACACAGCCTAGGGGGTTGGAGTGACCCAGCTGAGCTTGGGCCATCCATTGTGTGAGAAAACACATTATTAACTGCTTCCCAGGGAGAGCAGGGCAGTATGTTTGACTCTAAATTGGGATTGGGTTTAAGGAAAAGAACAGAGATGCAATTTTTGTCTCCCGAGAAGCCGAGCTCCCACTTGGTCCAAAAGCAAAGTTAAGATTAATGAGCTCATGTGTTATATTTACTGATAAGTTCATTACTCGAAGATATTGGATACCAGTTGTTTTTCTCCTAAAGGATTTTGCAGCAGAGGCATGGATGGCCTCAGTATGCATCCTCCATCTAACAAGTAAAATCATCTTTTCGTAGCAAAGCCTACCTGGTGAGGGAGAACCTGCTGCCAGTCAGGGCTTAGGGTAGGGGCACCAGCAGGATGGCATCAGGATGTATCTATAGACATTTTTGTCACCAAGTCCTCACATATTTCTGTACTTTCAGCATCTATAATAAGGGGTGGGTGGACCCCTGCTGCCCCTTCCCTTCCCTTTCTTCAAGATACTGGGATGATTCAGAAGGTCCCAGGGGCTCTCCTCTCTTTCTGATGAATGGTGCTGGCTGAATAAAAGCAGCAGGAAATGGATTACCGCTGGAATTAACTTGGCTCCTGGCTCAGTTTAACACCTCATTAGTCAAAGATGGACTGAGGTGGAAGGAAAGGCTACATCTGGCCCCCCTTCTCCATGTTTGCTTAGCTTGCCTTCCGCCAGCTAGTGAGCAGCCAGCTTGGTGGATGTCAGAGCCCCAGGACTCTGGAAAAAGGAACAGGGAGTGACACCCACAGTAGCTACCCTGATATTCCCTCTACCAGCCCAAAACACCTTATTTCTCTGCCCAGGTTCTGTGTACCTGTTAGACACATCTTGACACTTGGCTTAGATTTTTTTTTTTTTTTTTTTGAGACAGGGTCTTGCTCTGTCACCAGGCTGGAGTGCTGTGGTGCGATCCTAGTTCACCGCAGCCTCAACCTTCTGGGCTCAAGAGGTCTTCTTGCCTCAGCCTCCCCAGTAGCGCGACTACAAGCACATATCACCACACCTAGCTGTTTTTTTATATTTTATTTTTGTAGAGACAAGGTCTCACTATGTTGCCCAGGCTGGTCTCACACTCCTGGCTTCAGGCATTCCTCCTGCCTCGACCTCTCCAAGTGCTGGGATTGCTGGGATTAGAAGGCACCCTCTAATCCCAGCACTTTGAGAGGCCAAGGCAGGAGGAATGCTTTCAAAAATCCACACCCAGCCAGCTTGCATTTTTGAAAGGTAAAAAACTATTAAACAGCAGATAGATTTTGGGAGCAGCGCTGGTAGCAATGAGAATATATGGCACTGTAATTCACTGGAGAAAAGTTTGGGGGAAACTCTGGAGGGCTAACTTCCCAAGTAGCTGCACTGAGGTTATTAGATGGCATAAATTAAGCTCAATTCTTTCTCCTGTCAGGATCATTCACTAAGAGGAAGCTATGTCTGGAACTTGTCCCAAATGCTGAGCAGATATTATCTACTGACAGCAGCTAATGGTGAAATGCATTTTGGTGTCAGAAAGGGGTTGTCCTGGATACAGGGGATGGCAGGTAGAGGTGCATGGGAATGACTGGTGGATGGGATGAATCTTTATCCTCTTTTCTTGGTACTCACAGATCTGTTTCCAGAAACCACTACAAGTGTCATGAACCTTGGGTTGCTCTCTGATTGAATTCTGGGATCCAAGCTGGGTAAGGAGAGAGAGGAGTCCAGGCTGCTACAGAAGATTATTTTCCCTAATTTCAATGATAAGCAGTTTTAAAACACAGAGGATTTATAGTCATGTGAGCTAGGCCAGCCTTAACACTTCCTCTACCTCATTTCTTAGAAATCAATCAGGGCCTTTCCAGAGAGGGCCAAGGACGGTGGCATCCAGGAGGGATGAAAACACTGAGGACACAGAACTGACCTGCTGAACTACGACAGCAGCTCTGGTATTATTACCCAGGGTATCATGTAATTCTTTTTTCCCCAGATTTTAAAAAGTTATATATTAAAATCAAATTCAAATAAAGCCACATATTCATAGCCGGCTGATCTTTGACAAAGCCAATGAGAACTTACACTGGGAAGAGGAAACCCTCTTCAATAAATAGTGCTCAGAGAATTGGCCTGCCCCATGTAGAAGAATGAGACTGGACCCCTATCTCTCACCACACACAAAAATCAACTCAAAATGACTCAAGACTTCAACTCAAGACCCGAAACTGTAAGAATACTACAAGAAAACCTAGGGAAAACTCTTATGGACATTGATCTAGGCAAAGAATTTATAACTAAACCTCAAAAGCACAGGCAACAACAACAAAAATAGACAAATGAGACTTAACTAAATTAAAAGCTTCTGCACAGCAAAAGAAATAATCAAACGGGTAAAAAGAAAACCTGCCAAATGGGAAAAAATATCTGCAAACTACTCATCTGACAGGGGACTAATATCCAGAGTACAAAAGGTACTTAACAGGAAAAAAAAAATCTTATTAAAAATTGGCAAAGGACATGAATAGACAATTATCAAAAGAAGATGTACAATCAGTAGGTGTATAAAAAATACTCAACATCATTAATCATCAGAGAAATACAAATCAAAACCACAATGAGATATCTTACCCCAGTCAGTATGGCTATTGTTAAAAAGACAAAAAAAATAACAGATCCTGGCGAGGATGCAGAGAAAAGGGAACTCCCACTGTTGGTGGGAATGTCAACTAGGAAAGCCACTATAGAAACTGCTATGGAAATTTCTCAAAAAACTAAGAATTATCATTTGATCCAGCAATCCCACCACAGGGTATCTACCCAAAGGAAAAAAAGTCAATATATCAAAGGGATGCCTGCATTCGCATGTTTATTGTGGCACTATCCACAAAAGCAAAGATATGAAATCAACCTCAGTGTCCATCAAGGGATGAATGGATAAATAAAATGTAGTATACACAAACAGGAATACTCTTCAGTCAAAAAGAATGAAATCATGTCAGTTGCAGCAACATGGATGGAACTGGAAGTCATTATCTTAAGTGAAATACACCAGGCACACAAAGGCAAATATCCCATGTTCTCACTTATATTCAGGAGCTAAATAATTTAAACACATGGAGGTAGAGAGTGAAAAGAGAGAGACTGGGAGGGTGAATGTGGGGAGGGAGGAGGATGAAGGGAAGTGGATTAAAGGGTATAAACACATAGTAAGATAGAAGGAATAAATTCAGTGTTAGATAGTGGAGTAGGATGACTATACTTAGCAAAAATGTACTGTACTTGGGTGACAGATACCCTAACCCTGACCTGATCACATGCATTATATACATGTAACAGAATTTCTCATGTACCCCATACATTTGTACAAATAAAAAAAACAAATTCACTGACTCATTCACATACATACATTCCCATATCTACACTTTCCTTATGGCCCTATCGTTCAGCAGCACGTAATTTTAAAAACATTTCAACAGATTTTTGCTTACTGTAGCTATGTATCATTTGGTGCTTTGAAGGGATAAAGGAGGATAAGGGATAGGGGAATATGGTTAAAAGGATGCTCACCCCCCAAAAAGAGAGGGGAGGAGTCATGGCAAAGTGGTTGAAAATGTAACCTGCCTGCTAAATGTGGTTTAACCTTAGCCCTTTCCCCTGCCAAGTCACATGACTGGCTACCCTGCTCCTTAGAGCCCAAGATTACTGGATTTTCATGAAATACTGGTTCAGGAGGAAGCTGCAGAGCTTCCTTAAGGATGCCTGAGTTGCGTTCAGTAAATCTGCACAAAACGCTCAAGAACTTGTGTGGGCGTCCCTTTGCTTGCTGGCACTGAAGAGCAATTTAGGATGAGCCCTCGATTTCAAAGGGAGGGAAAAACAGCAGCTCTGCAGGCACTGTGCTCCGTGACTCCACTTTCCATGGCCCTCTGGACTGAGGCCTCTCTCTGCCTGCCAACACCCTGGCTTCTGACAGGCTGCCCTGGGCACAGGAAGAGAGAGAGCAGGACTAGTGAGGAGGCCCAACCACAGCAGGTAGTACCAGTCACCCCCTGTGATCTGGGGGGGAAGGTCTCCCCAGGGTCTCCACCAGCTACACCCTCCATCTGAGAAGACCTCCTTCAAGTGAGCAGACAGCATCACGAGGGGGCACATGGAACAGGAATGCAAGAAGAGGGTGCCTGTCCAGACAGCCACAGTGGCTGAACCACCGAAGGCTGTCATCCCGGGGCCCCGCCCAAGCCTGTGGCTTGGCACAGTGATGGGGGCAGAGCAATCACTTCCCTAACTGTCGCTACCAAAGACACAAGATTATGGCAAAAGGCAAAAACACAATTCAAGACCTATCTAAAACTCTGTTCTGAAAGAATCCCATGTGAATGAGAAAAAGCAGGAGGCAGTTTTCAGCTCACTCACCTGGAATAGACAGGCGGGGGGTAGGGGCACTTCTCTCGGGAGGACAGGTATTTCAATAGAAACCACTCATAAATATTAAACCAGAACATCTGGACTCAGCCCTCCTGATGCAGAAATGGGGCCTATGGCCCTAATGACCCATGTGCCACATAAACCTGAAGATGCCCAATACCTAAAGGGCCTTAGAAACACATTCCCAGCAGAAAACTGAACTGAGGAGCATTTTTCCAAGACCCATAAAGATCTGACGTGCAGATCTCTAAAACTAATCATTTGGCGGGAACCAAACTTCTAACATGACCCTACAGCTTTTAAAGCTAACATCTGAAATGGATACAATTCATTCAGATGCTCTCATCCACAGCGACACCTCACTTCTGTCTATACAGGGAGGAGGAGTGGGTGTTTTGAGACTAAACCTACATGACTGAGAAAAATCTGCACAAATGCCATCATTAGGCAAAGGTGCCATAACATCTAACACTTCGTTCTAAAGTGCTGTGAAAATTTTAACAACATCTCACTCACTTATATACAAAAGTCAACATCAATCACTGCCCAAAAGGAACACTCCAAGGTGTAACTCAACCTAGAAGGTCGGGCTGGGTGTGTGTTCTGTGTTCTTTACCTCTAGGCAATGCTGGCAGGCTAGGCACACCTCGAGGGCAGCTGAACCAAGTCAAGTAGCGTCCGCTGGTTCCCTTGCCCCAGTGGCCACAGGGAATGGCTACTATAAGGGGTCTGGAGAGGTGGGTGGAGCAGGAGCTGGAGGGCAGAGGGAAGGAGCCCACCTTACATCCTGCCTGAGGTGAGGCCTCTACCCTTGGCTGAGGCCCCTGGACCCTACAGGCCAGCATTTCCCTCCAATCCCTAAGAACTGGGCAGGTGTTGAACTGCCCTTTTACACAGAATTTCCTGAGGGAGACAAAGAAGGTGATGCTGAAAGTCACAAAAGTTGAGCCCTTGACATTTTGATTCAATCGGTGCTAGATAGAAATGTTAAATATTGGCTTTATCTTGAAGTAAAAAGTATTACTTCAAGTTGGCAAAACTGGACAGCTCTGTATACTTTTGGACTATAATTAATTAAACATTTGCTTTCTTGCAGATCCCTCACTTGGAAGCTCCCTCAAGTGGCTGTTTTATTAAAGCCACAGACCAGGGAGGGCTGCAGCTCCAGCTGCTCAGGTGTTTTTACCTCATTTGCAAATATTTTACACTTCCTTGCTCATTTAAATTTCAAATTGTCAAAAGTTGAAGGAGGACCTAAAAATACTGATGAGCCTTGGGGATGAGGTACTGTAACACGCTCTGCTGGTGTGCAGCCCGAGGTGGCAGCATGCTGCTGTCTGCGCAGAGGCACCTGCTCACCATCCCCCAGCACAGCGACGGAGCCCAGGCAGGTATATCCGGTTTTTTGGTAAATCAGAGACTATTCCTGTGGATGCACATGAGCTCCAGCAGACAGAAGCTATCCAAGACCTCCCAAAGCATCCTGAGTTGACCCTCCAAATCTCAACTCATTAATCTCAAGTGGTACATCAATTCATGAACCACTTGGCATCTAAAGTGTCTATTTCAAACATAAATGACAAATATCCCTGACCCATCTTCCTTAAATGATCAAGCAGCCTTATTAAAAATATATATATATCACATTTTTCTAGCAAGGTAATAATTGTTTAAAGCTTAGGACAGCTCACTGACCTCATAGCTCATATGTAAGTACACGCTGGGAACAGCAGGTGGTTACAAGGAAGCTTGTTGTAAAGCATTAGCCATTTATACTCCTACCAGCAGCAATCCCTGGATTATACCACATGCGCTGACCCAATGCCCAAGGCAGAATTTGTAGCACAGAAATGTATTATATTAAAGGACCTAAATGCATTTTATTTCATCAGGCCAGGGTGCAGGCAAAGCAGCTGCAGGTGTTTCGGGAATGGAAGGCATCTGCTTTACATTCTCCTCCATCCCTGGCTTTGCATAGTAGAGGGAAAATCATTAGACTCCAATAAACAGAACTGGATCCCAGCTTGCTGAGTTGGCTGACATAGTGCTCTGCTGGGCTGAGAAGAGAACCACTGGATGGACAGAAGTCAGTTGCCCAGGGCGCTGGAACCAAAGCCACAGTGAATCAACAAGCTGGGCATTGGTCTGTCTGCTTTTCAAAGAGAAGGAAAACTTGCAATTTAGAAAAGCCCACGCTCCTCCTCAACAATTTCATAAGAAACACTAAATCATATTGAGACAGCTCTAAAACCGAAGCAATCATCTGCTTCCCCCAAATAAAATATCAGTTACATGCCAGCTAAATGTTAGAACCAAAAGCAGTATGATAGAGGCAAAGATACAAAAGCCTTGTGCAAACAACTCATAAGGCAGCTGTGTGCAGTCAGCGGTGATCCAGAGCCCTCCCTTGGCATGTGCCGTCACATTGCTCTCAGAGAGCCGTCAGCAGTGCAGGCAAGAAAACTGTGCCACAGTCCAGCTTAACGAAGCTCTCCATGCAGTTTGTACACACGCCGTTTTAAAAGTATAAAAAAATTCACCACTGTTGATGTCCTTTATTATTGTTTCTCCAGACAGCCCCATTCTTCCAAAAGCTCTAATTACCTCTTTCCTCTCCTCTGTGGAGAATGTCGGCTTTGTCCCAGTAATGTCTCCTTCTGTCACCCAGCTCAAGCAGCCCTCACTTTACCTGACAGCCAGAGAACAAACCCTCCATTGCTCACTCTTTTGCCTCCATGTAGGAAAACCTATTTTTGCAACCCAGGGGGTAAGGGGTTAGGAGGCCCACACCGTGAAAGATATTGTGACTTATGAGAACTCTCCTCCAAGCAAGCCCTTCAATGCCCAGCCCACAAGGAGACGGGGGCTGGCTGCACGCTCATATGCTAGGCTGTTTTATCTGGAGATGAACATATATTTAAAAACTAAGAGAAAATGGCTCAAGGCAGTTTTTGCCACAAGAATAAGGAAATGACTTGCTCTTTCAAACATCATTTCATTTCAGTAGCTGAAAGCAGGTGGCATTAACCACTTGGTACCTGGGGCAGTCTTTAGGGTCCAAAAACCCCTAAGGAGGCACCTGCAGTCCTGGCGGGCCCCTCCACCTCCTCCAGCCTCTACACGGCTCTCGGGGGAAGAGTGCTGTGCTGCTAAGAAACTTCTGTTTTGGGAATGGCCTTATCCTCCTTTCAGTAGGCTCCTGATTTGTTTGGCTTTCTCTTTCAGCATTTCCCAATCCTTTAAAAGATTATCTTCTCAAACAGAGCAGTCTCCTACAAAACCAGCTCCAAAGTTAAAGTAGAGATGACAAAAGGGGCTGCACACATTCCATCCAGGAGCTGCTGAGGACACAGCCTGGGCCCATGGGGGTAACTCAGTTGCCAGGCTCCTGACACATGGCTTGCTAGGGAGCTATGGCCTGTTTAGCCTCCCTGAAGGCACCTTTGCAGGCAAGAGTCAGTTCATCCAAGTCACAGAATGTCCGAGTGGCAATGTGGTCAGGGGGCATCGGACTATAAATGCCACACATCTCTCTCCAGAGAAACACCTGGAAAAGAAAGGAACATTTTCCCCATCTTTCCCAACTGACCTTTCAATCCACACACTGGGATCACAGGGAGTATGAAGATGAGAAACTGGGGTGGGGAGAGACCTGTGACTTAGTCCCAACCCTGCTTCCACAGCAAGTCCCTTAACAGCTAAACTACACATTCTCTTTCAGGATAATACAGTACGGAGTGTGCGCTTTGGACCCAAGTACTGAATTCAGGTTCCCGCTGCCCTGTTTTGACAGTTATGTGGCTCAGGCCATTTAATCTTGAAGAACCTCCGCTGTGTCTGCTCTAAGATGGGGCTGTTAAGGGCATAAATGAAAACCGTGCCTGTGAAGCACCCGGCAACGTGCTCAAGGAGGGCTGGTTGGTCCTGGGATGATTCTTCAGGGTGGGGTCATCCCTTTTGCCATTTTGTCCTATATGGTGCAGCTGACATGCTTGGCATTATGACTCTGACCCTCTTCCCCCATCATGTCTGTTCCTTCCTCCTCCATTCACACCACCTTTTTTCTGCCCCACTTGCTTTCACCTCCCCATCTAGATTCTGGTTCCATTCTCCGTTGAGAAGTCACTGCTGACAAAAGAGAACGAATGTGGAAATCTTCCTCTGAACATATGATGTACAAGTTTCCTCTCTCCCCCTCCACAAGCCTGTCTTTACAGACTATAAATGCATGCTAAGTGACAAGCTCAGTAAAAATTTCTGAAGATATGCAAATTTCAGAGAAATCTGAATTAAATATACAAAGACTACACAGTGCAGCCTGGAAAGTACTCAGTGGTTAGGGACACCATGAAAGGGACACAGAAACTTTCCAAGGACATCAGAGAGGAGCTCCTCTACAGGTACAGCTGAGTATTCTGTAAGCCTCTGTCACAAACAGAGGCAGAGCATGTGTTGCCAAGTTTGGTCATGTATTGATTGTTGAAAAGCCACATGTCTATTTCCCCAAGACTGTCAGGCTGGGAGCTGTAGTGAAAGGAAGAGCAGGAGAAAGGAATGGGCTGTAGACATTCTGCAAACAATCTATGTTTTCACCCAAACTGTGCCAGCATCACATGCACTTGTTTTATGTGCTTGTTTTAAGAATGAAGTTTCTCTAAGGGCTTCTTGTTTTTACCACGATAACTCAAAAAGGTCATTCCGAGGAGCTTAAAAGTACAAGCATGCTTTTGCCCTGTTTCCACAAAATATGAACTGCAAAGTCAGAAGTCCTACAGTGTCTGCTGTCCACTGTTACAAGACTGTGTGGTGGGGTGGGGGTGGGGGTGGGCAGAGAAGCTGGCTTCTTGATTCTCCATGTTTAAAGTTGGTTTATTTAAAAACACCTGCCCTGAAGGGGAAGAGGCCTACTCAGTGTAGAAAAATATTTTCTGCAGACATGAGTGCAAATCTGAAGTCAGACTACACACTGTAGTGAAAGGCCTACTGAATGGATAGCCCACTAAAGGACTCTACAAATCTCCTGTGTGGAAGGTATTAATAACCCCATAGCCCAGTTCCATTTCACTTGGGGGTGTAGGAGAGGGGGCTCAGATATGACTTCACCTAATGGTTACAATTTGGGTATAAAAAACACCCCATGAACAGCTGGGCATGGTGGCTCATGTCTGTAAGCCCAGCATTTTCTGGGGCTGAGGCAGGAGGATCACTTGCAACCAGGAGGTCAAGCTGCAGTGAGCCATTATCGAGCCACGGCACTCTAGCCTGGGCAAAAGACCAAGACCCTATCTCAAAACAAAACAAAACACCCTATGAATGGAGCCTGAAAATCACTCAATCTAATGACCCTTTTCAATTCTCACTTAGAACACCTCTAGAAAGCTGACTACTCCTGTGGGCTCTGTGACATCTGCTTACCTTGTTTTCCTTCTCTTTCTCTGATGGCTCTTCATCTGCTGTCCTTGAAATATTAGCATTATTCAGTGCTGGACCTTCTTTTTGTCTTAATCCTACACTCTTCACACTCTTCTTCAAGGTTAAAATTCTAACTATGTATGCTAACAATTCTGAAATTTATCTCTCTGCCCCAGACCTCTCTTTGGAGCTCCATATCTGTGTATTCATTACTACTTGGCATCTCAGGTATTTCAGACTTGAGATGTCTAACATGGGACACTTGCTACTTCCTCACACATTTGCTTCTTCTTCATCTCCCATTCTAAGAGAATAGGGCCGCCATGCAGCCAGCGGCTCATGACACAAACCTGGAGTCATCACTGATCCCTTACTTACTCTTCACATTCAACTACCGAGTCTTGTGGATACGATTTCCAAAAATCAAATCCATTCACTTCTTGCCATCTCTACTGCCACCACCTAGTCAAAACCACCAGAATCTTTTTTTCCGAGGCTGCTGCAATAGCCTCCTTTAGGTGGTCGCCCCATATCAAACCCACCTTCCTCAGAGCAGCCAGCATCATAAGCCGCCACCTAGTCAAAGCCACCAGTATCTTTTTTCCAAGGCTGCTGCAATAGCCTCCTTTAGGTGGTCGCCCCACATCAAATCCACCTTCCTCAGGGCAGCCAACATGATGAGATGATGAGATCCAGCCCTGTCTGTGATTACCGTGCTCCACTGATTACAATAAAAATCTCCCCATTGAAGCACGATCTCAACCCTGGCTGCCGCTTCCCCTTGTGCCATTTACTCCCTTGCATTCTATGTCCCAGACACACTGACTCCCAAAGGAAATTCTTGCTTACTCAGGCCTTGGCTTCAATGACTTCCTCAAGAAGATCTTCCTGGACCCTCAGACTAGGTTAGGGCCCAGTTGGATGCTTTCAAGGCATCTTGAACTTTTCCTTCAATCACTAGTCACAATTTGAATTTAGCGTCATTTGTGGAATTTGTTCATTTAACTTGTCTCCTTGGCTAGATTTCATAAAATCAAGCACCATGCTTCTGTAATTTATCACATATCCTCTATCCCTAAAATACTGCTTGGTTCGCTCAAAATATTTTGGTCAGGTAAATGAATGATAGGTTAGGTATAGAAAGACTGTGTTCTCTGAACCTTAGGGAGCAAGCAAAGGCCAATCAGGTATTCAAGGGGCCAAATCCAATATCCTCACCTCAACCTCTACAGCATTTGTCCACTTTTCTGTTTCTTGAAATACTTTTATTTTTCATCTTCTGTGATGTCACACTCCTTTCTTCCCACCTGGCCTACTGTTGCTCCTTGGAATCCTTCATGGTTTCTCCTCTAAAATCACCCAGCATCACATCTTCCTATCCAGATCCAAACAGGGTATCCATGCTGATGCCTCTTGAACTTATATTTCCATCTATGAATTCCCCTCAAATCCAAATCCCGATTTCCAATGGCCTACTTGACAAACACTTCTGACTAGAATAATGCTAGGAATCTCAACTGTACCATGTTCAAAACAACTCTTCATCTTCTTGACCTCTCCGTTAGTTTACCTCTTCATCTTCTCTGCCTCAGTGAGTGGCAATATATCCACCCAGCTGCTGTTCAAGTCAAACTGTGGGCTCAACTCTTGATTCCTCTCTTTTCCTTACTCCTCACACTGACTTTATTAGAGGTCTAGTTAGATCTAAATGATGTCCTGAATCGGCTCTGCATCTCTTCTCATGCAAATGTCCTGTGGTAGGAATAAGCTTGGCATGCTGATGGAAGAGAAAGACAGCCAGCAGGGCTGGAATGCGGTGAGGCCAACGGCTCCACCAAGCTGCTAGAGCTTAGGTGTGTTGCCTGCTTTCTGCCTTTGCTGCCCTCCAAGCTGTCCCCCTCCCACCAGTTGGAGGGAACTTCTGGATTAAAAAAAAAAAAACTGACCTGAGATGCACTTGTTTTGTATTTGTTTATTCTTACTTTGCCTATTTAAAGGTAATACATGAATATAATAAAAACTCAAATTGTATAAAATGATATTCGGCAGAAAGTAAGTCTCCCATCCCATTCTGTTACCCTCTCCAGAAGCCCAGCAACCACCACCACTGTCTATTTTTATGTATTCTTGAGAGTCCATGCATCTATGCATACACAACCATGTGTTTCTCTCCCAGAGAAACATATTTTTCTTTTTTTTTTCTTTCTTTTCTTTTTTTAATAGAGACAAGGTCTCACTATGTTGCCCAGGTTGGTCTCCAACTCCTGAGCTCAACTGATACTCCCACCTCTGCCTCGCCAGTGCTAAGATTACAGGCGTGAGCTACCGTGCCCGGCTCTCCAGGGGAATATTTTTAAAATTTAAGTCAGATCACTCCTTTGCTTAAAACCATTCAATGCCTTCTCACTATGTTTACAATAATCAGATTCTTTGCAAAGACATGCAAGCCCCCGACTGATCCCTGCTGCGTCTCCACTCTCCTCCCGCAACGCACTGTGCTCCGGCCGGGCTGGCCAGCTTTCTCTTCCTCAGATACACCAAGTTTGTTCCTCCCTCCAGGGCCTTTGTTCTGTCTGGGGCACCGCTCTCCCAGCTCTCTGAATGGCCGGCTCTCCCAGCTTTTATGTTCAGCTCAGCTTTCATGTCCTCCCAGGTGCTGGCCTCCCCCTTCCCTATTTGCAGCTCCCCCTTTCTCTTATCACACTGTCATTTTATTACATCATATCTCCTACTCCCATCAGAAATTACCTTGTTTATCTGTTCCCTTGCTTACTGCATCTCTCCCCTAAAGAATAAAAGCACCAAGAGGTCAGAGACTTTTGTCAGTTTTACTCCTTGCTCTTCCTCTACAACTCAATAAAGATGAACAGAATGAATAAATAAATAACTTGAGCCAACATCTGACTCATTAAAAATAGAAAAATATTACTTAGCAATAAGATAGAAAAATAGAAAAATATTACTTCTAGCAATATTTAATGCTAGTGACTGTGCCCCTCCCCCTCACAGGAGAACACTATCACCACACAGTTCATCCAGTTACCTGGGTGAACACAAGTGCACTGGGCACAACTGAAAAACTACTGCTGTCTGGCTTGTGGTGTATCCCGTTTTTTGCAGTAGCACGTTTACTTTCCTAATAGTACCTTTCTATTGCTGTTATTCATAGGAGCCCACACTTGCTGAGCTCACTCTTACAGGTAACCCAGAAACGTCCAAGATAGCACTAGATACTCTCCTGGAACTGAAGTTTTGCTGTTGCTCATAATTACAAACAAGCGAAGTACAGACAACACAGAACTGAATGTAACCACACAATTCCCACTGACGTCCATTTCCTATTCCACCCTGGTATTTTGGTCAGTTACTCCAGATTCCATGGAAAATTATTCCTGGATTTGAGGGAAGAGCAATTTAACTGATGCAAGAGTGTTAACGTAAACCTAGCCCTTCAGTTTGTAAATCTGGAACCTCCACTTCCTGGGTGAATCTGGAACACTTGGTGCAGAGCTCAGGGAAACAAATGTCATCCTGCACATTCATCACAAGGATGCACAAACTGCACAGTGCGCTGACTCACAGCTGCCATGGTCCAAGAAAGAACAGCGCTGGGTGTGTGGAGAACAGTGGCCTGCTGTGCACAGCACGTGTCCTTATGACCCTTAGAGTCCTCAAGGCACAGACAGGTGGCTGCTAGCCTGTCTCCGGGACCCACTGGACCCATCTTCACCTGAGGTAGCCAATGCTTGCCACCTCCCACTCTATGGCCTAGAGCAAAAGCAAGTATTTAATACTAATAAAGAAATCTAGTATCGGCATGGAACACACTCATCCCTAGCTCCCTTGCCACCTCAAAGTACTTTTCTGGAGGAGCCGTCAGAGTAAATGAAGCAGGCCTGCCTTGGATCATGCAAAGATCTGTCGTCTATGGAAGACAGCAGTCAGGCAGTACTCCCCACAGGCCAGAGTCATCTGTCTTCCGGTCACCCACCCAGACACTGTACATTTTAGCATGTGCACCAGCTGGTGTGGCTGTGTCCCAAAGCAACATGGGACATTCCCTGTAATCTTCCTTGGACTGTGTCACAGGCACTGTACTGGGGTATAGCAATACACTAGACAGTACAGGTGGCTCTACCTCTCATTTCCACAGGCAACAACAGAGAAAGGGAACACCCTTCAAATCTCAGGAGGAAATAAGCAGTGGCATCCTCAGGCGCTGGCAGCTGTGGCCAAACACCTCTCAGGTCAATGCCAGTGGACTTCCCACACCCACCATCACACCTCCATTTTTGCCTCGCCTCCATTTCCAGACGTTTCTAGTCCTTCTCTACTGTGTCTCTTTTCTCTCCAACACATGGATTTCTTTTTACTTGTGACCATTTTTGTTTCTCAAAAAAGGAAAAGGAAAAGGAAATCCACAGCTATGACTGCCTTAATACCTGCTCCACAGAGGAGGGAGCCTTCTGGACTGCAGGCTCCAGGGCAGGCCAAACTTGGTGATGCTAGTAAGTGTCCACACCAAGCAGCTCTTACGTGTGTACCTCTCATCTGTCTACACAGCTCACCAGAAACGTGTTTTTGTTTTTTGTTTTTTTTTTTAAATTAAATTGAGATGGAGTCTTGCTCTGTTGACCAGGCTGGAATGCAGTGGCGCGATCTCGGCTCACTGCAACCTCCAACTCCCAGATTCCAGCGATTCTCCTGCCTCAGCCTCCTGAGTAGCTGAGATTACAGGTGCACGCCACCACACCTGGCTAATTTTTGTATTTTTAGTACAGACAGGGTTTCACCATATTGGTCAGGCTGGTCTCGAACACCCGACCTCAGGTGATCCACCCGCCTTGGCCTCCCAAAGTGCTGAGATTACAGGCGTGAGCCACCATGCCCAGCCTCACGTGTTCATTTCTTAACGGAGCTCTGTCTAACCCTGAATTATGGATGGGGATGCCTGCACAAAACACAGAGATCTAGAAAGGTGAGAAATTTCTTAGAGAAGCCAGTTAATCCAATTATTTTAGGCAATTCTCCAATGAACTACAGGGCTAACACATCCACCCTTTTCAGTTTTTTTGCCTCTGAACTTTGCTGTAGTATTTCATGGTCAGTCTCAACTATCCAGATCTGAAGTGTGCTAGCCCCTTTTCCCAATAGTTAAAAGTGCCACCTCTCAGCGCTTATTCCCAACTTATCCAGAGCTTGTTCCTTTTGAGTCTCTGGGAATGTATCACCTGTCACGCCCCTCATGGGTCCTGTCCCAGTAACCTTAGCTCGCTAAGCAACATGACTTCGAGAGACTGAACAGTTCTAGTGCCCCCTGACATCAGGCACTACGTGAAAGCCAACAACCCATGAAAGCTCCATTCACAGGGATCTGGTTATTGGCAGATATACTGACCTCTAAGGCAGTCTTCTCCATGTCTGCCTTCCAAAAGATGGCAATGCTCTCCAAATGCAAATTCTCTTTTTGTAACACTGACTACAGTATCCACCAACACTAGAGTTTATGCTGGCACAGAATCTTATTCAGGCTCGTGGCTGGCAACAAGACGGCAAAACGTGAAGTGGTGAGGCTTTTCTTAGTCTGCGTCTCCAGGCCCCAGCAGCTGAGGAGTAGGGCTGTCATGTGGTCTTATCAGGACTTTGGTCTGCTTAGGTAAAAAGCACTTTCCAGAAGCAGAAACAAACTTCATTATATTGATCTTCTCAGAGTAAAGGTGCTATAGAAATCTCATCTAATAAATAAAGGATTCAGGCTCCAGTGTGAGGCTGTCAGTCCAGCAAGGGAAAGAAGCTATCAAGCTCAAGGAGTCAAAGTATTTATTGGTCACCTGTGCACTGTTTACAGAGCTCTATTCTAGGGGCTGGGTGGAGGAGAAGGGAAAAAAGAAGTCACTGGTTCCTGCCTTTTAAGATAGCTGGAGACACATGCAGAGAAAAAAAGCTGAAGGTCACAAAGAGCAAAGCAAGAAATCAACTGCAAAAAAAATCAATATAATTCAGCAATGTGTAATAAATCGGGAGCACCAAGGGGAAGTCAACTGCAGTAAGGGATCTTGGAGGAGGTAACTTTTCAAGGAATATGAGGATATGAATTAGCACTCAGGAGAACGGAATGTGCATGTCAACAGAATTAAATGCCACTGTGTCTCATATTACCCAGGTGCAGTGGGAGACCAAAAGGTGACCATGCTGTGGACCCGGTTTTCCAGAAGCATCTTATCTAGATGTGGCATTCGGGACACAACAAAACACAGTGCACTGGATGACTCATTACCCCATCTTAAGTGGTTCTCACAGTCAGGTACATACATTTTTACCATTCAATAAAAAGCATCTCTGAAATGGGGAAGTGGTTAAGGAATGGGCTAAATTCTGTATGGTTGAAAATATGGACAGTTAATGCTGTAGTCCTCTCCTGTTTTGGGGACCCCATGGGCCAGCTTGGGGATACGAAAAAGTGGTGGGTTTCTGGGAGCTCAACAGACCTGGGCTCAAATCCCAGGTGCTACCTTCATATTTCTAAGCTTCAAAGTTTCAGTTTTCAACTGTGTAAAAAAGGAGGTACCATTTGTCCAACAATGCTCTTTTTTTTTTTTTTTTTTTGAGACGGAGTCTCGCTCTGTCACCCAGACTGGAGTGCAGTGGCATGATCTCGGCTCACTGCAAGCTCTGCCTCCTGGGTTCACGCCATTCTCCTGCCTCAGCCTTCCGAGTAGCTGGGACTACAGGTGCCCACCACCATGCCCGGCTTATATTTTGTATTTTTAGTAGAGACAGGGTTTCACCATGTTAGCCAGGGTGGTCTTGATCTCCTGACCTCATGATCCGCCCTCCTCGGCCTCCCAAAGTGCTGGGATTACAAGCGTGAGTCACCGCGCCTGGCCTTGTCCAACAATGCTCTTAAGAGTCAGATGATATAACTCAAGTACAGGTACCCAGGATATAGCAGCTGTTCAATAAAGCTATTCCTCTTTTTCCTTCACCCAGATGATCACAACTGCAAGATGCAGGGATCTCACAGTGTATTCAAGTGTCTATTAATGTGTCACCGCACACCAGGCACTGCAGTAAGAGCCGAGAACCACAGAAGAATATTGTTAAGTGCTCATGGTCTGGAGAAAGGACAGACATGTAAACAGACGATTTCAATATGCTCTGACATATATATCATCAACAGAGGCCAACCATGGACTCCACAGAAGAGAAGACTGTTGAGCTGCCGCAGGGGGAGATCACCAGATGAAGGGGTTTGTTAAAAAAGACACCAGGTTTTGTGAGGGCCTCAGCTGAGAAAAACTATGGAGACAAACACTGAGTCCAGTCCGGCATTCCTGTTTCTGACCCTGTCCTTGATGTTCCAGTATCAGTTCTGTGGTCTTTGAGAATCAATTTGTTACTGCGAGAGCTGAGCTGCTGGAAAGCTTATATCACAGTGCTCAAATCTGTGAACAGGCTTGAAGAAGAGGATTTGTGACAGATTGCTCCGGAGGGCAGATGAGGGGGAATGAGTATGTGTTCTAGAGGGAGGCCAGTTTAAGCTGGGTAGAGGAGGCACCTAGTCAATCTAAGTTGCCCAGCAACAGGAGATGCCATACACCCTCCATGCAGGAGATGCCACACTCCCTCCATGCACATGTACACAGTGGGACTACCTGCCAGGAAACTGCTGATGGGGTTTATGCAGCATCAGTTTAGGGGTCTGGACTGGCACCAGATGGATGGCTTCTAAGATCCCTTAATTACTTGGATTATATGTCAAGGAATCGCAAGTTTGTTAGGCAGGAATCAGAGACTAGTGCGGTTAGGTCTGTGACCTCCGAAGAACCCATGTATTTTGTTTTCTATGAGATAGGGTCTCACTCTGTTACCCTGGCTGGAGTGTAGGGACAGGATCACAGCTCACTGCAGCCTCAAATTCCTAGGCTCAAGCAATTCCTCTCCCTCAGCCTCTGAGTAGTTAGGACTATAGCATATGCCACCACACTAGGCTTATTTTATTTTTTTGTAGAGACGGGTTTTTGCTATATTGTCCAGGCTGGTCTTGAACTCCTGGCTTCAAGCAATCCTCCCACCTTGGCTCTCAAAGTGTTGGGATTACAGGTGTGAGCCACCGCATCCAGCCCACAGAACCCATCATATTCATGTCCAAGTACTAATACAAACACAGGTTTTATTTGTGCAAATACACCCTTCCCCAAAGTTGAGTTATTTAATTCATAAGCATACCAAATAATTTTAATTCAAGCAAGCAAGCACACTACCCTATCTGACAGTATATATGTCTAGTCTGAATTATTTTCTTCCTCTACCAATAAAAATTGGTAGAGAGGGGGAAACATTCTATCTGGATCTTTTTCGTTCAGCCAAATAATCCACTGGGAAATCCTGAGGCTGCATGTGTACCCTGGACCTCGAGAATCTACATGGCTACTGGCCCAGAAATATTCCCACTCAGCTGTGGTTGGGCCTGCTTTCAAACACTATTCCGAAAGGGCTTTCCCCTAATCATAAGCAGCAGGCTCATGAGAACACCACATTTCTTGGACTTTCAATTTTTTCTTGTACATTATTAGTCACCACTGACTGGGCAGCCACTACAGGCCATATACTCCAATAGGGGCTGTGGGAAGTTACAGAGCATCATGTACTCCTGCCTGCTGAGGATTTTTTGAGTCTGGCAAGGAAGGGGAGAACAGTGGGAGGAAGGCATGTGTTACATACCCACAAGGTATAAATCTCTAAGTGAGAGAGAATGGAAGTGACTGGAACCAACATGAAACCTCATTGATGTGTGTACATACACATTTGCAATTTCCAGTAATTCTCTTTGGTTCTAAATTATCTTGGTGTTTCCTACGAACAAATGAGTCTATTAAATGTACAGGTAGTATGGTCTAACTTGGAGGTACATTAAAATTACCTAAAGAACTGCATTTTTACTTTCTAAAGAAGGGCTCTAAAGTGCTGGGCTGAGGCCCACACTTCTTAGAAGTACTCCTTAAGAGGGGAATCACAAACCCAGAAGAAGAAAAGAACCAATATCAGAGTAAAACTAAATGAAACAAATCACAAAAGATAAATGAAACAAAAAGCTGTGTTTTTGAAAAGATAAATAAAATTCATAGACCATTAACAAGATTAACAAAGAAGAGAGAAAATCCAAATAAGCTAAATAAGAAATGAAACGGGAGAGATTACAACTGACACCACAGAAATACAGAGGATCAATCAAGGCTACTATGAACACCATTATGCACATGAACTAGAAAAACCTAGACGAGATGGATAAATTCCTGGAAAGATACAATCCTCCTAGCTTAAATCAGGAAGAATTAGATACCCTGAACAGACCAATAACAAGCAGTAAGACTGAAATACTAATTAAAAATATATCAACAAAAGAAGTCCAAGACCAGACGGATTCATAGCAGAATTCTACCAGACATTCAAAGAAGAATTGGTACTAACCCTATTGACACTATTCCACAAGATAAAGAGGAAACCCTCTCCAACTCATTCTATGAAGCCAGTATCACCCTAACACCAAAACTAGGAAAGGACATAACCAAAAAAGAAAACTACAGACCAATATCCCTGATGAACATAGATGCTAAAATCCTTAACAAAATACTAGCTAACCAAATCCAACAACATATCAAAAAGATAATCCACCATGATCAAACGGGTTTCACACCAAGGATGCAGGGATAGTTTAACATACTCGAGTCAATAAATGGGATATACAACACAAAAATGATTGAAAACAAAAATCACATGGTCATCTCAGTAGATGCAGAAAAAGCATTCAACAAAATCCAGCATCACTTTATGATTAAAACTCTTACCCAAATCAGCATACAAGGAATATACCTCAATATAATAAAAGCCATCTATGACAAGCCCACAGCCAACAAAATACTGAATGGGGAAAAGTTGAAAGCATTCCCTCTGAGAACTGGAACTAGACAAGGATGCCTGCCGTCACCACTCCTCTTCAACATAGAACTGGAAGTCCTAGCAAGAGCAACCAGACAAAAGAAATAAAGGGCATCCAAATCATTAAAGAGGAAGTCAAACTGTCACTGTTTGCTGATGGATGATATGATCGTTCACCTAGAAAACTCTAAAGACTCCTCTAGAAAGCTCCTAGAACTGATTAAATAAATTGGCAAGTTTCTGGATACAAAATTAATGTACACAAATCAGTAGCTCTCAAATTACTCAAGCCCTTTTACAATAGCTGCAAAAACAAAACAAACAAAAAACACCAAAATGAAAACTTAGGAATATACCTAACCAGGGAGATGAAAGACCTCTACAAGGAAAACTACAAACACTGCTGAAAGAAATCACAGACAACATAAACAAATGGAAACACATCCCATGCTCATGGATGGGTAGAATCAATATTGTGAAAATGACCATACTGCCAAAAGCAATCTACAAATTCAGTGCAATTCTCATCAAAGTACCACCATCATTCTTCACAGAACTAGAAAAAACAATCCTAAAATTCACATGGAAAAAAAAAAAAGCCCACATATCCAAAGCAAGTCTAAGTAAAAAGAACAAATCTGGAGGCATCGCATTATCTGACTTCAAACTAAACTATAAGGCCGTAGTCACCAAAATAGCATAGTAATGGCATAACAAAAGGCACACAGATGGTGAAAGGACACCCTTTTCAACAAATGGTGCTAGGATAATTGGCTAGCCACATGTAGGAGAATGAAACTGGATCTCCATCTCTCACCTTATACAAAAATCAACTCAAGATGGGTTAAAGACTTAAATCTAAGACCTAAAACTATAAAAATTCTAGAAGATAACATTGGAAAAACCCTTCTAGACATTGGCTTAGGCAAGGATTTCATGACCAAGAACCCAAAAGCAAATGCAATAAAAACAAAAATAAACTGCTGGGACTTAATTGAACTAAAGAGCTTTTGCACAGCAAAAGGAACAGTCACCATAGTAAACAGACAACCTACAGAGTGGGAGAAAATCTTTACAATCTATACATCTGACAAAGGACTAATATCCAGAATCTACAGTGAACTCAAACATCAACAAGAAAAAAATCCCATCAAAAAGTGGGCTAAGAACATGAATAGAAAATTCTCAAAAGAAGATATACAAATGGCCAACAAACATATGAAAAAATGCTCAACATCATTAATGATTCAGGAAGGGCAAATCAAAACCACAATGCAATACTACCTTACTCCTGCAAGAATGATCATAATCAAAAAATCAAAACATAATAGATGTTGCCGTGCATGCAGTAAACAGGGAACACTTTTACACTGCTGGTGGTACAACTACTATGGAAAACAGTGTGAAAGTTCCTTTAAAAACTAAAAGTAAAACTACCATTGATCCAGCAATCTCACTACTAGGTATCTACCCAGAGGAAAAGAAGTCATTATATAAAAAAGATACTTGCACATGGATGTTTATAGTAGCACAATTTGCAATTGCAAAAATGTAGAACCAACCCAAATGCCCATCAATCAGTGAGTGGATAAAGAAACTGTGGTGTGTGTATGTGTGTGTATATATATGTGTATATACACATATATATACACACACATACACACAATGGAATAATACTCAGCCATAAAAGGAATGAATTAATGGCATTTGCAGCAACCTGGATGAGACTGGAGACTATTATTCTAAGTGAAGTAACTCAGGAATGTAAAACCAAACATTGTATGTTCTCACTCCTAAAAGGGAGCTAAGCTATGAGGATGCAAAGGGATGGGAATGACACAATGGACTCTGGGGACTCAGGGGGAAAGGGTGGAAAGGGGGTGAGGGATAAAACACTACAAATAAGATGCAGTGTATATTTCTTGGGTGATGGGTTCACCAAAATCTCACAAATTACCACTAAAGAACTTACTCATGTAAACAAACAACATCTGTTCCCCAATAGCCTATGGAAATAAAAGTTTTAAAAAAGGGGAATCACAGGAAGAATCTATTAGGTTGACTAAGAGTACCTAGTAGCAGGTATTTGCATAGAATGTGCTTAACATAAATTAGTTTTAACTACACATTAAAGGCTTTGGAAAGGACATGTCTTTGGTAAAACCTCATAATTTATTATTAATCTGAAAGAAAACATTTTTAAAAATCCGATTATTTTGACTAAATACTAACTACTTTGCGTGTGTGTGTATGTGTATGCGCGCGTGTGTGCGTGTGTGTGTTTGCCATAACTGGCCTTATTTGGTGGTTTTGCTGCAAAGGCTCCACACAGGGTCCCAAGTCCTGGGCAAGGTTTTAGAGGCTGAACTAACAAGAAGAAGTTAAGAGAGTCTGGTGAGTTTGGAAGAAAGACCAAGAAATGTGAGTACTTCAGAAGAGATATTCTGGGTTCAATGGAGACTACAGGGCAGGAAGATGTGACAGGGAGGTACAGTGAGTGTGGCTGAAACCTAAGCTGAAGGAAGGGAGGAGCAGGCACTGCCATGAGGGGTCCCAGGGCAGAAACTCTTCAGCAGGCCTTGAAGTTTAGTTCAGGGGCTACATGGAATACCACTATTTAGCACACAGGTGTGATCTGAGGTGAGGGACCACCTTTTCGATCTTGGTTTTCTCATTTATTTAAAAAAAAAAAAAAAGGAGACTAAATGATTACTAAGGCTCCTTCTAATTCTGGTGGTACGTGATTCTATTATCTACACACAAATTTTCATGCCTTTAATTCAAACAAAGCATTTCTAAACATCTCTCACTGTGGCTTGCTTTCATCACCTCAAGTGAGTATAGCCCAGGACAGCTATCTTGGGTGTCTCTTATGATACTGGTTTAAAAATAAGAGGGCCAAGCTCAGGTTACAGGCTTTCACCACTCTAGACACACACGTGACATATGACTATCAACATAGGGAATATGCTTCATCTGCAAACAGAAATGAGTCTATGGGATGGCAAAACTCTTTAGAACACAGCTTTGTTGACCAATCATAGGCTACATGGTAGCCTACCATGGGTTAAATAATCATCTGTTTTTGGTGAACATATTTGAACATTTCCCATGTTTTCCTAGAATGTATTAATCAACTACAACCTGTGGGGGGCAGCTATGAAAAATCTATAGCTGAATCATACTTAGTGATGAAATGCAATGTTTTCTACCTAAGATCGAGGAAAAGGCAAGGATGACTCAATGCTTCTTTTCAACATTATGCTGGAGGTGCAATAAGGCAAGAAAAAGAAATAAAAGGCATATAGATTGGAAAGGAGTAAAATTGTATTTGCAGATGACATGATCACGGATGTAGAAAATCCTAAGGAATCGAGAGCTAACAAGTTAAATTTAGCAAGGCTGCAGTATTAAAAAAGTGATATAAAATGATATATTTCTAAGTGGTAGCAAAAAAAAAATCTAAAAATAAAACTTTTAAATTCCACTCACAATATCATCACAAACTAAAATATTTAGGAATAAATTTAACAAGCTATGCATTGAAAATATAAAATGTGGCTGAGAAATTAAACACCTAAATAGACATATCATATTGATGAGTTACAATATTAAGATGGCAATTTTGTGAATCTTTTTGTAAACATGGTTAAAATTTTAAAGTGTGAACAAACTCTTCATAAAAGAAGATATATGAGTGACCAAAGAACATATAAAAAATATGTTCAACATCATTGGTCATTAGGGAAATACAAATTAATATACCATAATGAGATACTACTACACAGCCACTAGAATACCTAAAGTTAAAAAGACTGAGAATATTAAATGTTGGCGAGAACAGGAAGAAACTGGAACCCTAATGCATTGCTAATGGGAATATAAAATGATGTAAGCTTGGAAAAGATCTTGGAAGTTTCTTAAAACGTTAAAGACACACTTACCATTTAACCTGGCAATTCCATGCCTATATGTATATACCCAAGAGAAATTAAAACACATGTCCACACAAGACTTCTGCACAAATGCAGCTCTATTCATAATGGCCCCAAACTGGCAACAACCCAAGTGTATGTCAACTGGCAAATGGATAAACACATGTGGTATATCCATACAATGAAATAATACTCAGCATTAAAGAGGAATGAACTACTGCTATATAATATGGATGAATTTCAAAAACAACATACTACGTAGGTATGAATCCATTGATATTAAAATTGTAGAAAAGGTGAAACTATAGCAACAGAAAGCAGACTTTAAGTGGTTGGCTGGGGCTGGGGTGGGACAGAATATGAATCGACTGAAAAGGGGCATGAGGGAACTTTTTGGGATGATGGAATTACTGTACAACTGAATTTGGTGATGGCTGTACAACTTACACAAATCTACTAAAACTCATTCAACTTCTGAAAAAAGATTTTAAAAAGAAATAAAAAATCAGGAGTCTAAAAAACTAAAAACTAAAAAATCAGGGTCTGAAACAAAATTAAAGAAATAAAAAAGTAATAAAACTCATTCAACTGTAAAATGGGCGAATTTTATGGTATGTAAATTATTTCTCAAAAAGCTGTTTAAAAAACTTTACTAAACAAAGAATTAACTAAAACTACTACTGGAACTAAAATAAAAGACACTAATAATTCACTTCCTTTTATAATAATTTTTCTCCCCATAAAAAAAGGTATTCTAAGCAGGATAACCTATCCAAATAACTTTTGGTAACACTATTATTGTGCTGTTACTGCCATTAATACTAGACTACAGAAGTAGCTGCAAGTCTGCTAAAAAGATGGAAACTTATCTCATGCCATGGGATAAGGGTCTTCTGCCATACCTGTCAGTAAGGGATGGGTGGGGATGTGACACAGGCTGCAGCGGATGTGCCCTGCACATTCGGTCTTGTAAGAAGAGCTCAGTCTTTGATACTCCTTTGCTTAGGGAGGGGGAGCTCTTCATGTTTCTGACATCTCTCTACAGCCCTGTCAAAGAACATATGGTAGGCTGGGTCTCCGGGACAGTCCTGCACTAATGGGCTAAATACATGGAGTTCGTGTTCAGTAAAAGGTTTCATTTGTTTTGCTCTAAGATCTCAAGTTGCAATTTACAGACGAGCAGCAGAGGGACTAATCTATTTGGTTTTAGACTGGAACACTTACACATCAAAGACTAAATGGGGAATACAGATAGCATACTTACGTTTAGGTAAAAAGTACAGTGAGAGTGAAAGGAGGAGTATAGCAAAGGAAGAAAATTTTCTCAGAATTTGCTTCAAGATTTCTAATTACCCTTAGCTCTCACATATTATAATAACTCTCATCAAAAGGTTGTGGAACTTTTTTTCCTTTTGGGGGGATGGATGGGACACCTCCTTCTCTTGAGTCACAGGTAACATACAGCCCAACTGTTGCTGTCTTAGGAGTACTGGAGAAGCTTTAGTCTTTCATCACGCAGACTCAGCATATAAACAGGAGTTCCTAAAGGCTGGGGTCTTTTGCTTAACCATGCTCTTGAGAGGTGACAGCATGCTGGCAGCCCTCGCTCGCTCTTGGAGCCTCCTTGGCCTCAGTGTCCGCTCTGGCCATGCTCGGGGAGCCCTTCAGCCTGCCGCTGCACTGTGGGGGCCCCTCTCTGGGCTGGTTGAGGCCAGAGCCGGCTCCCTCAGCTTTCCGGGAGGTGTGGAGGGAGAGGCGTGGGCGGGAACCTGGGCTGCAGGCGGTGCTTGCGCGCCAGCTAGAGTTCCACATGGGTGTGGGCTTGGCGGCCCTGCACTCGGAGCAGCCCCGGGAAGTGAGGGGGTTAGCACCCAGGCCAGTAGCTGCAGAGGGTGCACCAGGTCCCCCAGCAGTGCTGGCCCACCAGCACTGTGCTTGATTTTCACCAGGCCTTAGCTGCCTCCCCCGGGGGCAGGGCTCGGGACCTGCAGCCCGCCATGCCTGAGCCTCCCCCTACCCGGCCCGAGCCTCCCCTACGAGAGCCGCCTCCTGCTCCACAGTGCCTGGTCCCATCGACCCCCCAAGGGCTGAGGAGTGCAGGCGCAGGGCGGGGGACTAGCAGGCGGCTCCACCTGCGGCCCCAGTGCAGTATCCACTGGGTGAAGCCAGCTGGGCTCCTGAATCTAGTGGGGACTTGGAGAACCTTTATGTCTAGCTAAGGGATTGCAAATACACCAATCAGCACTCTGTATCTAGTTCAAGGTTTGTAAATACACCAATCAGCACTCTGTATCTAGCTAATCTAGTGGGGATGTGGAGAACTTTTGTGTCTAGCTCAGGGATTGTAAATGCACCAATCAGCACCCTGTCAAAACAAACCAATCAGCTCTCTATAAGATGGACCAATCAGCAGGATGTGGGTGGGGACAGATAAGAGAATAAAAGCAGGCCGGAGCCAGCAGTGGCAACCCACTCGGGTTCCCTTCCACACTGTGGAAGCTTTGTTCTTTCGTTCTTTGCAATAAATCTTGCTGCTGCTCACTCTTTGGGTCTGCACTACCTGTATAACCTGTAACACTCACCACGAAGGTCTGCAGCTTCACTCCTGAAGCCAGCGAGACCACGAACCCACAGGGAGGAATGAACAACTCTGGATGGGAGGAACGAACAACTCCAGACACACCGCCTTAAGAGCTGTAACACTCACCGTGAAGGTCTGCAGCTTCACTCCTGAAGCCAGCGAGACCACAAACCCACCAGAAGGAAGAAACTCCAAACATCAGGGGGAACAAACTCCAGACACATCACCTTTAAGAACTGTAACACTCACCGAGAGTGTCCGCGGCTTCATTCTTGAAGTCATTGAGACCAAGAACCCACCAATTCTGGACACATTTTGGTGACCCAGATGGACACACTCTCTCCCTATAACTCATGGTACAGCATGGACTCTCCACACAATGGCAATAATGATAACATTTCACCAGTCAAATCAGTTTTGGTCATAATAAAAGATCTCAGGTGTTTCTCTGCATAACAGGGTTTTCTGGTGGATCTAGGCTAGAACACTGTGAACAGAATAAGGCTTTTTATAAGAACATACTGCCTCACTTTCCTTTAGAGACATAGGACAGAATGCCAAATGTTCCTGACAGGTTCACACTTGGATGAGAATTAAAATTAAGACACAGACACGTGGGCTGATTTCTGATGCTGGTGAAATGGATCAGCCGGTAATGTATGTCCCCAACATGTGTCCTAATCACTGCAGCTCCTTGCCCCACTCTAGACCTTATGGATATCACTGTTTGTTCACTGTGCAGCCCCCTGCAGTGGCAGCAACAGTTGTGACACATGCATATTCCTTTTCACTCAATCAGTTCACATTCTCTCTAGATCATTCCCTTGAAAAGATTCAACAACCTCCATGGCTTTCCAACATGTTTAATGTTTCTAAAAGTCAGATTAGATCCTGTTGACTGTATTCAAAACTACTGATGGCTTCTCACTATAAACTAACATCCAAACTCCTCAGCCTGGAATCTGGAATCCTTTTCCTCCCTTTCTAACAGTCTGTCCTCATTTGACTCCAAGACTTCATCCAGCTGAAAAGAGTTCATCTCCTAAATACCAGCTTTGCCCAAGCATCCCCTCATTTCCCATATCTGAGTCCCAACCTACCTTTAAAGCCCCAATTGTAAAAGCCTGTCCAGAATCTTGAGTTGGAATTAATCTCTCCCTCTCCATATCACTATAACATAGGCTTATACCTTATACTTATACCTTGATAAATGCTTATGGTAGGCTGTTCTAGTTATTTTATGTATGTCTGCCTTCCTCTTGGGCCCAGCAAATACCTACTTGAGTGCATATTAAAATCACTTTGGGGGTCCTTGGAGAAGTGGCTGATTCCAGGACTGGGGAAATATAGGGACACATGCTGTTATGCCAAAGAATAAGGGAATGCTCCCAAATCCTCCCCCTACCACTGAAGAAAGATGGGAAGTATGCCACAAGAGCACAGGAGCCAGCAGAAAATAACTTCCACTGGCTAAATCCAGGACAATTTGGGCATCAAAATAATTAAGTCCAGTTGGTTGTCCATATCCATGGGTTCCACACTCAACAGCCACGGATCAAAAATGTAGTTAGGCCTATGATGGTTGTGTCTGCACTGACACAGATTTTTTTCTTTTTGTCATTATTCCCTAAACAACATAGCACGTAACAATTTACATAGCATTTACATTGTATTAGGTATTCTAGGTAATCTAGAGATGACAAAGTATATGAGGGGATGTACACAGGTTATGTGCAATGCTACACCATTTTATATCAGGGACTTAGGCATCCTTGAATTTGGTATCCATGGGAGGCTCTGGAGCCGATTCCCCGCAGATACCAGGGGACAACTGTACCATAACAAATCATAAACCATTAAAAAAGATAAGAGCCCATGAGTCCATGCCAGTAACAGATAAATATATGGGGGAGAGGAGGTGGCTTCACTTATAGAAGAATGCTGAGTGCCAAATAGTAAATGCTGAAGGAGTGCTAGAGTTAGTAAATCATCATTTTGCAACCCTCCTAGCAGAGATTGGCTTAGGCAAGAATCATCAATGGATGATGAATCTAGGGAAAATTTTTCACGAGGAGCAGAGCATTTACTTGGTCTTAAAGTGTTTTCCTACAGATTGGTTTATAGGTGCAAGGGGAAAAATAGTAACTACATAGTGGAGAAACCAGGGAATGCCCTGACTAGGTGGGTATATCAAAATTAACATCAACAATGAGGGCTGACGGACATCTGTGCCTCCCATAAAACCCGGAGAAGGATGCATGATTATGTATGTAGCAGTCTGGGTAAGAATTCGTAGCCTCAATCTAATTATGAAGAAATATCAGAATAAGGAGTGTTCTATTAAAACCCCAAATAAAGAGTGTTCTACTAAAAAATAGGTGAGGGGAGGGATAGAGGGTTGTATTCTTTAAAAATGTCAATATCATAAAAAAACAGAAAGGCTGTGAAAACATTCCACGGGAACTTGTTCTACCAAATCAGAACCTCCGGGTGTGGGTCCCAACAATCTGTTTTTAACATGCCCTCCAGGCAAACTGTGATGCTCGCTCAAGTTTTGGTTCTTGTTTTTTGTTGTTTGTTTTTTAGTTTTTAAGAGACATGGTCTTTCTCTGTCGCCCATGCTGCAGTGCAGTGGTGTGACCAAGACTCACTGCAGCCTCGAACTCCTAGGCTGAAAGCCATCCTCCTACTTTTGGCCTCCCAAGTAGCTGGGACCACAGGGTTGCACCATCTTGCCTGGCAATAATTTTTCATAGAGACAGGGTCTTACTATGTTGCCCATCTCTACAGAAAATAGAGATGGGCAACAAGCTGGTCTTGAACTCCTGGCCTCAAGGGATTCTCCCACCTTGGCCTCCTAAAGTGTTGGGATTACAGGCGTAAGCCACCACACCAGGCCCCTACTCAAGCTTGAAACCACAGATCTAGACTGTAAGCTCTTAGATTCTGTATTTCTAGCTCCTGTATTCCCCACAAAACCTAAGAAAATGCTTTCTGCATATTCAGATTTCAATAAATGCTTGATGAATTTGGTTTAACAGTGAATGATAAGGCAGCAATGACCACTGAGGCCCCAGCTAACACATCACTTCAGGTTTCTAAAGTGAATAGAAAACTTATTTTGAAAACAATAAAGGATGTCAGATTACTCAGGAGGTTAATAAAAGCACTACTGTTCCCCAAGGGAGCATATCCACTTAGTTTGTTAGTGTACCATCAACTGAAAATATGTTAAAACTCACACTCTTCAACTGGTATTTAAAAATTAGTTCTGCAGTTCTAGCAAGCATTGCACAGTGATTAAGAAGCTAAGAAGGCCGGGCGTGGTGGCTCATGCCTGTAATCATAACACTTTGGGAGGCCGAGGCAGGTGGACTGCCTGAGCTCAGGAGTTCAAGACCAGCCTGGGCAACATGATGGATCCCCATCTGTACTAAAATACAAAAAATTAGCCAGGCGTAGCGGCGTGCACCTGTAGTCCCAGCTACTCGGGAGGCTGAGGCAGGAGAATTGCTTGAACCTGGGAGGCAGAGGTTGCAGTGAGCTGAGATTGTGCCACTGCACTCCAGCCTGGGCGACTCCGTCTCCACAAAAAAAAAAAAAAAAAGAAGCCAAGCTACGTGTATCACGCAAGATCTGCTCAGAGAACACGGCATTCTTGTGGCTGTGACATGGCCCAGATTTGATGAAGATGGCCAGATTGCAGAAGAACATCCCCTAGGTGTCAATTCAGGAGACAAGACTCCTGCAGTGAGAATGAGCTGATCAATTTGCCTACTGAGTAGAAAATGAAACAAATAGATCCATTTTCAGGCAACTGTTTTCTATCTTGAGAAGTTAAACTATTGAAGATGCTCTAAGATGCAGGATATCATCCCAGCCTCGCAACCACATGCCTTTTCTAATTGGCACCCTGAAAGATTTCACAGGAAAAGGGTGTTACTTTGGTATTGTTGATTTAAAGGTTATCTAGTCACAGTGAGGCAGAGGAGAATTCCTCTTCAAAATTCCTCCTTATTGAAAGCCCATGGAGTGTCTTGGCAATTAACAATTCCTATCACCTCTAGCTGTTCCCTATGTAAGAAGGCTCAGAACTCGCCTTACAAATTGCTCTTTTGAAGATCAAAGGGAAGCTGAATGTGTCTGTGTGTGCTCTCGATGAGACTGTAATTTAATGGAATTTTTAGAGAAGGCCTCACTGGCAGTGTTTGGATGACAGCCCTGGGGCGGAGGATTCAGGGGAGCTTGGCCACTCTTCCCTTTGGAGCGTCTTCCCTGCCTTTAATTGGCACCTCATTAGAAATTAATGAAAATGACATCCTCTGTTCTTCCTGCTCTAGGCATCGAATGCTACAAAAAGGCGCATCACAATTCATAACACATTCAATTTATATAGCAATGGCTCTTAAGCATTATTTATGAGATGTGAATTTCTTGTCAGCAGTTAATAACCTGTACAGAATGGAAGGCAAATGGAAGAAAAAATTGCGAATATATATTTAAAAAAAGATTTTCTGCAGTGAAGAAGTGTTCTGTTTGAGCTCAAACTACCTTCCTGAGTCTTCACTTTCAGTAGTAAATTACCACGTTATCCCCCCCTAAAACCTTTCAGGGCAGTTAAACATCTCTCCAACATCCATGCATCCTCAAGGAAGTAACAGTACAACTCACCCTTTCCTAGAGAGATCCAAGCAGGCAGGAGGAACACAAGAGCTTTTTGTCAAAAACAGTCCCAGACTTTTTTATGGCATGTTCCCATTGTTGTCCTTCATCTTTTGAAGGGTGACAGTTGACTCAGTCATTGTTCTGGGCACATAAGTGTAATGCTCTCAGTGGGTCAAATTGAATGCCCAGCTGTCTCTAGGAAAGTTACATCCTGTTGAGACTGCAGAAAGCTCAGGGCTTTCTTCTCCAACAGAAAAAGTCAAATCTCCCTATAAGCAGACTTTCGGAATTGGGCACAGGCCAAGAGACTACATGTTAGAACATTTAAAAAGGATGCATACTGAAGCAAACCCAATACGCATTTAGCAATCCAGCCTTCTGCCCACAAAGGTTAAGAGCATGGCAGAGTAATCTATATTTACCAGAGATTAGCAAGTTGGCTTTACTTGAGTGAATGTGAAGTCATCTAACATGTAATACTGTTTTTTTTTTTCTCAGGTGGATGCTATGACCTTAGGAAATTAGGTAGTTTGCATCAAAGCTGAAGGGTAAACTGGGAGACCTGGTTATAACATCTTTAGATCTCAGTGCTAAATTGTGAAATCTCCTGTTTGCCTGACAAGAAGCAGCATTAGCCACTGCCGGGGACAAGACAGCATACTTGATAGACCAATTGCTTGATCTGCTATGGCAAATCCTGTGTAATACCCAGGATTCAGTTACTTTCAAGGAATAAACAAGAACAGAAGGTTCAGGAAAGTCCCACAATTCTAACTGAGGAACAACCAAAAGCCTATGTTACAAAAGCAACAGCTAAAATGACCAGGTAGGCTCACAACACTGGTAACAGACTGAACTGCTCAAATTCCCCCGAGAGTTCACATGAAGACCAAAGCAAGAATTTGCAGATCACAAAAGATGAGACAGCCTCTTCAGAGGGGAGCGAAGCTGGTTAGCCAGCAGAGCCCGGAGCTTCCTCAGCCATCCACAGTGTCCCTGTCCTACGTCACCAAGAATTTAAAATTGCCTGGCAGGGTTGATCGAAATAGCCTAAGAATAAGGTTTTGAACTTACCTGGGCCATATTGCATGCACAAACACACGGACATCTGAAAACTGCTGTCAGCCTCTGTTCCCACCACCTATCCTAACCCTCTTTACAGTTTCCCAAAAATGCTTAGCACTATAACCAAAATGCCCTAAAAACCTTATCTGGTAACATTTAGACTCCCCATGCTGGTTCCGGTTTCTGCAGTTGAATATGCACTGCTAATCATGAGGAGTACCACATACACCAGAATGTGTAACAAACAGGTATCTGGTCAAAACAGGAATAGGAGTTCTGATTTAGTTTCTATGAAAAGCTAATATCCTCTCTCTTCCTTCCCATTTCCAATAGGGCAGATAATTGAGGAACCGTAGCAGCAAAGGCTGCCGCTTCAGAAGATAGTAAACTTCCAGTGACTATTACTTTATAACTGCTGAGTGAACTATTTAGTCCTGACTGTCAGCAATAGTACTTGTAGGATATCTTCGGCTGCCCCAGAAGTGAAAGGGGGCTTCTAAAGCTGACTTCTCAGAAAGAAAGAAATAGGATTCTCAGAGGCTACAGACAGGTCTCAAAGTCAGCCTGATGACAGCTGAACTGGTCCTCAAACAATTTTATAATATTAGGTTTTAAAACCAGGAAATAAAAACAAGTACAGGAAACTGTAAATCAGTCTAAAATAATGCTGCTACACAATTTCTTTCCTATGTGTCATGATACATATGGTCAAGAAGAGAGAAAGGGTTGACTTAAGTTTCGTTCCACTGTGGGTAGGCATCCCTGTGCAGCAATTCTAAAAGGTATTACACTACAGAATACAGAAGGAAAGGTGACTGTAAAGCTATTTCAGACTAGGTATATGGTGGCTCATGCCTGTAATCCCAGCACTTTGTGAGGCAGAGGCAGAAAAAAAAAAAGGCTATTTCAAGGTATTAATTGACTAGATGAACTAAGGTTCAAAGGAAATTTTCTAATCAAAGCTTAATTTAACAGGGATATGGAGAAAAATCTTCCATTTATCATAAATAGTAAGAAGCTCATTCAAAATTAACTTAATATCTGAATTTTACGGTACGTACTCCAGAATTTTGCTTGTTTGGTAAACTTCTGAAGTCGTGAGAAGAAACCAGAGTAGTAAGTGGTGTGGGGAAGTTGAAAGCACTAAGCAGTGAGATGTAGCTCTAAGGAGATATGCATTAAGAACGGGGATGTTTTTGTCTTTTTTGCAGGTGTGAGAGTAAAGCGTGTTTAGAGGCAAACATCCTATGCTCCTGATTTCTCAAGCCTCAAACCTGTATCACATGCACTACTGTAGCAAACTTACAGTACTCAGAAGAAGAACGAAAGACTTCGGCCACTTAATTTCCGAAGCTGGGCCAAGGTGTTAAGGATACAGTCTCCATCACGCCACTGGGGGAGATGCTTACCGCAGCGACAGGATCCCAATTCCTGCTGCACCAGCTCCAGTTTGGTTTGGCACTGGAAGCACCGACGTCGACTCTTCTGCTTAGATCGACTGGTTTCCTCAGACCGTTCCGTATTCTCCAGTAGTCGTGGCCGTTTTACTGGTGAAGCCTCATTCTCAGACTGTGAATCTGAGCAAAACAACATATTTTGGGATCAGGATTAGTGCTTGGCCTGGCAAGCACAGTTGATTAATGTATTTCCAGGCATTCTCCTGACCAGGCTACTGCCCTTGTCCAGGAATCAGACCCGTGAGAGCCAGTTCTGACTGCTTGGTTTATACTGCACAAACCATGACAAGCATGTTCCTTTAGTGCTGACTTCTAACAAGCTAGGCCTGAGCTGGAGAGGAGGGTGCGGGTGGCTCAACAAAAACCAGTTCTATGTTGTTCTTTTTAAAAAGAGCTGAGATTCTTTGAGGAGATCATTCCAGCTAGAAATGGGGTCCTGTCTTTGTATTCCCTTGCTGGGACCTAGATGCTTACTGCCTGTATTGGTTAGGTATCTTTTCTTGGGCATTTGCTTGTCCTCAAGTAGACCGTAATTCTTTAGAGATGGGACTATGTCTAATGTATCTCTGTATCACTATGCTTTCATAATTCCACTCCCAAAGCCAGCGTTTGATGAGTGATCTGTAACCTTTTATAGTAAAATTACTCACGTTTCTACTCTTAAAGACACAAAAGTCAGGTTCTAATACTGACAATTAGTTCAATTTGATTCAGAATGAAGGGGCACCTCTGCTGGTACACATGCAAGCTGCCCTATGACCTCCACCATGGGGTGGTGCAGCAGCAGCAGCACCAGGCACCCCACCTTGAGGTGGAGCCAAAATGGCAGGTGGAGGGGGGTGTACTCTGTAAGAACTGTGTCTTGCACAACCTCAAAAAAGTAATTAAGATGCAACAAAGCTCTTATCACAAGCAAGACTGTAAACGACTCTTGCCTTCAAAAAAACTGGGCAGCTCTTTGGGGCTCTGTATTCCTAAAACAGCTGCTTGCATACCCACGACGTACCTCTTACCAAGTTCCAAAGTTGTTTGTGCTAAATTACCTCTAGAAGGGAGTCTCCTAAACAGTCTTCCTCAAAATAATCCAGATGCCACACCTTCTCACCCCTCTGTCACCCCCACCTTGGTCTAAGCCATTACCAACTCATCAAGCCTACTGCAAGAGCCTCTTCACTGGTCTCTCTCCTCATCCCCTTGTCTCTACAGTCTATTCTCCAAATAGCAGACAAGTGACTCTGTTAAAAATCAAGTTAGAATCATGTTACTTCCCTGCTCAAAACCCTCTAATAGCTCCCCTTGTCAGAGTGAAAGTCCAGATACTTAGACTCTCAAATACCCTGCATGACTTGCCCCACCCTCAGCTCCTGCTGCTTTCCTTCCTTTGCTTATCTACACTAGCCTCCTTATTGTCTCCTACCTGTGAGACTTTGTACCTTCTGTTCCCTGTCTGAAACACTCTTCACCCAGATCTACATGGGATCTTATCTCTTTTATCACCCAGGCCCCCGATGGCGATGATGGTGGTTTGCTCACAGTCCCCCAGCCCTGCTGCACTGTACTGGCATATGGAGGCCCTGCATCATTCTCTTTTATATCTTTGCTCCAACGTCACATTTTCTTTTAAATTTTATTTTGCAAAGTCACATTTTCATTGAAGGCTTCTTCCCTGATCATCACTTCTAGATCACTGAATCCCTATTCTTAGCACTTCCTCTCCTCTGTTTCCCTTTCATTCCTCCACAGCACTTATCTTTAACATTATGCCCTAAAAGAAAGCAAACTACAAGAGGGCAGGAAATTTCACCTGCTTTGTTCACTGATGTTCCCTCCATGCCTATAGCTCAATAAATATTTCTTGAATGAATGAATCTGTCTCCTAGGCAGTCCTAACATTCTACTTAAAGCGGCTCTAGTGAGAAGCCACAGCCTGTATGATGTATTTTAGTGAAGGCTGTCTGTATGCCTTTTCCTAGCCTCCCTGTGTGTGAGGAAGATGCTGCACTTTCACCCAAGACTGTCCAGTGGACCCCGATGGCGATGCTGGGTTTGCTCATAGTCCCCCAGCCCTGCTGTGCTATACTGGCATATGGAGGCCCTGCACCATTCTTAGCAACTACAGACTTCATTTTTCATCTCATTTAATTCTTCCAGTCCTACATGACATTTTGCCGCAATACAAACCAACTAAATAAGGCCTCTGATGAAAACAATTGAAGGCAAGTTCAGCCTATTTCCCAGCTCTGCTGAGCAATACCATCTAGGCCCAGTCAGTGTGGTGACTAAGGTGGCCACAGATAGGGCAGGTGCTCTCCCTTCTTCTACAAGAGCAACAAGCAACAATTTAAATATAAATCATTACAAAGCAGTCAGCTGAAAGAAATTCACCTTGTATGAGCCACACTGCTCGGGGCAGGGGGTCCTTTTACACAAACCAGCAGTGGCTCTATTTGTATTAATAACCCTATTTAGACTTTTTTTTTGGTAACAAGAAAATTCTAGAGTAAAAACTGTAACAAAAAATGTTTTTTTCTGAAACAAAGTCCTAAATTCAAAGCATCCTTATAGGAAGTTACTCCCACTGGGAGGCAGGTGTCGGCACAAGATGGGGAGGCAGCTGAGGCCTTTTCATTATTACTATGATTAAAATCTGGAGGGCCCTGGCACAATGCCAGCACACCTCTAATCTAACACAGAACTGCTCAGACCCTGAGCCCCTTTCTTTCACACCTGTGTCTGAAAATGCAGCGTTCACATTTAGAGCTCTTTTTACATGAATCTATCCCAAACTGTCAAACATGCTGTCCATCTGCAAAGCGCCCACCTCCATTTCTAAAACAAACCTTTGCTGCAAGGAGAAGACAATTTAATTTCACTGTGTCAATGAAGCCGGGGGAAAAAATAAAGAAAAGACAAAAAGAATTTCAATGTGGCAATGTTACCCATAAGGTAACTATGTCCAAATAAGTAAGGGAGTTAGATATGTGAAGAAAAATTTTTTTTAATGTATGAGTCCTATGGCTGAGAAATAGAATTCATATTTACATCATCACAATCATCAGTCATCACCAAACAACCCACTTTGATGGGACCCCACCCCCACCCCTGCCCTGCAAAGTTAGGAGGCCTGTGCAGTCTTGACCTCTTTTTCTCTTAATTCCCCACCTTATCTGACCAATGGGCATTCAATAGCAACACTAAGGAATGTCTACATGATCCCATGCTGAGATTTTCCTTGATCTATTCCATATTAATATAAAGACCACTGAGTTATTTGTTCTGGTAGGCAGTAGCATGGAATATTCTTGAACAATGAATCCTAAAGGAGGTTTCTGATGCTGCCACAGCTTCTGGTATGATATACTGGTCATCCTAAAAGAACACCATTAAGCCCTAGTCAGTGCTCTGACATTCAATGTCCCAGCATCTGTACAAGTCTGTGACCAAAGGCATCCATGTATAGAAAGTCTGGGCCCCAGGAAGCAACCCTAGATGATTCTAAAGCAAGGCAGAAGAAATGTCTAACAGAATGTGTTATGTTTTAGAATCAAAGAACTATTCCAGATAGCAAGAGATCCACACCTTTGAAGCTCTGGAATATGCCCACTTACTCTTCCCTAGATGAAGATCTGTTAGATGCTCTCTAATGCTCCCTGCCACCAAGGGTGAGGGTAAATAAGCTTCCAAAACTGCTCACTATCCTCCACAAGCTATTGCCCAAGAAGGTGACTGTGTATGTGTAATTTCTTGGAGAAGCAAACCATTCTCCGGCATTTTCTCACAAGTCAACTTAGTGTTTTAATGAGAAGCTAATGAAATAAATAGTAATCTATAGAACCATCCTCACTTGCATAAGAAATTTACATTTCCTCTGCTAATTAGTTAATGAAACCTTTGTGCCATGGGGTGAGTTGCTTAAATAAGAGAAACAGATGTCCAGGGCAGGGGTTCTAATGACATAATAATGAATTAAATAATTCAACTATTCATTTATACGTTTTATGTCAATTAGAAAAAGACTATCAGGAAAAAAAAAAACCCAAACATGGTTGACATTAAAGCAACCATCTACTACCCATATTTGAATAAATTAACCTGTAATGATTTACTTTTGCTCACAAATATCATTCCCTGTTACCCTGAAGCACTGCCAATTTCCTGAAAACACCTAACAGTCTACTTGCATACTCTGAACTTGGGCAGTAACAGTTAAATGTGGAGAGAGAGGTGACAAGAAATAACTCTTACATGCAGCTTTAACTGTCAGAAGCAGCGAGTCCTTGCAAGGAGCATGCTCATTAGCAGCAGGAGGAACTCCCATGCCAAGCTGAAAACCATTCCCACCCCAGGAGTTAACAGTGACTTCTAATTAAGGTCCTTCATAAAGGGCCAACAAAGCAGATTCTTTTTTTCCTGTATGCTTTTACTTGAGAACACAATCTAGTGTGGATATACCCACACAGAGCTGCTACTCCCCCATTCCAGGTTCACAATTCTTGGTACTCACCAGACCCCTGCTCTCTCTGCCAATGTTTAATAGAATGAGAAAGATATCACATCAGATCTAGTGAAAGGAAAGTCTGATCAAGAATCATAATGTGATTAAATAAGGAAGGAAAATCTTAAGAAAAAGGATTTTGCCTATTTAGCTTTCTTGGTTTGAAAGTAACTGCTGCTTAATTTTCAACAGAGAGACAAGTACTGCACAGTCCATCTCTCGGTATCCAAGGGAGATTGGTTCCAGGACCCCCCAAGGATACCAAATTCCACAGATGCTCAAGTCCCTTATATAAAATGGCAAAGTATTTGCATATAACCTACTAACATCCTCTCGTATACAGCTGACCCTTGAACAACATGGGGTTTGGGGTGCTGACCCCCGTTACAGTTGAAAATTTTCATATAACTTCTGACTCCCTCAAGACTTAGCTAGTAATAGCCTCTTGCTGACCAGAAGTCTCACTGATAACACACAGACAATTAACACATATTTTGCATGTTTTATGTATTACATACTGTATTTTTACAATAAAGTAAGCTACAGGAAAAAAAAAATTAAAAAAACCATACGGAAGAGAAAACACAATTTCTCTTCCTTAAGTGAAAGTGGATCATCAAAGTCTTCATCGTTGTCTTCACGCTGACTAGCTGAGGAGACGAAGGAGGAGTGGGGGGCTGGTCTTGCAGTTTCTGGGATGGCAGAGGCAGAAGGAAATCTGTGCATAGTGGACCTGCACAGTTGAAACCCAAGTTGTTCAAGGGTCAACTGTACTTTAATCTTCTCTAGATTACTTATAATCCCTAATACAATATAAATACTATGTAAATAGTTGTTATACTGTATTATTTAGGGAATAATGACAAAAAAATCTACATGTTCAGTACGACACAATCATCCATTTTTTCCCAAATATCTTCAGTCTATGGTTGGTTGAATCCATAGATGAGGAACCCATGGATATGGCGGGCTGGCTGTACAGTAATTTTAAAGACATGGAATCTTCTGAAGAGAGGAATTCTTCTAATTGTACCTTCCTAGCCAATCTCAGAAAGTAGTGGTAAGACTTTCAATTTAAGAACACAGTTTAACTGGAAAGCTTAACTGGAGACAACAAACAGAGCTACTTCTTTTAAAATTCTGTTTTGTCTCTAGCAGAAATTCACATTTGTTCCTTACTGTCATTCTTGTCTTTATTACTCATGTTCTCGCCTGAAAATTTCCAAATAAATTGTGTCAGACCTGTCAAAGCTGAATCTCAATCTCTTAATCTCCTGTCACCCTGTAGCTGGCAGCCTGCACACACCCCATGCGCTAACCATGGCTGTGGCTTCCTGACATCTCAGGCAGACAGGCTTTTAGGCCTCTGTACAAGCCAACACTCACAATACAGAATAGGAGAGTGGGAGAAGCAATGTGGCAACAAAGAGAAGAAAGCCTTCTGCTATTCCCTTCACCCACACCTTCCCTTACTTCTATGAAAGATGAATCTGTTTAATCTCAGGCTCTATGACAGCTTTTGAGGTACTCAATCAGTTTTTTTAGAACCTATCACAGTCTCTTGACAGATTGACATTTATGTTCCCAACAGCCTGTGCAAACATCAGTAAGGGCAATAATTAACGAACCCTCATACATCACTGCTGTTTATCCTTCGACCATTTAAAAAGAGCTTTAAGCTGGTAAACCTTTGTCCAAGAAAAATACCACACTCTCACTGGAAAAACTGACAAAAGAGGCTTGAAAAAACCCTGCTTTACAGGTACTTTCTCTCTGTGTTTCTCCTCATGCTTTGCTTTCAGGGTATATGCTGGGATTAGATTCATCTCCTGACATTTTACTCTGTGTGCCATGAAAGACTCTAAGAGAGAAAACACCTTGCTACCCATTAAAAAAAAATTCCCACCTCATTTGACTGGAATTTTCCCTTCCTTTCTTAATGTTCCCAATGACCCTAAAATAATTTTGGAGTAACATATCTGTTGAAAAGCCATTGTGTGGACAGAGAATGAGGTTCAAGAGGCCGATTATTAAAATTTTGTGGAGAATGCCATCATCTGCATTTGATATGGAGACAAATCTAGCTTGAAATACTCCTAGGATGCCATGTCCTAGATCATAAACATTTAAAAAGTCAGTTGTTCACAAACTGCCAGGCAGTGTAATTCCTAAGTATTAGTCTCCCTCTCCTCCTGGGAAGACAAGATTGGGAGATCTGGAATGGCTGATCAGGAAGGCTGGGCATCTTGGGAGTGCACCTGAGCTTTGAGGTCTTTGTCCTTAGTATGCTCCAAAAACATACAGCATCAGAAATCTTCTTGGGGCCAACTCTTATCATCTACCAATCAGATTTTGGTCCTCCGGATAGCAACGCAGAAGCTGCCTCTGTGGAGACATTTTTGACTAGAAGACAGCTTAAAGAGCAGCAGAACACACAGAAGCCAGGAGTCATAATAAAATTATCATATGCCCTTCAGGAGATGAGTACCCAAAACCCCAAAGGTATGTTTTAAAGACTGAGATTAGGTTTTTCACTTCCTCACAGCCCATCTTCCCTTCCCACTTCTGGTGCACAGGAACTTGGAAGCTGATTTTGGCGGTACACCATGATACCAGAAACAAGTGACTATGAATTCATCAAAAGATCAAGCAGGAGAAGCTAACAGGCCATGGGGGAACAGCTCTCTATCAAATAGAACAATCTTAAATGAAAGTCATGGCAGGCTGGCCGCAGTGACTCATGCCTGTAATCCCAGCACTTTGGGAGGCCGAGGTGGGCAGATCACGAAGTCAAGAGATTGAGACCATCCTGGCCAACCAACATGGTGAAACCCCGTCTCTACTAAAAATACAAAAATCAGCTGGTAGTGGCGCACACCCGTAGTTCCGGCTACTCAGGAGGTTGAGGCAAGAGAATCGCTTGAACCCAGGAGGCGGAGGTTGCAGTGAGCCAAGATCACGCCACTGCACTCCAGCCTCGGCGACAGAGCAAGACTCCGTCTCAAAAAAAAAAAAAGTCATGGCAGCAAGTCCAACAGTTTTAGAGGGCAAGGTTTTCCCTCTAACTCTTCTTTCTAATCTGTATGCCTTCCATTTTTTTTTCTTGCCTGTGCTGGCTAGTCCTTCTGGTATGATGCTGAATACGAGTGTTGAGAGAGGACAACCTTGGTTTGTTGCCAGCCATAGGAAAAATGCATTTAGTCTTTACCCAACTTTTTATTTTAAAAATTTCAATAAAATTAAAAAATTTCAAACATATAGAAAAGGTTAATGAATAATACACTAAGCGCCTGTGTACACTCCACTCCAATTCAACAATTAATGTTTTATCACATTCCTTTAACTCGACTAATAATGGTTAATACTACATGTCAACTTGATTGGACTAAGGGATGCCTAGATGGTTGATAAAGTATTCTTTCTGGATGTGCCTGGGTGTGTCTGCCAGAGGAAACTGATGTTTAGGTTGGTGGAATGGGAGAGGAAGATCCACCCTCAATGTGGATAGGCACCATCCAATCAGATGCCAGGATGGCCAGAACACAGCCAGAAGAAGGTGGGATAAGTCTGCTGGTCTTCTGGTCCTCTTTCTTCTTTGTGCGCCAGATGCTTGCTTCTGCTCCTCCTGCCCTTGGACATCAGACTCCAGGTTCTTCAGCCTTTAGACTCTGGAGGTGCACCAGTGGCTTCCCAGGGACTCAAGCTCGGCTGCAGACTAAAGGGTGTACTGTCAGCTTCCCTTGTTTTGGGGCTTTTGGACTGGGACCGAGCCACTATCGGCTTCTCTCTTCCCCAGCTTATGGAAGGCTTATCATGGAACTTCGCCTTGGAATCATGGGAGCCAATTCTCCCTAATAAACTCCTTTTTATAAATATATATATCCTATTGGTTCTGTCCCTCTGAAGAATCCTAATACAATCGCCCCTCCATATTTATACTTTTTTTCTCCCAGAACCATCTGAAAATAAGCTACATACATCAAAATACTTCATTCTGGAATATACAGATATCTAATAATAAGGGCATTTCCTTACATGACTAAAATATCATACCTAAGAATATTAAGAATGCCCCAATGTCACACAATATTTAATATTCAGGCTATACTGAAATTACCCTCATTGTTCTTAAAGGCATGTCCAATCAAGTTTCATGTGTTACATTTGGCTCTTATGTCTAAATCTCTTTTAATTTAGAACAGTATGTCCCTCAAACTATTTGTTCATTCATTCAAATAACATAAGCTTTTTTTTTTAAACAGTCCTTAGTTTTCCTGTGGAATGTACCACCACCTGGATTTATTCTTTCTTTCATCAATCAATCAAGCAATCAATGGTATCCTGTAACTTTTAAGGAGGTGGTTATTTATTCATTCAGGCTAGAGTGCAGTGGCACAATCATGGCTCACTGTAGCCTTAACCTCCTGGGCTCAAGTGATCTTCCTGCCTCAGCCTCTCGAGTAGCTGGGACTATAGGCGTGAGCTACCACGCCTGGCTAATTTGTTGTATTTTTAGTAGAGACAGAGTTTTGCCATGTTGCCCAGGCTGGTCTCAAACTCCTGGCCTGAGGTAATCCGCCCACCTCGGCCTCCCAAAGTGCTGGGATTACAGGTATGAGCCACTGTGCCGGGCAGGAAGGGAATATTTAATTGTATACTTTCTCTGTTACACATTCAGAACCAGAAATGTAAAACTTCCAGCAGGCACCTGACAAGCCCACACGGCATCGCTGGAGGACTGGCACAAGTGAAGAAGGTGAAGGGCAGGTAGTGTGTAATCAACCCAGTTTCTACTGCACCTTGCAGTTGGGGAGAAGAATGCTGTTCCTTCAGGTGCCTCCACTTCACCTCTTCCACATACTGGACATCAGAATATGGCTCATGTGTGCCTTGGCAAGGAGGAGATGCTTACACAAACATTAAGAGGTAAGCTTGCTACTAGTGCTTTCAATCATGATTTGTTTTAGTCTGATGGCATTCTCTGCGACTGAAATTGAACCCAGCAGGCCACACAAGTCACTCTTCCAATTATCTCCTTTCCAATGGTCTCCTTGTCTTTTTCTGATTGCCCTTTACCTCCTGACACCACACTGCTGTTAGTAGTTGCTGTAAGACATCTCTTCATAGCTGCATTACTCAATTCTCTAAAATTCTTATTTTAAACCTAAGGAAAAAATTCGCCAGACTAAAAAACATAAAGAAAAGCCCAGGAATGTTCATTTGTAAAAATAACCACAATTTCATTTAGTGCAATACTATTCCCAGTTTATTTGATCTGTTTAATTTATATAGGCTTCTAGATGAATGTCTACTCTGTCCAGGGCCATGACACAGTCAATATCTCATTCATTAGTTCATAAGTGCCTACTCCGCAACAGACACTGGGCTTTGAACAAATCAAAACTAAGTACAGTAGTGAGCCGTCCCCTCAAGGAGGCCACAATCCAGAAAGAAAGATATACATATATATATACACACACACACACACACACACACACAAATACAACTAGGGCCATAGTAAGTGGTATGAGGGGAGTGTTATGAACACACAAAGTGAAAGTGATAAACTCTGGGGGATGGGGTGCTTAAGAAGTAAATGAGAGAAAAGTCAGACAAGGTATCTCCCAGATTTAATTACTGTATTTCAGGCATGTAGACAGATGATTTTTAGCTCATACCTGTCATCCCCACATTCTTTTCTCATAGGCCTGCCTTTAAGAATGTCATCTGTAGGCTGCGAGTGGCGGCTCACACCTGTAATCCCAGCACTTTGGGAGGCCGAGGTGGGCAGATCACCTGAGATTGGGAGTTCGAGACCAGCCTGGCCAACATGGAGACCCCATCTCTACTAAAATTACAAAGTTAACTGGGCGTGGTGGTGCATGCCTATAATCCCAGCTACTTGGGAGACTGAGGCAGAAGAATCGCTTGAACCTGGGAGGTAGAGGTTGTAGTGAGCCCGAGATTGCACCATGGCACTCCAGACTGGGCAACAAGAGCGAAATCCTGTCTCCCAAAAAAAAAAAAAAAAGAATGTCATTCGTATGTAAGCTGCTACTCATCTACTTTCCTCTCTTTACCAAAAACCATCCACTAAATAGAACATTTCACAGTCTGAGAAGCAAAGGCCCTTGGAGAACACCAGTTTGATTGGTTTTCAGGGAAATGAAGCTGTTGTCTGTCTTCTCCCTCCCTCTGAACCCACGGGGTTCAATTTTTTTCTTGAGGGCCCATGAACATCTCACTAAAATGTCAATGGTCAGCTCAGTTTTCCTTCTGTGATGTTTATTTGCCTTATTTACCTAATATTGGCCTGTCTGTTCAGATATACACATGGCTTTCACTGCCAATTTTTCTCTATTAGGAATGTTCTGAGCCCATTTTCTTTTTATTATTAAATGTTTTATTTTGAGGTAACTAGGTTCCCATGTAGTTATAAGAAATAATACAGACAGATCCCATGCCCCCTTCATCCAGTTTTCTCGAAGGGTAACATCTCACAGAACTCTAGTACAACCTCACAACCAAGATCCATCTCGATACGGATACCATCAAGACATACAATATTCCCATCGCCACAAGGATTCTTCTTATTGCCCTTTTATAGCCATGTCCACTTCCCTCCCTTCCCCACTGATCCCTGGCAACCTCGGACAAACTAATTTGTTATTCGTTTCCAGAATTTTATCATTTCAAGAATGTCACATATGTGAATATATACATGGAACCATACAGTGTGTACATAACCCATGTGTCCAAACTCATTAAAAAAAACCTTTTTTTAATAGACTGGGTCTTGCTCTGTTACCCAATCTGGAGTGCAGTGGCATGATCACAGGTCATGGCAGCCTCAAGCTCCTGGGCTCAAGCGATCCTCCCCTCAGCTTCTGGAGTAGCTGGGATTACAGGCATGACCTACCATGCCTGGACTTGCACAAGCCTATTTTTAAGGCCACTTATCACGGAAGGTGGATATGACAAAAGAGATTCCTTAAAGTTAAGCTTCCTAATAACTGCAATAATGAACGCTAACACAAAGCATATATTCTTTATCAGCACTTTCTAAATGCTCTTACATATATTAACTCATTTTGGCGTTAAAACAAGGCTATGAGGTAGCTACTACCTGCATTTCACAGATGAGGGAACTGAGGCACTGGTTAAATGAACTGCCCACAGTCACACAGCTAATAAGTGAAGAGTAGCCTGGCCTAGAGTCCTTGCTCTTAACTACTATATATCCTGTCTCCAACAGTTGCTACACTTAAAGATGCTACTTCTGCTTTCCCATAAGAGTACCTTATTACGAAGACAAGTTTCTGCTACTTTCTGAGTATACAAAGACCCAGCTGTCTCTGGGATGAGGGCAGGGGACAGATCCTGGGGCAAATATAGGAATGAAAACAAGCTCCTCTATTTCATAAAATCATCTTGTCCAAATATGATTATTAATTTATCTAGGATATATCTCTGTTGAATAATTAATTCTACTTGTCCTCTGCTCTTAAATATGCTTTGTAAGACTTCTCATGTGATTTTCTTTGCACTCCTGCTAACTCTGGATTTCTGTGGATTGTAGTCATATAGTACTTTATTCATTATTTTCTTTCCTGATGTACATCATTCCACTAGTCACATCTTAGGCTTAATCTTGGATTTAGATACTTGCATGTTATTTTTAAAGACTTCATCCACAAAAGTTTCTTTACTGATTACCTGTAGGATACAAAAAAAATTTCTCCCCATTAGCACAAGAAAACCTAGATATTTTCATTTGAAATTTTATTGCTTTTAATCATCAGATAAGGCAAAACATGTCTTCTCAGCTTTATATGGATCTCACAGGCAGAAGTCAAAGCGTCCTCTTCTCAACCACTCTGAGAGTGTCCTACAGCTCATACGCGAGGTCTCTTTACCAAAAAGGCACAGATGAGGATGGGTTCATTGAAAAACTGCAGCCACCATCCCTGTTTGTTAAGTGCCATTTCCACTGCACTAATTACTGAAAGGGCATTGCCAGGAGCTAAATTCCTCAAAGAGGTGTCTGGTCAGTGGAACCTGTCAGGCTAGCACTACAGCAGTCATCCTTCGTGGCTGATACTTAGCCTAGCACCATTTCCTTGTTTTAGCTTCTCCATATTAGCAAGACCTCTCCTGCCTGCCCAACTATATTACTTTTTTCTCATAAATTTTTCAGTTCTCATTGTAAATGACAAATCATCCTCAATAGATAACCTTTCCTTTTTATAACATGGTTGGGCATTTTGGAGTTCAACAACATTACAATGCATTGAGGTTTAAAAATACTACATTTATAGCATCAGTGGAGTACCGAATAAGGTAGTACTCTAAGGTAAGACAAAACAGAGAGAAAAGCAAAACTGAAAAACCTAACAGAAAAATCTACTTCTCAAAGTCCACATGCTCAAGTCCCCTAATTTTAATCTCTTCCTTGGCCCCAAGTCAGTCTATGACCATGAGAATTCAAAGATTTGTACAGTGTTAAGACTAGATAGAACTTCAGTTCTACTATCTTTTGCAGTATTTATCAGAAGAGCAAAATCAGCCAAGATTTTTCATCTGCCAGGAGAAACTTGAGAAGTCCATAAAGTGTGTATGTATGTATGTATGTATGTATGTATATGTGTGTGTATATACGTATATATATACACGTATATATATTTGTGTATATATATATACGTGTGTATATACGTATATATATACACGTATATATATTTGTGTGTATATATATATACACGTGTGTATATATTGTATCACACAATATATACACACACGTATATATACATACGTATATATATACACACACACATATATATACACATATATATACACATTTATATATATATACACACACACACAGATTTATTTTCATATACAGTTAAGTCCTCAATGTTGCTGACAGGCTCTCAGAAACTGTGACTTTAAGGAAAACAACATGTAACAAAGCCAACTTTTTTTCTCATAACATCATAACCAAATGATGTTATCTGAGGACCTACTGTCGTTCCCCTTAAAGTCGCAGTTTGAAAGAATCAATCAACAACATTAAGTGAGGACTTACTGTAACTGTGTTTAAGATGGGCAATGCTGTTTTCATTTTCTTAGAACATTCATTTAGAAGTTAAACTTCCAGCCAGGCGCAGTGGCTCACACCTGTAATCCCAACACTTTGGGAAGCCGCAGCAGGAGGATCACCTGAGGTCAGGAGTTCGAGACCAGCCTGGCCAACACGGTGAAACCCCAACTCTACTAAAAACACAAAAATTAGTCGGACATGGTCGCATGCGCCTGCAGTCCCAGCTACTCCGGAGGCTGAGGCAGGAGAATTGAACCCAGGAGGTGGAGGTTGCAGTGAGCCGAGATCATGCCACTGCATTCCAGCCTGGGGGACAGAGCACTCTGCCTCAAAAAAACAAACAAAAAAGTTAAACTTTCTGAAAATACAGAGTAAGTCTCCTGCCTACTCTAGTTACGTGAAGCCTAGAGGTATTTAAATTCTGCCTCATAAAATTATACAACTTTTGGGCAGGTGGATAGTACCTGCAACTGTGGGCACTTCCTCCTACTGTTGACTTATATTTGGACAGGTCTGGAGGGAAGAGACAGGCCAGAAGTCTTCGAATAATGGTGTACCCCAACACCTTGGTCTCTAAGCATAGATGACTTGCCCAGGGGTTAACCTAATCTGGCCCTGGGTCCTTTGCCAAAAAGACTGAAAGTAGATTTCCTTTATGGAGAAACACTGAGTGTAGGGGTGAGGTGGGGAAATGGGTAGATGAATGAGACACTAATTCAAGTAAATTTTCTGAATTTTTATTAATAACATACATACAGACAAAAAGTCAGATGTTCCCATGTAAATTATCCCACCCCTATGAAGCCTAAGTACCCTACTCGTGGGTGTTTCTGATCTTCCAAAAGTTTTGCCTGTCTGACTTATAATGCAAGCTTCCAGGGCGGGGCGGAATGTTCAGTACTCTACTAGTACTCAACAATAAGATGAAGATGAAGAAGAAGAAGAAGACGATGAAGGAGGAGGAGGAGAAGGAGAAGAAAGAGGAGGAAGAAGAAAGAAGAAAGGAGAAAGATGATTTCTGTAACAGGACAAGTTGCTAATGATGGTAATCTAGCAGTGAGAGACTGTCATCCTGTGGGATGTGCTCCAGGTTTAATGTAAGGGGGAAATGTTTGAACGTTTATATTTTGCTGTTTAAAAAAATCAGCTTGAATGCATAACTGAGTAGATGCTAAAATTAAATAGCTTATTTGTTTTTAAACTATTTTTGTTTCCAATTTAGCATCAGCTTAATTCAGTTCCTCTCCCTACCTATCATTTAGTTTCTTCCACCCAAAATTTAGTCTTCTTTTTTTTTTTTGAGAGGGAGTCTTGCTCTGTTGCCAGGCTGGAGTGCAGTGGCACGATCTCGGCTCACTGCAACCTCCACCTCTCAGGTTCAAGCAATTTTCCTTCCTCAGCCTCCCAAGCGGCTGGGATTACAGGTGCCTGCCACTATGCCCGGGTAATTTTTGTATTTTTAGTAAAGATGGGGTTTCACCATGTTGGCCAGGCTAGTCTCGAACTCCTGACCTCAAGTGATCCGCCTGCCTCGAAATTTATAGTCTTTTGACTCACTGCTCTCAAGACAAATCCTTAAGCTTATAAATAAATAACTTCTGCACCTCATGTGATGTGATGCTAAATCAACCAAAAGTTAGATTTCTTCTGGTATATTATGACAAAGAGTGCCCAGAGAAAGCCTTACACCTTTTCTTCTCCCTGAATGAGTATATTAGGTGTTCCTTATACAGGGTTGTGTCAGTGTTGATGTAGGCACTACTAAGTGTGTAGAACGTTTAGGAGAGCTGAAGAAAGCTGCTTTAAGAAAATGGTTTATATAAAAAAAAGAGAAATAACTCCATTTGCAAAATGAGCTGCTGAAAAATCACAAGCAAGGAATTCTGCATAAAAACCATTATTATGAAAATTGTCTTTAGTATGTATTTGAAACATGAGAGGAGCAACTATCTAACATTGTAACCTCAATTCAACCATCTTCACTAAAAGAATTATTTATCAAGATGTCCACATTGTGATCCACCATACTAAAACTCAACTATATGTTATATCAGTGTTAAGTTCGCAATTTTGACAACTGTACTGTAGCTGTGTAAAATAATTCCCTGATTTTAAGAATTATACACTGAAGTTTTGCTATAAAAGGGTGTCATGTCTGTGATTTACTCAAATGGTCAGGGATATGGATATAATACACATATATACATGTATACAGACAGACACAAAGAGGGCGAGAGATAAGGCCAATGTGATAAAATGTTAACATTAGGAAAAGCTGGGTAGGGGGGTACCTAAGAATTTTAGGAAATATTCTTATAACTTCTGAAGTCTGAAATTATGTTAAAAAAAGAAAAATCCATAACTATATTCCAGAGCAGCTATCCTTAGAGATAAGTGGCTAGAGTGCCTACTGAATTCTTTCTCAGAAATGCTGACACTGCTTAGGTCTGAGGGGAAAGTACATGACAACATGTTTGTAGAATCAACAGTAGGGTCAGAACTCATGCTTCTCCGGGTTTGCAGTGAAGTCAAAACTTACCTGTAGGTACACTTCAGTGATTCCTCACAGACTTTCACTTGTCATCTCTTGGTCCTTACTTCCTCCAACACCAGTAAGAACCTATTTTTCATTGCATTAATTACTACAATGGCTATTCTAGGAAGGATGATGACCAAGACCTTAAGATATTATTTTAATCTTCTAGAAATAGGTTTATCAGCTGGGCATGGTGGCTCACGCCTGTAATCCCAAAACTTTGGGAGGCCGAGGCGGGCAGATCACGAAATCAAGAGATCAAGACCATCCGGCCAACATGGTGAAACTCTGTCTCTACTAAAAATACAAAAACAAGCTACTTGGGAGGCTGAAGCAGAAGCATCACTTGAACCTGGGAGGCGGCGGCTGCAGTGAGCCGAGGTCATGCCACTATACTCCAACCTGGCAACTGGCGACAGAGTGAGACTCCATCTCAAAAAAAAAAAAGAAAAAAAGAAATAGGTTTATGAACAGGATGCCAAGGAAAAAGTGGAGCTGAATCTTGTCAGTTACAGGAACTATCAGTTAATGCCAAGCTGGAAAACAAATTCTGCTACAGCTAACACCTCTCATTCAAAATGGTACTACATGAGTTCTCTCCCTGCATACAGCTTTCTTTTAAAAGCCATCTGCATATTTGGACATATAATTCAAGCTGTAATGAAATAACATTATCTTTGAAGACAGTTGTTTGACTTCCTCTAGAAAAAAAGCAGCAGCACCCAGTACATTTTTCAAGTAAATACATATATACCTTGGGACCCATATTCAAGGTAAAAATTTTAAAGATTGTCTACTATAGTCTTTTTCTTTACCCCTTGCTAAAGTAACAGAAAAATTAACACAATCTGAGTTAAATACCCTATTTTCTTGCTTATATATGTATACATTTTTAGTAAGTTTTGAAAGGCTGGATGGGTGTGGGAAATGCATAGCATGTAACTAATTCCCCTGTCCTATTGAGCTAACGGAGGTGTAGTTTATTTAAAATTCTGAGTTGTGGTTCTGCTATTTGGGAATGGCTTTCTGAAACTCTTTGGGTGGATACTGGTAATGAAACAGAGAATTCAGAATGACGGGGAGCATAAGGCCAAATAAGCTTTTATGACAGAGCATGTGTATGCACTAGAAATAATTATACATATATAGTGGGAGGCTGGTTAACTGAACCCACAGAGGCAATTGGCTGTTCAGATAAGTAATCACAATATTAAGTCCCCCATGACAAAAATGCCTCCAAGGTTAAACTGTCTGATTTTTAATCATAAACCAGTGAATTTATTGGCTAAAGTATCTTCTCATGTTGTTGGTTTGGATGCAACAGCCAGTCTTTCTTACCCAGATTTTAATCGCAAGAAACTATTAACCCTCTGTGGCCCCTAAATTGTGATGTGCCCTAGAAAGAAGAGGAGTTCTCAGTTGTAAGTATAAAAGCTTAGAAACCTCAGGAAATAGGAGTATTTATGTTTTTAAAAGGCAAGCTTGTGAAATCTCTGTTAAGAATTACTTTCCACCAATACATACAGAAATATTTAACTTCCAAGGCCTAGACCAGGAGTTTGAAACTAGCCTGAGCAACCCCATCTCTACCAAAACAAAAACAAAAACCAAAACCAAAAAACAAAAACCACATATATATATATGTATTGAAGTCACAGTTTCCAAGAACCAATTAACAATGTTAAGTGCGGACTTACTTTAACTGTTTAAGATAGGCCGGGCACGGTGGCTCATGCCTGTAATCCTAGCACTTTGGGAGGCCAAGGCAGGCAGATCACGATGTCAGGAGATCAAGACCATCCTGGCTAACACAGTGAAACTCCCGTCTCTACTAAAAATAAAAAAAATTAGCCGGGCATTGTGGCACACACCTGTAATCCCAGCTACTTGGGAGGCTGAGGCAGGAGAATCACTTGAACCTGGGAGGCAGAGGTTGCAGTGAGCCAAGATCGTGTCACTGCACTCTAGCCTGGGCAACAGAGCGAGACTCTGTCTCAAAAAAAAAAAAAAAAAAAAAAAAGGGCAATACTGTTTCATTTTCTTACAACATTCATTTAGAAGTTAAACTTCTGGCCGGGCACTGTGGCTCATGCCTGTAATCCCACAACTTTGGGAGGCCGAGGCCGGTGGATCACCTGAGGTCAGGAGTTGGAGACCAGCCTGGCCAACATGGTGAAACCCTGTCTCTACTAAAAATACAAAAATTAGCCGGGCATGGTGGCACGCACCTATGGTCCCAGCTACTCCAGAGGCTGAGGCAGAAGAACTGCTTGAATCCAAGAGGCGGGGGTTGCAGTGAGACAACTAAACGCTTGTAGTCCTAAGCTACTCGGGAGGCTGAGGTGGGAGAATCACTCGAGCCCAAGAGGTCAAAGTTATAGTGAGCTGTGATGGTAACGCTGTATCCAGCCTGGGCAACACAGCGAGACCCTATCTCAAAAAGCGGGGTGGGGCCAGGCTAGAAAAAAGCAACACAACAAAAAAGGAAGTCTGATTTTCCCAATTCTAATTCTCAATTTTCTTAAGAAAGGACAAAGGGGCTTTCTGAGCTTCCTGTCATTCACAGCGCTCACCTGTTCAAACAAGGGCTGCTATGGCTCTCCCTCCTTCCCTATCTCCACTGACTTCTACTTCCTTTCCATGTCTGCATTCTCCAATCTGACTGGCCTCAGGTGCTTATTACCAGCTTCTGATTCCATCTCTAAGTTCTTTCTCACTTTCCTCTAAACTCCCTCAAGTTTCTCTTCAGTCTCATTTCATTCAAGATTGTCAGGTACCATCTGTCTACATCTCTATTATCCACTGAGCATTTACCAGGCATCACGCTAGTTGAGGTGCTTTAGATAAATTATCTCACTTCCTTCATAATAACTTCATGGCAGCCAGTCCACGTTTACCTGGTAAAAATCTAGACAGCTCTTCTTCAAAGCAACTGAATGATCTGTCTAGGCAAAGCTGTTTCTATGGTCCCTTATAGTCGAATTCTCCTCCTGAATTTGAAAGCCTAACAGCAGGTTCTCAACCTCCTTACCACTAATTCTGCCAGTTAATACCTATACTCACTCCTTCCCACACACAGCCCCTAGTAAAAATTCTCACATAACAAAGAGATATAGTAGAAAACAGTCCTAGGCTGGGTGTGGTGGCTCACACCTGTAATTCTAGCACTTTGGGAGATAGAGGTGGAAGGATCACTTGAGAGCAAAACTTCAAGACCAACCTGGACAACAAGCGAGACTCTGTCTCTCAAAAAAAAAAAAAAATGAAAAATTAACTGGGTGTGCTGGTGCAGGACTGTGGTTCCAGCTACTCAGGAGGCTGAGGCAGGAGGATTGTTTGAGCCCAGGAGGTCAAGGCTGCAGTGAGCGGTGATCACGCCACTGCACTCCAGACTAGGTGAACAGAGTGAGACTCTCAAAAACCAAAACAGTCCTATCTTCCCCACTCATTCACGGCCTCTTTCATAAAAGTCAAAAGAAAACCAAGCTTTGCCAGGTAAATGAGGAGAATCAGAGCATGAAGAAGACCAAGATAAACAGAAAACCCGGTCTCAACGTAATCACTGGTAATTCAGAAAACAGAAGAGCACAATGACAAATCTAACCGCTAATGAATATGCTTAGAAGACATTACCATGGAATTATTATATACATAAATAAGGAAAGGACATTATGAAAAAAAATCTTCAGAGAACAAAAATGAGCTCAAAGTATGATTGTTAAAATAAAAGCGTTAGGAGACAAAGTCAACAGAATCATCCAGAAAACGGGAAATGAAGACTCTGAGAAAAGAATTAGAGAAAGATGATCAAAACAGCACTTCCAACATCTAAATTATAAGCATCCCAGAAAAACAAAACAAAACAAACAAAAAAAACCCAGAAAGTTGATAGGGGAAAATAAAAGAGTTCCAGCGCTAAAGAAGGGCATCAGTCTTCAGATCTAAGGGACCTAGTAAGTACTCAGCATCTTGAATGGAAAAAAGGGATGCCTAATACACACTTCACTACAATTTTAGAACACTAAGGTTATAAAAACACAACCCTGGCTGGGCGCAGTGGCTCACGCCTGTAATCCCAGCACTTTGGGAGGCTGAGGCGGGTGGATCACAAGATCAGGAGTTCGAGATCAGCCTGGCCAATATGGTGAAACCCCGCCTCTACTAAAAATACAAAAGTTAGCCAGATGTGGTGGCGGGTGCCTGTAATCCCAGCTACTTGGGAGGCTCAGGCAGGAGAATCGCTTAAACCCGAGAGGCAGAGGTTGCAGTGACCTGAGATCACATCACTGCACTCCAGCCTGAGTGACAGAGCAAGACTCAGTCTCGGGGGGTGGGGGGGACAACAACAACAAAACCCTAATGAGTTCTAAAAGTGAAAAAAATCCAGGTATATTACTCATAAAAATGATAATCAGTGGCATCTGACTTCTTAGTAGTAACATGGAATACTAGAAGACAAGAATGAAGTTACTTTTTTTTTTGAAACAGCATCTCAGCTCTGTTGCCCAGGCTGGAGTGCAGTGGTGCAATCATGGCTCACTGTAGCCGCGACCTCCTGTGCTCAGATGATCCTCATACTTCAGTTTCCCAAGTAGCTGGAACCACAGGTGCACACCACTATGCCTGGCTAATTTTCTGTATTGATTGTAGAGACAAAGTCTCACCATGTTGCCCAGGCTGGTCTCCAACTCCCGGGCTCAAGCAATCCACCCACCTCCGCCTCCCAAAGTGCTGGAATTACAGGTATGAGCCACCATGTCTGGCTGAAGCAATGACTTTCATCCAAGAATTGTTATTCAAATTTTCCACCATAATGGAAGCAGAAAAAAAATTTCAGATATGCAAGAACTCTAACACTGCTTCTTTTAGGCACTAACTTGGGGTGTATTTGGAAAAATGAGGGAATAAAAGCTTGAGCAGTGAAAGGAAATTCTAGGATGGCACCACGGGCTTACAGAATCTAGTTCAGATTGGAGAGGAAAGATGGGTAGGCGCTAGGAAAAAGGTTTCAGGTCAAAGGTGTAAATACAGAGTTAGGAAGTAAGTGGTGACGTAAAACCAAATATTGTAGAAAAAAAAAGGCAATTATAAATGCCAGGGGTGGGGGAACCTGTATTAAAGAGCTATAATGCAAATATAAGGCAAACTAAGATGTGGCATGATTTTTGAGCAACTGATGGAATATAACAAAGGATCAATTTGGCTTTGCTGTAGGAACATTCTTTTTCCACGGCTCAGAGATTCTTATGCAATGGCTCACAGATTCTAGCCCTCAAAAGTAAATGAAAGCTTGCTTTCTAAATAGTCACCATTAACTGTTTTCATTAGACCCATAGAAAAAGAAATATATTCTTAGCATATATCACGTTGGTGACCTGACAGGGAACATTTACAGAGTCATAATAATGTAAATGTCATATATTGGGCTTTCAATTTTTTAGGAACAACCTATGAACATACACAGAGGATTTGCTTCTGGTTACCGCCTGACTGTAAATACAGGTTGAGTATCCCTAATCCCCAAATCTGAAATCCAAAATGCTACAAAATTTTGAGCTCTGGAACATGGTGCTCAAAGGAAATGCTCATTGGAGTATTTCAGATTTGGGATTCTCAGATTTGGGATGATCAACCAGTAAGTATAATGCAAATATTAAAAAATCTGAAACCTGAAACACTTCTGGTCCCCAGCAGTTTGGATAAGGGATACTCAACCTGTAACTAACAACCATGACATATAAAAATTACAAGTGTAGCCGACCGAAGATATGATAAGTGTTTCCAATCAGATGTATTAATATCCTCATTAAGACATGATGCTGAAAGTTGATGGATCAAGAAACAATGAAAATCAACAATAAAATACCAAACACTGGGATGAGGAATAGTATAAGCTAAATCTTCCTATTTCATGCCAGTTGACATCTCAGAAAGTAGGACTTTAAGCATTATTTTCTTCTCATAATTACAAGGTAACCTACAGAACAAAGGTACTAAAACTGTCAAGAGAGAAACACTGGTCAGCTTTGTGGAGTAGGATCATATCCAAGTTATTACTTTCTTTTCTAAGCTATTCTGTGATATGGTGTGCTACCATATGTTACTTTTATAAAAATGAAATCTTATTAAAAAACAAAGAGAGCACCACTTGTTCTCCTTTGCTTTTTTTTTCTTCTGGATTAAATGCAGTATCCATGGAAAGTGTTACTTTGGCCCACTATAAACTACTTAATGACAGCTTGAATAAGCTACTACTTCCCTCCTCAGTCCACAATAGTTCCTTCCTTATACCCTCAGCTCTCTGCTGCTACTTACAACTTACGGTATTATTTTTTCCTTTATTCAGAACATGGCGACCACCTTTTCTAGGAGAAACTCTCTAGTTCATCTTGTCTCAGCTAACTATCTGCTCATTTAATGAGAAAATCTCTAACTGCATGTCCTTCCTTACACTCTTAGAAAGAAATAACCCTTCTGGGTTTCTGCCTCTGCTGAGTCTTGCTTGTATGCCTCTTCCATTTCTCCTCTAATCTTTTCTATTTTTCTTCTTGGATACCTTTTCTTTGTACTTTAGTAGGGGCAAAATAGTTCACTATTTTAACCACCTCCACACCAAAAAATGCCTGACCCTGTCTCTCCCTCCAACCACCACTATTTGCTGGTTTTTAATGGTTCAATTAACTCCATAATGAATGATTTCTGTCTGCTGCCTTTATTTCCTTGTTATCAAGGCCCTCTTTAATGATTTCAGGCTTTCATTTCCCACACATTACACAAACTTCTTTCAGGTTTCCCAATGATCTTCTGCTAGCCATGGCCATAGCTTTCCTTAATCCTCACATTTCCTGATCCCTCTTCTCATGCATCTTTCATGGTCCTGTGGGAAGCCTTCTCCTTTCTTTAGCTTCCTTAACTCACTGGCTCCTCTTTGTATTTCCTGCCCCGAAACACAGTCCTTACCCCCCATTATTCTTCTTTATTCATTTGCACAGCTTTAATCATTGTTTCTAAATTAGCAATTTCTAAAATAGGCTCATATTTATAATTTTCTATAGGACTACAATAATTTAAGTTTAACTCATCAGAAACTGAAAATGGTTTCAATCAAGTTTTCTTCCTACTCCTTCCCTGTCAGTTACATCTTTCTTCCCTCAGTTCTCCGGATTTATACTTTGTAGTCTTTCTTCAGCCAACTCTAATCAGCCATCAAATCCTGTCAATTACTCTTTTCAAACATATCTTAATCAGATTTATCTCTCTTTCTCTATTCCACTGGCCACTACCCACAGAACATTCTCTGAATAAATAAGTAGGAACTGATTTTTTTGGCAAGTCAAGTATTACTTTATATGCAAAAGGAAAAACCTATTTACATTAACCCAATGGCAAGGCATTTTATAGACTGAAGGACCCTCCTATAACATTAATTCTTAGTTTATGTAGCTTATACTACTGGGATTATCATGTATCAGGCTTCTTCAAAACTGAGATACCCCTAGGCATACCTTAAGGCATCAGAGAAAAACTACAATATCTCTAACAGTAGGAAGTCTCCTGATAGGTTTTGAGGGTACTACATAAAGATGTGTATTTACTTAAAGGCACAAATGACAAATACATGAAGTACCAGAAGGCTGATAAACTCCTGGATCAAACCGGAAAGCCCTTTCCAAAGGTATTCTTCTGTGGCTCTGTTACAGATTTCTCAAAGGTCTCATTACTGTGATTTAGTGAAGTTGAGCACTCGAAGTCGAACAGAGCTGTATCTCAGTTTTTCCAAGTACTAGGTGCTCATGTGCTACTCAAAAGCACTGCCAAGTCACATTTGAAGTTTTCCATTCACTGGAAAACACAGTCCTACTCCTAGACTTTCCCTCCACATTCTAGTATCCCTTCATCATTCCCCATGACTCTAAAGTGAATTCTAAGCATTTCACGAGGAAGGTAATTCTTGAAAAGAAAAATACAACATTAGTATTGTATTTGCTCCTAATGATTGGCATAATCTATCTTCCTGTTCTTCACTTTTTGAAATAAACATAAGTTACATCTCTTGCTCACAGAAGCTGGAATTAGTTGTACTTGTTTCTGTACTTATTCTTTCTATGGTGTAAGCTCCCAGGGGCAAAATACACATTTATCACTTCTTCTGCATGTTCCTACAGAATCTACTACAGGACTCTGTCACAGCAGTCTTTTAGTAAAGTGCTGGACTGGCTGCCTAACCACAGTGTCTCAGCTGGTCCTATAATCCACGTAAGCAACTCCTTCTGAGGGTATGATCTGTAACTATGATGGCAGACAATACAATAAGATTACAACTGTAATCGACCATGATTATGAAATATTTCTGAAGATCCTTCTCGAGGGGGGTGCCTTGGAAGCAGACACAGGTATGAGGAATAAATGCCAGCCCACCAGCTGGCGGGAGAGGCAATGGGACCATCTCTTCAGACAGATGAGCAAGCAGGAAAACAGAGAATACAACTTGTCTTGGAAGCTAGCAGCAAGATGAGGCAGTAAAACCCATCAGCATACATCATCCTATCATCGCCCAGTGTCATCCCCAGCCTCGATTAGCCCTCGCTGCATCAGCACAAGTCCCAGACACTTTATCCTGTTTATAATTGCTGATGAGCAGTAATAAGGCCTCCATGCCTCAGCTCCATCCGTTCCACTTCGGCACCCACCTATTAGGTAATAACTTTTATTTACAGCCTTGCTTGATGCGCTGTTCTATTAGTAGAGCCAGGAACTGAGTAGGGCAAAAAAAAAAAAAAAAAAAACAACAACAACAAAAAAAGGCTCCTTAATGGGCAGTATCATTGCAAGACTCAGATGATTTATAATGCTGCTTTGTGGCTGTTCTATCCCACTCCTTTTGGTAAGACTGCTTTGGGAAGGCTGCGTTTCTAACATGCTGCCTCCTAACAGGCACACACATGCTATGGAGCAGCACCTGAAAGGCACTCCCCAGATCTATACACCCCCACCAAAAAAAAAAAATCCTAAAGTTTCAAAGGAGGAGAGGGGAATTAAATTCCCGATAGGCTTTTTAAATAGTATTGGCTCAGGCATTTTGCCCCAGTGGAGCAATAGAACGGCTAATTAATGAAAGTTCAGGGCTCGTTCTCTTTGGTAAGAATGCAACCTATGATAAAATAAATGACTATTAAAAAAAAACAGCTGTAACTGCATTTGTGGACTGATGCAAACTGACTTTGTGCAAAGCATGTGAATCACGAAAAGCTCAACAGCAAAGCCTGGACTTCTTACACACACACATCTCCAAAAGGGCAACAAGCCACATGACGCTTCCCTTTCCTTTTTATACTAGACTGCATTTTTATTTTTCAAGTGCAAAAATTCCTCTTGACAAGACTGTATCCTGGCTTGATATTCCAGTTATTCACTTATATTCAGCCTTTTCTCAGAAAAGGAGCCCCTGCTTCTCCTGAGTAAAGCCCAAACGAGGCCTCGGAAACAAGTTTTTGACTTTAAGTCTAGCAAACTGACACATTATACGTTGTGCTGTAACACAAACACAGGTGGCAATGGGACCTAACTCTCATTTAGGGCTCCAATTACAAAACAGTTAATGTTCCCTCATCTTATCTGAAATCTATACATTGTGTGAGGTGCCTTTAAACCCACCTATTATTTACGTATTGAGTATCAAATCATCTAATTATTAGTATATTTTATCTCACTCCTTCATTCTATTCTTCAACATAAACAATAGAAGCAGACTGATTAAAGTTCCTCCAGGGAAACAAAAAACCCAAGGGAAAGCATTTAGTAGATTATTTCCCTTTCCCAGTCATCCACTGAATGGCCAAAACCCACACACTGTCAGCAAACAGCCACTATGACATGCCATGATAAACTTTGGTGAGAACTGCTTTCTATGGCAAAACATGGTCAGATGGCACCTTTTTGATTAGAGAAATTTTTGCAATCTTGCCAAATATTTGATATTCCTTTTGTCCCCTGCCCCAGGAATCAAATGAACTCCTTCAGGACCCAAGATGATGAGTGCATAAGGTAAAACATTTATTTAAATACTTTTTCCTTGCCATGACAGATTTACTGTTTTGATCTTTCTTCAATGGTTACATTAAACGCTAATAAAAAATGAAAGATTTATATCTTCCCTAATATTCCCCTGATGGGAACTTGCATATTACATAAGTAGGTCAAATTTCTAATTTTCTGCCTCAAATGCTGACACTGCAGACCTGAGGGAAGAGCTATACCTGAAGGACCAACAAGAAAGATTTGAAAAGTGAATTATACTGTTGAACTCACACCCGAAGCTACCTCCCCCCTTCAAAACACCACAGAACACACCTGTAATCCCAGCACTTTGGGAGGCCAAGGTGGGCAGATCACTTGAGGCCAGGAGTTCAAGACCAGCCTGGCCAACATGGTGAAACCCTGTTGCTACCAAAAATACAAAATTATCCAGGTGTAGTGGCACGCACCTGTAGTCCCAGCTACCCAGGAGGCTGAGGCAGGAGAACTGCTTGAACCCAGGAGATGGAGATTGCAGTGAGCTGAGATTGCACCATTGTACTCCAGCCTGGGCGACAGACCGAGACTCCCTCTCAAAAACAAAAACAAAAGCAAAAACAAAACTCCACAGAGCAGAGGAAGATGTGAAGTCCTCCTTGGAAGAGCCAACTATAGTGTGTGATATTGAAGAATACAGTTCATAGCCACTGACACAACTCTCTAGGATTAAATCTACTGGCTGAAATGTTTCCATGAATATTGACTCTACCAGGAGACAGAACACACAAGTGTAGGTATTACCAAGATTTACGGGGCCACTTCTGATTTAATACCAACACCTTTAGCTTCTGAATCAATTCTAAAAATCTCGTATCTCATATAATCTTTTCGGTAACCTAACAATAAGGAAACATTTCCCTTTAATTGGCTTCCGAACACTGATGTGAAAGTCTTCAGCACATCAATCTTCTCTTAACTTCCAGATGAAGGGGGTTTTCTTCTCTTGTCTTTGCAAGAAGAAACAATATCATAAGCAGGCCATACAAAAGAAGTAAGTCAAGGCTGGGTGTGGTGGCTCATGGCTGTCATCCCAGCACTTTGGGAGGCCGAGGCAGGTGGTTTACTTGAGGTCAGGAGTTCAAGACCAGCCTGGCCAACATGGTGAAACCCTCTCTCTACTAAATATACAAAAATTAGCCGGGTGTGGTGGCAGATGCCTGTAATCCCAGCTACTTGGGGGGCAGGGGTGAGGCAGGAGAATAACTTGAACCCGGGAGATGGAGGTTGCAGTGTGCCAAGATCGCACCACTGTACTCCAGCCTGGGTGACAAAGCAAGATTCTATCTCAAAAAAAAAAAGAGGTGAGTCAAGAAAAGGGAAAAACTGTTCTCTTAAAAAAAGAGAACAATGAACAATACAAAGCTATTCTAGTTCATGTCACTGTTTGTCACACTGAAAGGAAAACAGGTGACCCAAAATAGGGAGGGAGGGAGGGAGAGAGGGATATAAAGTAAAATTAAATTAACATGCTTCTTATAGGGTGGAAAGATGACACTTTCTGGAAAAACTGCCTTGATATTTAATGGGACAGTTCTTAGTCCCATCTGCTTTAATCTCAGACACTTCTACAGCTCCCTTATGGCCTCACAAATAGTTATTTTATTTGCTACTCTACTAATTATAATCACATTTTAAACATACACACAGCATGTTTTAACCATCCTTTTTCAAGTCTATCAGAGAGAATATTATCTACTCAACATATGTGCTGGAAGAAGAGTAAAAGTGAACATAGATAGAGCAGAGCAAAAGTCTGTTGACAATACTGTCAAGTCCGCAAACTTGCCTATGAATTCTTTCTTATTTTAATTTCAGAAGTAAAAGGACTATAAAATGAAAAGCGGTATCCATTCCCTCAAGCATTTATCCTTTGAGTTACAAGCAATACAATTACACTCTTTAAGTTATCTAAAAATGTACAATTAAGTTATTATTGACTATAGTCACCCTGTTGTGCTATCACATAGTGAATCTTATTCACTCTATTTTTTTGGTACCCATCAACCATCCCCACCTCCTTCCCCAACCCTTCAGTACCCTTCCCAGCCTCTGGTAACCAACCTTCTACTTTCTATGTCCATGAGTTCAATGGCTTTGATTTTTAGATCCCACAAATAAGAGAGAAAGTGCAATGTTTGTCTTTCTCTGCCTGGCTTATTTCACTTAACATAATGACCTCCAGTTCCATCCATGTTGTTGCAAACGATGGAACAGATAAAAAAAAAGAATGACTAGATCTCATTCTTATGGTTGAATAATACTCCATTGTGTATAAGTACCACAATTTCTTTATCCATTCATCTGTTGGTAGATACTTAGGTTGCTTCCAAGGAATATTGTTTCCATGAATACTGACTCTACCAGGAGATAAAACACCTAAGTGTAGGTATTACTAAGATTTATGGGGCCACTTCTGATTTAATACCAACATCCTTTAGCTTCTGGATCAATTTTTAAAATATCATATAAACTTCCAGTAACCTAACAGCAAGGAAACTTTCATGCTGGAAACATTCTTAGCTATTGTGAATAGTGCTGCAATATATATATGGGAGTGCAGATACCACTTCAATATACTTATTTCCTTCTTTTGGCTATGTACCCAACAGCGGAATGGCTGGATCATATGGGAGCTCAATTATTTGAGAAACCTCCAAAATGTTCTCCATAGTGGTTGTAATAATTTACATTCCCATCAACAGTGTACAAGGGATTCCTTTTCTCCACATCCTTCTCAATACTTGTTATTGCCTGTCTTCTGAATATAAGCCAGTTTAATTCGTGTGAGATGACATCTCATTGCAGTTTTGATTTGTAGTTCTCTGATGATCAATGATGTTGAGCAACTTTCTGTATGTCTGTTTGCCATTCATAGGTCTTCTTTTGAGAAATGTCTATTCAAATCTTGTCTGTTTTTTTGATTATTAGATTTTTTCCTATTTAGTTGTTGGAGCTCCTTAAATATTCTGGTTATTAATCCCTTGTCAGATGAGTGGTTTGCAAATATTTTCTCCCATTCTCCGGGTTGTCTCTTCACTTTGTTAGCTGTATTCTTTGCTGTGCAGAAGCTGTTTAACCTGATGTGATCACATTTGTCAATTTTTGCTTTGGTTGCCTGTGCTTGTGGGGTATGCTCAAGAAATTTTTGCCCAGACCAATGTCCTGGATATTTCTCCCAATGTTTTCTTGTAGTAGTTTCATAGTTTGAGGTTTCAGATTTAAGTCTTTAATCCACTTTGATTTTATTTTTGTATGTGGAGAGACAGGGGTCTAGTTTCATACTTCTGCACATGAGTATCCAGTTTTCCCAGCACCATTTATTGGAGAGATTTTCTTTTCTCTAGTATATGTTCTTGGCACCTTTGTCAAAAACGAGTTCACTGTAGGTGTGTAGATCTGTTTCTGGGTTCTCTATTCCATTCCATTGGTCTACATATCTTTTTATGCCAGTTTGAGGGTGTTTTGGTTAGTAGAGCTCGGTAGTATAAATTGAAGTCTCATAATATGATTCCTCCAGTTTTGTTCTTTTTGCTTATGATAGCTTTGGCTATTCTAGGTCTTTTGTTGTTCCATATACATTTTAGGATTTTTTTCTATTTCTGTGAAGAATGCCACTGGTATTTTGATAGGGATTGCATTGAATCTGTGCCCACTTTAAACATAAAAATATAATGTCATGAAGATAGCCAGCTAAATATCCAAATACCTTCCAAATAAAATTATCTAAAGGAGATGACTATAACTCCAGTTACAGTATTTTATCAGCCGAAGGCATAACTTGACGGTTAGAAAAGAGGAGGGACAAAAGGGAATCTACTGGTAGTTTGTTGCCAAGGAAAGTGATCTCTTTCCTTCACAAAATACTTGTTCTTGGCAGGAATGTTGTGAGAATTAACTAGGGAACATGTGGAAAACATTCTGAGCTCTCTGAAGAAATGTAAACTCTGTCTAGTAATCTGAAGGTATGATGTGCTTTAACGCACACATTCTAACCAAAAGCAATCTAGGACTTGGCAGTACTTTTCTTTTTTTTTTTTTTTTAATTATACTTTAGGTTTTAGGGTACATGTGCACAATGTGCAGGTTTGTTACATATGTATCCATGTGCCATGTTGTTTTCCTGCACCCATTAACTCGTCATTTAGCATTAGGTATATCTCCTAATGCTGTCCCTCCCCCCTCCCCTCAACCCACAACAGTCCCTGGAGTGTGATGTTCCCCTTCCTGTGTCCATGAGTTCTCACTGTTCAATTCCCACCTATGAGTGAGAACATGAGGTGTTTGGTTTTTTGTCCTTGCGATAGTTTACTGAGAATGATGTTTTCGAGTTTCATCCATGTCCCTACAAAGGACATGAACTCATCATTTTTTATGGCTGCATAGTATTCCATGGTGTATATGTGCCACATTTTCTTAATCCAGTCTATCGTTGTTGGACATTTGGATTGGTTCCAACTCTTTCCTATTGTGAATAGTGCCGCAATAAACATACGTGTGCATGTGTCTTTATAGCAGCATGATTTATAGTCCTTTGGGTATATACCCAGTAATGGGATGGCTGGGTCAAATGGTATTTCTAGTTCGAGATCCCTGAGGAATCGCCACACTGACTTCCACAATGGTTGAACTAGTTTACAGTCCCACCAACAGTGTAAAAGTGTTCCTATTTCTCCACATCCTCTCCAGCACCTGTTGTTTCCTGATTTTTTAATGATGGCCATTCTAACTGGTGTGAGATGGTATCTCACTGTGGTTTTGATTTGCATTTCTCTGATGGCCAGTGATGATGAGCATTTCTTCATGTGTTTTTTGGCTGCATAAATGTCTTCTTTTGAGAAGCGTCTGTTCATGTCCTTCGCCCACTTTTTGATGGGGTTGTTTGTTTTTTTCTTGTAAATTTGTTTGAGTTCATTGTAGATTCTGGATATTAGCCCTTTGTCAGATGAGTAGGTTGCAAAAATTTTCTCCCATTCTGTAGGTTACCTGTTCACTCTGATGGTAGTTTCTTTTGCTGTGCAGAAGCTCTTTAGTTTAATTAGATCCCATTTGTCAATTTTGGCTTTTGTTGCCATTGCTTTTGGTGTTTTAGACATGAAGTCCTTGCCCACGCCTATGTCCTGAATGATAATGCCTAGGTTTTCTTGTAGGATTTTAATGGTTTTAGGTCTAACATTTAAGTCTTTAATCCATCTTGAATTAATTTTTGTGTAAGGTGTAAGGAAGGGATCCAGTTTCAGCTTTCTACATATGGCTAGCCAGTTTTCCCAGCACCATTTATTAAATAGGGAATCCTTTCCCCATTTCTTGTTTTTGTTAGGTTTGTCAAAGATCAGATAGTTGTAGATATGTGGCATCATTTCTGAGGGCTCTGTTCTGTTCCATTGATCTATATCTCTGTTGTGGTACCAGTACTATGCTGTTTTGGTTACTGTAGCCTTGTAGTATAGTTTGAAGTAAGGTAGCGTGATGCCTCCAGCTTTGTTCTTTTGGGTTAGGATTGACTTGGCGATGCGGGCTCTTTTTTGGTTCCATATGAACTTTAAAGTAGTTTTTTCCAATTCTGTGAAGAAAGTCATTGGTAGCTTGATGGGGATGGCATTGAATCTATAAATTACCTTGGGCAGTATGGCCATTTTCACGATATTGATTCTTCCAACCCATGAGCACGGAATGTTCTTCCATTTGTTTGTATCCTCTTTTATTTCATTGAGCAGTGGTTTGTAGTTCTCCTTGAAGAGGTCCTTCACATCCCTTGTAAGTTGGATTCCTAGGTATTTGATTCTCTTTGAAGCAATTGTGAATGGGAGTTCACTCATGATTTGGCTCTCTGTTTGTCTGTGATTGGTGTATAAGAATGCTTGTGATTTTTGTACATTGATTTTGTATCCTGAGACTTTGCTGAAGTTGCTAATCAGCTTAAGGAGATTTTGGGCTGAGACAATGGGGTTTTCTAGATATAAAATCATGTCATCTGCAAACACCGACAATTTGACTTCTTCTTTTCCTAATTGAATACCCTTTATTTCCTTCTCCTGCCTGACTGCTCTGGCCAGAACTTCCAGCACTATGTTGAATAGGAGCGGTGAGAGAGGGCATCCCTGTCTTGTGCCAGTTTTCAAAGGGAATGCTTCCAGTTTTTGCCCATTCAGTATGATATTGGCTGTGGGTTTGTCATAGATAGCTCTTATTATTTTGAGATACATCCCATCAATACCTAATTTATTGAGAGTTTTTAGCATGAAGGGTTGTTGAATTTTGTCAAAGGCCTTTTCTGCATCTATTGAGATAATCATGTGGTTTTTGTCTTTGGTTCTGTTTATATGCTGGATTACATTTATTGATTTGCATATGTTGAACCAGCCTTGCACCCCAGGGATGAAGCCCACTTGATCATGGTGTATAAGCTTTTTGATGTGCTGCTGGATTTGGTTTGCCAGCATTTTATTGAGGATTTTTGCATCAATGTTCATCAAGGATATTGGTCTGAAATTCTCTTTTTTGGTTATGTCTCTTTGGCAGTACTTTTCAACTCTTCATTGACTGTGGAGATCCTAGAACTCTACAAAGATGGTAGGGGTGGGGTGGAGTGGGGACAACCACACACCCTTCATCTATCTAATTTCTCTCTGTTTAAATACCAAAATGATCATGGTGTTGCTTTTTAAATTTTTTTAATCTAAAGATTACAAGGAGTTTAACTGTTAATAATTCTGTCTGGCTAAAAGCCATCATATAAAGAAAAGTCTTTCCCATCTATCTCACAAAGACAAACTGATCTTTCATTTGCGACTACAGCTACTTTTTGCAATCTGCTTCGTACACTCAACAGTGATCACAAAACAATTTCTTAAAAAGAGCTGCCTCTCTCATTTTGATAGTTGTAGACCAACCACTCTACACTGCTGCCCACCTCTAAAATATGACAATACCCTTTACCTGATCAAAACAGTAATTGCTTGAAATACAAATGGTGACTGATTAATCAACCACTGAGGTCTTCACTTACTAAACCACATAATAATAGGTCTAATGCTAATCCTTAGAGCTAATTTTCAAAGTACTAAGAAGCAAATGATCTGTTTACTGAAGAAGTCACTAACCTTTTTAAACTGCATAGTCCTAATTGGCCACGTACCTTTAATATGTATATATTTGTGTATCTGCTGTTTATAAACTGCATGTATGGGCTGAGCGCGGTTGCTCACGCCTGTAATCCCAGCACTGTGGGAGGTCAAGGCGAGAGGATTGCCTGAGCTCAAGAGTTTGAGACCAGTCTGGGCAACATAGTAAGACCTTGTCTTTATTAAAAAATAAAAATAAATAAAAGTGTATGTATGAACACACACACACATATAATAAAGTGAATTTGCAAAATATAAATTAAGGCTGAGATAAAGAGCTTTTGCTATTTTCTCCACACACCTCAGACAGTACACTGTGTGCCCGTTGTCAGAGACGGCTGACTTAAAGAACCACCTTAGTCTAATCTCAGTATCCTTTTTCTAACAGACATCATTATTAAGCTCAAGGCTGCTTTAGGTCCAACCTTGTATGGATAGATTGGATGAGAGGAGGTAGGTAAGATCTCACTTAAGGTCTCACTCTATGTCTCCTAGGAAATGACACCACTGTAAAGTAATTATTTACTGACCATCTATGCCTGAAGGCCCATGTGGTTTCTGTCTGGGAGACTACCTCATAGCAGAAGCACTGTACAGCACACGTCATAGATATGAATCCTAGAAGAACCTAGACATAAAGGCTACAAGGAACATTCCAGCTAAATAACAATAACAATTGGTGGTTCAGAAGAAAAATGATTGAAATCCCCACCACGGGCAACCTGCTGACTGCAGGACACAGAGAAAGATGGAGACAAAGACAGTCAACCTGTGGTTCTCAAAATAAATCATTTAATTTACCTCTCAAAATCAGGAAGCTCTGTCCTTTAGAGTCAGGGCCAATATTTAAGGCTGAGGCAATCTGGCTAGCCTAAGAGGGCACAGAACAGTCTTCTTGAAAAGAAGTACAGCTGGCTTAACTTGATGACCTTTAATGTCCATTGCTGAGAAATCTCAATTTTCCTTCAGGCTTTTTAGGAGATGACCTGGCATTTGCATTAATTTCCTTCCAAGCCAGAAATTCTCCATCTTTTTCTAGTTAAGAAGTAGGTATTCACCTAAATGAAGGCCTACAAAGGTATGACTGAGAGCTCAATGCCTGTCATTTCACTAACGGAGATCTAAAAATATTACCACCTTCAACTGCCACTATAATACTGACATGTAACAAAGAATGTGATGAATATAAAATCAGTTAATAAAATTGAGTACAGCAAAGAATGCCAGTACTTCTACTTTACTCTTCTTTCTGCCTAAAATACTCATTGATGTATTTATCAACACCATCTAATGGGTGCTCACTATAAAGATATAATCCTCATTAAGACGATGGAAACTATCAGTAATTGAAGGTCTACTAGGTGAGCATATTCTTTTTTTCTTACACCAAACCTGAGAAATTTATCATCCCATTTTACAGATGAAGAAGAAAATTTTGAGATGTTAACTTATTTACTTAAAATCACAACTGGTAAGTGGCTAAGCTTAGATCTGAAACCAGATGTGATTTTAGAATTCACATTTTCAAACTACTTTAGTGTATGCTATATTTCCAAATATATGTTTCATTTTTTCCACATTTCATTCAACAGTCTGCTTGTCCACAGTCTGGTTAGGAGAAGAAACAATTACAATAAAATGTGAAAAGCAGTAGCATGATATAGGGGAAAACAGCGCAGGCTTTAGTGTCTTAAAGATCCGTGTCCAAGTCTTGGCTCCATCACTTACTAGCAATATTATCTCAGAAAATATACTTAAGTTTAAGTTTATGAGTGCCCACATTTTTTTCATCTGTAAAAGAGGAATAATAATAACTATCTTGCAGAACTGTTCTGAAAATTAAATCATCATGTATATAAAATATACAGAATAATACCTGGCAATGTAGTAAGCATAAAATAAATATGATTATTAGTTTTAGATACACAAAATAGTACAGGATCAGAGAGGAGGAAACAGATCTACCTACAAGATGGACACAAGTAAATGATATTCACCAGAGTTTCCTGCTTGTTTCAGCATCTGTGTACATGAGTCTCCTTCCCAAACCTCTCAGGATGACCCAGTGTGTTCAAGGTTCAACTCCTTGACTGCTACCTGAACATAGTGGTAGTGCTTAACAGTAAACCCTTCTCTGAGGGCCAAGATTGGAAGAAAAAACAAAAGACTAAAGTACTGTGCATTTGAAGTGCTGGACCTCAAATCAAAGGACTCTGAATGTTTTCAAGCTTCTGGCTGGAGTGGGCAGGTAGTTGGCTCTCTGACTTCCCGCTGGCTAAAATCAGGATGGTCTATCTCACTTCAGGCACAGCTCTTTTCTACCTCAGTAAAAAAAAGAAATCTACTCTACCTACTGGAGCTTAGGAACTGGGCAAAGGAGGGATAAGAGCATGCCAAGACTATCTCACACCCCCTACCCTACCTCAAAGCTGGTCATTTGGAAGAGAAGAGTACAAGTGAGTTCCTTAGAATTCAGTGCCTGGATGTTACTTTGAAACTATGCAAACATGGGCCTGACTGAGACCTAGCATCAAACTATGAGCAATTAAAGGAGCTGAGGTTGCAGTGTTAAGTTTGTACATGGAAACAGTTTGTGCTGTTTCTGCTGGGGAGTTACAAGGATTTTTTAAGTTATGAAAAATACTCTGACTGTGACCTTTAGAAAAACAATATAATTATTTTGACTCTTCCAAATATAATCCTTGAGATGTTTTAAATAGCAGACAGCATTATTAGAAAAGGCAAATATCGCTTAAAATAAATTAAGCTATAGGCGAAGGCAACAATGGGCATTCTGACTGCTCTTTAGAGAGCCACAAGATTCATGACTTCATATTTAATAAAAATGTCACAGATGCACAAAGATGTTTTTGGGATTCTATGCATCTAAAAGAGAAATCTCAGTATAACCATGGCTTTAAATCGAATGACAGAAAATAATTTTCCAAAAATACCAGGATACTACAATAGTCAATTTAAAACACTGAATTTCTACATTAAAACTATTAAAATTTCAATCTTGGCCCTCAGATTAGCTACATGCTACAAACTGGGCAATGATCTGCATTTCTATTATGTCTTAATAAATTTCTTCAGATATTAGAAATTATGTCTATTTTGATGTCCACCTTCTTGGATCTAGCTGCATTTACTCAATCAATCTGACTCCCCAAAAACATCATTCTGACCTCTGCTGACACTCCACTATGAATACTAAGCACATATCACCTCACAACTGATGGAAGAAATCAGAGTACCCTGACAAGCACACCAAGTTAGAACCAGTTGCTAACTTCCGTGAAGAATTGAAATAAGGATGAATTCACACAAGAATGACGTACATACCTGTACCACAGGATCTTTTTGTTGGTGTGATTAATGAGACATGAGCTGTGTCTGTGCATGGCCCACCTAGAAACAGAAAGGCAGGTGCATCAGTCAGAACACATCCTTTACATGCCCATATAGTTGCTTTCCTGAGTAAAGAGAAACTTTAAAAACGAAAAGATCAACCTGAAAATATAATGAGGAGAAGTAGTAGGAAAGACGGTGGTGGTGGTGGTGGTGGGTTAATTCTAAGGACCTAATTTTAGTTCAGCAATATAGAGATGCATAGTCTTTCTACATTATAACATGCTTTTCATAAAAAAAAAAAAAACAGTCGAGTCTCACATAATGTTAACAAGTTAAAGAATAAAAATTTAATTAGAATTCAGATCTAGGTGAGAGGAAATTACCCAGAAGTTTGGGGAGATGCGTTCTTCCACAAAACGATGAGCAAGAGTACTCTCTCTTAGGTTGGTTTCTCAGCAGTCACTCTACCTTGGAATTTACTGAAAAACTAGCCTTACATAGTAAGAAGGGGAGGGGGCCTCAAGAAACAATAAACTGCTTGTCAGAAGAAATAAGAATCATTTTCATATATAAAGAAAGCATTGCTGACCAAGGAAGAATATCTAGTTTCATTGTAAGAAATATGATATCGAGAGGCCCTTTATGGAATCTTGGTGGGCCCAGAGATCTGATGCATAAGCATAATTCAAGAGTATGCAAGAGATATAGTAGTTGGGTGAGTGAAGGCTTGAAAATCAGTAATTTCATTCTGCAAAATCAAGACCTTCAACACATTCTTAGGTTGATATTGATACATACCCCAACACTCCCCAATGACATGCCCTGGGATGGGCAGTGGTGATCATAAAGGAATAGGACACATAGGCAAATGTTGCACATTTATTTTAAAAAGGGTCCCCAGGTGACTGTCACTAGCAGAAGCAAAAGATGGTTACTTGGCAGAGTTATGTATCTCCTATAACAAGAATTCATATCATTTAAGTTAGTCACTGAAAAGGAGGGAAAGATGAAAGAGCTGTGAGACCTGTTCCTAGAGTGTATAGTGCCAAGATTCATGGGTTTAAGGACTTGCAGAGCCCACCTAAGGAGTTCCCTCTTAGCTTACTCTTTAAGTAAGCTTACTCCCTCTTGTTATAACAAGGCCATAATAGCAACAACCCTTAGTGAGTGTAAGAAGGCACAGAGGGGAAATTTTAAAAGAGGAAAAATCAAGTAAGTGCACTGCTGACTTCAAAGAACACTTAGCAAATACCTACTATGTGTCACCACACAGGTTAGTCCCACAGTCAGGGAGATCATAATCTTTCTTTAAAAAAAAAAAAAACACCTCTGTACATAAATAAAGAACAACACATGACAGCAATAAATAGCTAGACAGAAAGTGGCCAAGTGCCAAAGAACATGGAACAGGTAATAAATGCTATAGGTAATGAGGAAGGAGAACATTCATCATTGGCTTATATTACTTGGAAATGCAAGAATTTGAAAATGAGGCAAGAATAAATTTCAGTTTCGAAAGTCAGACCAGAGAGCAGAGTAATTTCAACTGAACATTTTTCTACAAATGCCACATTCACCAGAAAAAGTGTAATGGACTAAAATTCCAGAGGTTCAAATGGTAAACTGCGACATGAAAACAGGGAACAAGAAGAGACAATGAGAGACATGCAAAGCTAACACAGCCTCAACATCCTCAAAAACCCTCCCGGCCTGGCTTCTATAGCTCCATAAAATGCTGTAACTTCTGCTTCCATGTAAGGGTTGTTTTTGTTAACTGAAGCCTTCTTATTTCTGGAAAAGTATAGGCTTTTTAGAAGACTGAGTTTAAGTCTGACAACTACTCCCTACTTGCTGAGTAATCTTGGATAAGTGATCCTCAGTTTCTTTAACAAAACAAACAAAAAAATGGAAATAGTAAAACTGCCAATAAGCGACTTTTGATGAATCATCTGTACAGCAAGGTGTCATAAACCATAAAACTTTATATTACGTATTATCACTTTCTCTTCCACTTAATTTTATGTTCCCAATGATCAAGAATCACACTGTTATCTACTATTGGGTCACTGCTATGTAGACAGTGAAAGCTTAATAACGTTCATTAAGCGACTACTGCGAACTATTTAATCAGAAGAGTAGCAGATTGTATATTTATATATATATATTTTATACTTTAAGTTCTGGGATACGTGTGCAGAATGTGCAGGTTTGTTACATAGGTATACATGTGCCATGGTGGTTTGCTGCACCCATCAACCTGTCATCTACATTAGGTATTTCTCCTAATGCTATCCCTCCCCTAGACCCCCACCCTCTGACAGGCCCTGGTGTGTGATGTTCCCCTCCTTGTGTCCATGTGTTTTCATTGTTCAACTCCCATTTATGAGTGAGAACATGCAGTGTTGTTTTTTTTTTTTTTTTTGAGGAACTTTTAAAATTAGGGTATAACATTTGAGAGAATGCAATATTAGAATGATGTGTATAGAACTTAAATGTACATCCTGAGGGATTTTAACACATACATACTATGTAACGACCATAGATCAAAATATTAGAACATTCCCAACATCCAGAAAGTCCTGGGGATCATTTTTTAAAATACAAGTTCCCAAGCCCTGACCCTGGAAATTTTGATGTAAGAGACTGGGGTGGACATAGGAGGAAGTTAGTGTACTTTTCTAAACCAGCTGAGCACAATGTAAATATTAACAGTCCAGTCAGTTCTAATTTCTGATTACCCCTAACTCAGTATCTGGCCAAGATCACTAAGTTCCCATAACACCATGAGCTGCACAGTGCCCAAGGGTCAGTAACAGCTTAACTAACAAAATGCTTTTTTTAAAGCACATAATTCATCCAGTAGAATTATATAAGAAAGGAGAAACTGTCAAATCAAAACCCCTAAAGAAATCTGGCTGAGACTCATGAATTAATATCCATATTTACAAATGTTCTAGATGATTATCAGATAAGAGAATCTTTACCTTGTCTTTAGGTTGAGAGTTTATTCTTTTAAAAATTTCTAGTGAATGCATTTCTGTAGGTTTCTGCAAATAAACTTTAAGGCTGCCTAGCATATCTCAACATGCATCATCATGAAGGTGTTCTCCAGAGAGCTTGTTAAACTAACAACCCACTCCAATGTATTCACTATATTACAGTAAAGTACAAATGGAACCATAGCTGAGTCAAGACAAATTGACCGCAAGAGTAACTGGCAGTAATAATATATCCCAGCTTTGATAATTGGGCAATGTTATAAACAGAGAGCTTAGAGTTAAATTTGGTCTGGCAAACTACAACCTATGAAACACTTTAAAACCCAGAACAGGAATGTGTCAGCACCACACATATATTCTACACTAATTGCACTGTCATCCAGACAATTACAGGTAGTTCCAAATCAACTCTGTTAAAATCAATGCAGGAAATTAAGGGCCACTCACAGAAAATGTTTTCAGGTTTCTGTCCACAACAAAAAAATATATATAACATGGGTAACATTTGGTTACAGCAAACAAAATAGTTTTGAGAGTTGACATTAAGGGTCAAAGTTCCTTTCTGGACTTTCTAATGCCTGAGAGTGTGGCTGGCATTAAGTCCCCACGACTCACTGTAAACTTGGCTCCCATTTTTCACTTTTCTTCTTCTTTCCAAACAACAGGGTAGACAGAGGTAGTAACTAAAGAACAAGGTGAGAAAGCCTCTTCATGACTGTGGGTTCTATAGATAAATGTAGTATGTATGTGTGTGTGTTGACTGGGACTGAGGTTGGGACAATAAACGTATTTCTAAGCACAGAACAATTCAAACCATTATCTTCTAGCCTGTATCAGTGGCAATTGAGTTTGGGTTTATTAATGTCTAAAAAAATTACAAAGTTCCCTGCTGAATACGACAGGTTCTTGGAATTCTGAGTCAGATGATATCAAGATTAACCAACCTGAAATAACTTTTAGCCAATCATCATGAATGCTTTTTGCTTTCTTTTGCTAAAGCAAATTAAATAACTGAATTTTTTCAAGTTTCTTCATTATCCAGAGATATTTATTACCAGACTAACATTTTGCATTTGATATTACATTCAGAGGACTTTTTCCTTAAAAAACGTCAAGTTTCAACAATGTGAAGTTTGGAGTTTGCATGTGAATAAAGCCTCTGGTTACTGCGGTTTGTGACTAGAGAAGAGTAAATATTCCAGCTTTTCTTCTAGGGATGTTTCTAATCTTGTATTAAAGGTGTCATACATAATGCAGCACTATGGATCACATTTGTAATTCCACATAAAAGCCATGAAACTATATTCTTCAGCTGTATTCCCAACAAGTAGAAATTGTTACAGCATTTGCAATATGGTAGTAGATTCTCCCGGGGAAAGAGTACTGACTGCAGCCCTATAAAGCTGAAGACATGGGTCAAATCTGCATATTCACTTCACTGTAACCTGCAAAAACAGGAGTAAATAAAGATACCCCATTAACTATCAACACACACATTTCAAAGTGAAGCACCAGAATTCTTATATTTTTCCAGTCTCCCATGGAGTTACTGAGCATGTCAAAAAACCCAGGGCTACCTACTCATCATGTAGTGGTCAATCCCATCAGCTAGTTGAAGACTACAACTCAAGGAGGAAGTCAAGAACAGTGGTTTGGAGGATAGCTGCATTTAGCCTTTCATGCACTCAAAATCCACAGCTGAGTAAATACAGAAAAATACCATTTCTTCTTAATCTTGAAATAGAGATCAACAATCTACTCTGAAAAGTTTTGTTAAAATAGCTGTGATGACTGGTTATTTTTGGCTTCTGGTTCCACTAGCCCTTACTGGCTGCAGTTAATCATGTGCTAAAAACCTTCAACACAGATAACAGTACATCAATTAGAAAAAAATAGACTACCAAGGAGTTGGTCAGCTAAAAATTGCCAGAAGCACAATAATCAAATATTCTACTATCAGTCCTTTCACAGTAACTGTAAAACATTAATACACAAAAATAGCCATTCCTTTTGTAGATTTGTAACACTTCAATTTTCTTAATTAACATGACATTTACATAAAAGTATCTAATTTTTTATCAACTAAAGGCACTGTGGGCTAATTAAAAATGCATCACCCTTTTTTAACCAGCTTGTCAATTCCACTCTATCAAATCTGTACATTGTTTACCTTTGCAGCACCTCACTTTTCCAGGCTCACAGTTCTAAAGGTAATTTTGGACAACAAATTAAAGAGCTACAATTCTCTCCCTTCTGTAGAGATTCAGAATATCTTTTTTTTTCCTCCTAAAGCCTCCCTGGGCAGAGAGAGATTCAGGATATCTTATCAAGAATTTCTTGATGAGGCTTCCTCTTAAAAAAAAAAAAAAAAGACAAAATAAACCTCAAAAAATCTATGCAATGGAGATAGTGAAATAAACTACACTGTTTCCTGATGTGTCCATGTTAAGAATGTAAAATTATCTTCAAAAAATTCAAATAATCTATATTTCTTGAGCAGTGAAATATTCCTTCTTTTGCCTTCAATATACACATGGAGATTTAAAATAGCAAAGAATTGACAGTATTTAATGAGTATCAGGTACATAGTAGAATGCACAAGAAAAGTAATCTCTTCAGAAAAGAAAACCCTAATCTCCAATCTCACCCTAAACCTGGAATTCATGAATTGTTTTAATCAGAAAGGGCACACCTAGTCTGTCTATATAATCGAGCTTGAAAAGCCTCATCGATTAAAAACAAGGATACATGTAGTGAGTTGGAATCTAAGTTTACAGAAATTCTTCAACACAGATAATAGCTCTCTTATTTCTCCAAATGAAACTTCCAAATTAAACCATTTACAAAACTTTTTAAGGAATCTAAGTGTTAATCTCCCAGAGTTAGAAGTTCTAATCCTAACTCAGTACATGATCTTTCACACTACTGAGATCTAAATTAGTAATTTATGAAAAGGGAATTTTCAAAGTGGGTCAAAAGTTGCAATTGGTAGCTTATCTATTTTGCTAATAAGGGCGTCTTTCTCAACAAAATCTTATTACCACTCCACCTTAACTCCCCTAAACAATTACAGGCATACTTCAGAGATATTATGGGTTTGGTTCCAGACTACCGCAATAAAGCAAATACGGCATAAAGTTCGAGTTGCACAAATTTTTTGGCTTCTCAATGAATATAAAAGTTATGTTTATACTATGCTGTAGACTCTATTAAGTGTGCAACAGCATGATGTCTAAGAAACAATGTACATACCTTAATTTTAAAAAACTTTATTTCTAAAAAAAATGCTAATGATCATCTGAGTCTTCAGTGATTCATACTCTTCTTGCTAGTGAAGGGTCTTACTTCAATGTTGATGGCTGCTAACTGATCAGGGGGTGGTAGCTGCTGAAAACTGGGGTGGCTGCAGCAATTTCTTAAAAAAAGAAAACAAGGCCAGGCGTGGTGGCTCACATCTGTAATCCCAGCACTTTGGGAGGCCGAGGGACGCAGATCACAAGGTCAAGAGATTGAGACCATCCTGGCTAACACAGTGAAATCCCGTCTCTACTAAAAATACAAAAAAATTAGTCAGGTGTGGTGGCGGGAGCCTGTAGTCTCAGCTAGTCGGGAGGCTGAGGCAGGAGAATGGCGTGAACCCAGAAGGTGGAGGTTGTAGTGAGCAGAGATTGCGCCACTGCACTCCAGACTCCAGGCTGGGCAACAGAGCAAGACTCTGTCTCAAACAAACAAACAAACAAACAAAAAACAACTCTGCCACATCAACTGACTCTTCCTTTCACAAAAGATTTCTCTGTAGTAATGCTGTTTGACAGCATTTTACCCACAGGACTTCTTTAAAATTGGAGTCAATCCTCTCAAACTCTGCTCTTGTTTTATCAACTAAGTTTATGTAATATTCTAGATCTTTTGTTGCCATTTCAATAATGTTCACAGTATCTTCACCAGGAGTAGATTCCATCTCAAGAAACCACTTTCCTTTGCTCAATCATACGAAACAGCTTCTCATCCATTAAAGTTTTATAATGAGATTGCAGCAATTCAGTCACCTCATCAGGCCCCACTTCTAATTCTACTCCTCTTGCGATTTCCACCACATCTGCAATTATTTCCTCTGCCCAAGTCTTGAACCCCTCAAAATCATCCAATGAGGGTTAGAATCTACTTCTTCCAAACTTCTGTTAATGTTGATATTTTGACCTTCTCCCATTAATCACAAATGGTCTTAATGGCAACTAGAATGGTGAGTCCTTTCTAGATGATCTTCCATTTACTTTGGCAGATCCATGAGAAGAATCAGTATCTATGGCAACTATAGCCTTGTAAAATGTAGTTCTTTTTTTTTTTTTTGAGACGGAGTCTGGCTCTGTCACCCAGGCTGGAGTGCGGTGGCGCGATCTCGGCTCACTGCAAGCTCCGCCTCCCGGGTTCACGCCATTCTCCTGCCTCAGCCTCTCCGAGTAGCTGGGACTACAGGCGCCCGCCGCCACGCCCGGCTAATTTTTTTGTATTTTTAGTAGAGACGGGGTTTCACCGTGGTCTCGATCTCCTGACCTCGTGATCCGCCCGCCTCGGCCTCCCAAAGTGCTGGGATTACAAGCGTGAGCCACCGCGCCCGGCCTAAAATGTAGTTCTTAAATAATTATGACTTAAAAGTCAAAATGACTCTTTAATCCATGGACTACAGAATGAATGCTGTGTTACCAGGCATGGAAACATAAATTTCCTTGTACCTCTCCATCAGAGCTCTTGGGTGACAAGGTGTATTGTCAATGAGCAATAATATTTTGAAAGGAATCTTTTTTTCTCAGCAGTAGGTCTATACAGTAGGCTTAAAATATTCAGTGAATGATGCTATAAACAGATGTACAGTCATCCAGGCTTCGTTGTTCCATTTACAGAACACAGGCAGCGTAGATGTAGCAGAATTCTTAAGTGCCCTAGGATTTTCAGAAGGGTAAATAAGCACTGGCTTCCACTTAAAGTCACCAGCTACATTCGCCCCTAACAAGAGGTCATACTGTCCTTTGAAGCCAGGGACTGACTTTTCCTCCTGTAAGTCCTGGATGGCATCTTCTTCCAATAGAAGGTTATTTTGGCTATTTTGAAAATCTGCTGTTTAGTGTAGTCACTTTCATCAGCAATTTCAGCTAGGTATTTTTGTTAACTTGCTACAGCTTCTACATCAGCAACTGCTGCTTCACCTTGCACTTTTATGAAGATGGCTTCTTTTCTTAGCCTTATGAACCAACCTCTGCTAACTCCAAGCTTTTCTTCTGTAACTTCTTAACTAGCACGGTAGTCCTCAACTTTTCTGTCTTGAGAACTTTTAAAGCTTAAAAATTACTAAGGACACTAAAAAACTTTTGTTTATGTGGCTTACATCATTGATATTTATCCCATATGAAATTATAACTTGACAAAAATTATGTTTTCATTTAAAATTAAAATAATTGCACGTCAACATAAAAACTTACTCTTTTATAAAAAATAACTGCAACTTAAAAAACAGTGAGAGTGGCCTGGCTTAAAGGAAATACTTGGATTTTCATGTCTATATCTGTATTTAATCTGTTTATACGAATATGAAGAAAGCGCACTATTACATACATATGTAGTTGGAAAAGGAAAGAGCTCATGGATGCCCTAAGAGAGACTTGGGGACCTCTATAGGTCTTTGGACCACATTTGAGAACCACTGGTATAGAACCAGTGAACCTAAAGGTTAATATAAGATCCAATTTCCCCATACTCCTTACGTGCCAACTGACTTATTTCTAGTCTTGCAGAAACCAACTGATGTGCTAAGTGTAAATAATAGTAAAAGGGTTTCCCAGTCTCAACAAAATGTGAATATTTAAGTAAATAAAGGCAAGGGATAGTGGAATAAGCTAGTAAAAATTTCAAACCAAGACATTCCATTTCTGCTACGTATGTAAGAAGAGTAAAAACATGTTTCATGGAACTCTCAAAGGATTCTGGGTAAGCAGTTAAATATGTTCAATTTTAGTTTTTCAGATGTAATCTCTCACCTAGAATCCTATATCTTTCCATATGTTAAGATGCTGACAAACGCTTACCACCGATACTTCAAAATGTGATCAAGTCCAACAGCAATTAACAGTGACATTCTAAGACATCATCACCCTCTTGAGGATAAAAATAGAATAATCCCCGTTTTGTTAGAGGTCAAAATATCACCTGGCTAATAAAATCAGTACTAATTTTAGACACTGTTTTGTTTTTCTCTTGTGACAAAGCATATTTAATACGAATACAAAATCAGGGGCTGTCACCTCTCCAATTTAGGCTTCACTTTTGACTATTTACAGGCTTAACTAAGGCTCAACTCCGATTTCTACATTTGCATCATTTGCATTTTACCATCAACACAAGCATGATTCTCATAACAACATTAATGAGACACCACTCAGCACTGGAAGGTTTTTTTTTTTTTCAAACATAGTTCAGCTGGCAAGAGTATTCTCAGAAATCTCAGCCTGCAGCAGCTACTGAAAGAAGGTTGCAACACTTTCCTTAGAAAAGGGAAATGATGGTGCATGTTCTTCCTACAAGGCTTCCAGAAAAAAAAAAAAAAAAAAAAAAAAAAGACATCTATTCAGGCCACAGGTACTGTTCCGTGGACTTGTAAAAACAACTTGGAACACCGGTGCCCTTCTCTTCTGCCTCTTTGCTGAGCCTTTCCCATAGCTAGCTGTGCCACAGCTGGAATCTGATGAGTGACACGAAACGGAAATTACCTTAGTCCAACCGTCTTGCTTTACAGACAGAAGTGAACACTGTCAGGTCTTAAGAATAGGATCTCTCTTTGCAACTAATAGTTGAAAATGTCACAATTTCAATTGTGTAGTCAAGGGATTATACTGATATTTTAGAATTTTAAAAATTCCTCACTAAGGTGACATCTTATTGTTTTTATTAAATCTAAAGAATCACCTTTTTGATGGATCAAAAAGTGAGATGGTTTATAAAGTAACAGAGGCCATGAATACAAAATGTACAGTTACATAGTCATTTTTTGGCATTGGCAGCTCTGAATTTTCAGGAAAAAGCTCACAAGCACAATTAAAATATATTTATGTAAGCTTAAAATGGCTGCTTCAACACATTCACATAAATGCCATTATGTATCTTTTTCAGCCAAACATTTTTGTCATAAATAAAGCTTAGATTTAATTTAAAATCAGCACAGTGTCACATATTACTTGTACCTACACAAAATAAAAATATGACAAGTGCAAGAGCTAAAGCTGTGTGAAGTGTGGTTGTTTACATGACCTTTACTTTCACAGAGAAGGACAGAGCATTTAATTTAATAAGAACATTTAAAGAAATCCATATTGGGGGCGGGGGGATAATGATGATGTTGCTTCAAAATCTAGTTTGAATATCAGTAATTGTATAATCTCACACGTGACTGAGGTAATCTTTTGGGAAACTAACCTTTCAGATCTGCAGACTTCTTAAGGGACTTTTGAAAATGAGTATTAAAAGCTTGTTAGTATTCTCTCTTGCAAAGGGGATTCTTGAAGAGGGAGATTTAGGTGATAAATACCAACGAGTAAAAATGGTTATTTTACAACAGGCAAGTGCCTGTTTGTACAGAAGAAAGAGACAGAGAGACAGAGAGAGAGAAACAGAAAATGACTCCCATTATTCCACAAGTCTGAGATGAATTGTTACCACCACAAAGCATCCACATTTTCAAAATCTGGTAGGGACACTGCCTTTTTTTGAGTTGCTTTGTCTTGGGGTTACTGTATGGTACAGAAAATTAAAAAAGAATATTAAGCAGCTATTCAAAAATCAGGTACAGGCAATGAGAAGTCCCTTCTTTAATGTATCAAAACACATATAGTAGGTTTCTAAAAGTAAGAAAAATTAAAAACAAAACTTTTCCTAAATATTTAAATCAGTAACCATTTATTGAGTACTATGCCAGCAGTGTGCTAGGTGTTCTGGGACAGAGCAAAGTAGCATAAAATAAAGCCTCTGCTAATTTGGTGCTTAGTATCTAAACTTGTGCAGAGAGATGACATTCTCTTGTCAAGAACATAGAAGAAGGTTTGAATAAATGAAGACAAACTATATTCCTTTATGAGAAGACCCAAAAGTTTATTAAAATGTCAATTATTCTTAAATAAATCTATATATTCAATATAATCCAAATCAGAAGCTACTGATACATACTATAAGGCTATATTCCAGTTTCAGAAATATACAGGTTGACCAATAAAACAAAATAAAGAGCCTAGGAACAGATCTATGTTTATGTAACAGTATTACATTTTAAACTAGGACTATTCAATGAATGGTTTTTGCATAACTGGTTATCCACTTGGGAAAAAAAATAAAGGTAAATCTCTATGCCTTAAATACAAAATAAATTCCAGACGGGCTCAAGAGCTAATGATAGAAAAAGATAAACCATGAAAGTATTAAATACATATAGAAAAATACTTTTGTAACTCTACGATTCAGACAGCCTTCTAGGAAAGACAGAAAACTAGAAGACAAAAGACCAACAGACTTAAAGTTTAAAAAATTCTAATGAATACAAGGCACCCAAATGAAAATTAAAAGCCAAGTAACATACCAAAAGAAACTGGCAATATATGTAACAAATACTTATCCAGAATTCTGTATTTTTTATATACATGTAACAAATACCCAGAATTTGTTACATATATATAAAAAAATAAAGAATTCCTACAAATCAGTAAGAAAAAAATAGCTAATAAAAAATAAATAAGCAAAGAACAAAACTGATAGGCAAATCACTGGAGCCTTATAAATTGCTAATAAACATATAAAACAATGCTGAATCTCACTATCAGGAGATGTCTGGAAAACACAAGTTAACATGAGCTATTCTTTTGCCCAACTTATCAAAAAAAAAAAAAAAGAAACAAAGAAAAAACCCACTTAATATTGGTAATGCTGTGGTAAACAATCACTCTCAAACATCATTCTTAGGAATATAAAGTCATACAGTCATTTTGGAGGGTAATATTGCCATGCAAATCAAAATTTTAAATATACATATTCTCTGACTTGTTACTTCCTCTTCTATGTATTTATCATGGAAAAATAACATATGCACCATTAGCCATGTACAAAAATGTTTACTTGACATGGCTTATAATAGTAAAATATTAAAAAGAGCCTCCAGAGAAGAGAGTAGAGAAAAGGATAGTAAGGGCAATATAGAATATTATGCAGGAGTAAGGCAGATCTCCATGTGTAGACTTGGAAAGGTCTCTGAAATTTATTAAGTTAAAAAGCAAGTTACAAAACAATATATATAGTATGCTGTCATTTATATAAAAACAATTTTTTTTTTTTTTTTTTTTTTGAGACTAAGTTTCATTCTTCTTGCCCCGGCTGGAGTGATCTCGGCTCACTGCAATCTTCGCCTCCCGGGTTCAAGCAATTCTCCTGCCTCAGCCTCCCGAGTAGCTGGAATTACAGGGGCCTGCCACCATGCCAGGCTAATTTTTGTATTTTTAGTAGAGGTGGGGGTTTCACCATGTTGACCAGGTTAGTCTTGAACTCCTGACCTGGTGATCTGCCCGCTTTGGCCTCCCAACGTGCTGGGATTCCAGGCGCAAGCCACAGCGCCCAGCCAAAATAAAATCTTGTATGTAAACATGTACACAGCTGCACAGAAAAAATACAACCCAAAATGAATAAACAGTGGTTATTTCTGTAAAAAGTAGGAATTGGGTGGTGGTGACTGATGGTGGTGACGTTAGAATATTTTCATGTTCTATTCTATCTAAACCTGTGTCTTTGTAATTCAAAAACTGAGAATGTAGTCATGTTTTACTTGCATACTTAAAAATAGGATTAAAAGTTTTGAAAAGGAAAAGCAAGCCAGAAAATAAATAACTTAAAAATCATGGTTTTGCTTTAATCTGGTTCTTATTTTGACTACAAATGGAAGGTCAGATGACACTACCAGTACTTAAACAAGTTCCTACCCAACTGACATTATGGAACAGAAAGAATTTCTATAAGAAAACACTGCTGAACTGCTCAAGTCCTGTATTTTGACAGAGATTAACTTAATGATCTCACACATTGATTTTTGATAAATTATGGCTCTTCACTTCAATACAGCATATAACTGTACATTATTATACTGTACTGCAAAGTATCAATCTTTTCAGAACACAGCCCTAATAAAAGCAGCATGCTTTGCAGAACCAGCTTTGGGATAAACAAATAAATGCACTGGGAAAAAAACACCGCTAAATTAAAATCAAAAGAGACATTTAAAGTTTGGGCATTCTTCTTTATGGGAAAGAATCTTCCACTTTGAGACTATTATATATCAGAAAAACTCCATCTGTTGTATAATTATCTCTGATAAACAGCCTGATGCTTTGAGCTTCATTAGAGAAAAGGGAAGAGAAAGACACACACAGAGAACTGTAAATAAATCTCCCCACCATGTTTCACTTAAAACCAGCCCAGCAGGAAGTCATAAAATATTTTTAATAGGCAATATTTTCTAAATGCTTTACTAGAAGAAACCAGCCTGTTTTGCCCAATATCTGGCCTCCTGAAGTAGGCACAGTCTGAAAAAGGGAACACTGGTTTCATTTAGAGATTATTAGAAATTTAATTGGTAAAAACAAACAAATCAGAAGTTTAGCCGCTTGGTGGCAGTGATACTAAATTTCCAGGGAACAGATTAAGGCTTGTCAGACAGAAATGAAGATATGTAGCCAGTGACGCCCAATGGATGTTCAAAGACCCGGGGCAGTCTAGCAAGGACATCTGTTAAAAGGCACTACCATTTTTTAAAAATCCCTGAGGGAGCTACGATACCACCAGAAACCAGTTTCCAAGGAAACAACGGAAATCTCTGTTCAACCAAATTAATTTAACCAGAGGTGGAGTACGTTCTCCAATTTCTATTTTGGGAATCAGTGTCATATTAAAGGAAAATCCAGTCAGCCCCTGGAAATGAAGCTTTAGTCATTAAAAATCCCCACTAACATGCCAGTTAATATGGTTCTCACTTTTTCTGTATATTTTATTTTACTACAGCAAAAGTATGTCTTGGGTGGATGCAGTAGACAAGAGTAGAAAAAAGAAGAGAGTCCCGTATTATAGACGCAAAAGGCCCAGAGCTCAGTTGTGGCCCTCTCTTGGGACTTAAGGAGGGTCATTATCTAAACCTCCCTTTTTCATCTATAGAATAGGAAGGAGAGTATTTGCCCTACCTATGCTGCACACTGTCAAGATGATTCTAGGAACATGTGTATCAAAGAACTCTATAAAACAGGGGTTTGCAAACTTTTTCTGTACTAGGCCATTGGGTCTCTACAGCAACTACCCAACTCTGTTATTGTAGCACAGAAGCAGCCACAGACAATACAATAACAAATGAGTGGGGCTGTGTTCCAATCAAACTTTACTTATAAACACTGAATTTGGAATTTCATGTATTTCCCACATTTCACAAAATATTATTTATTTGATTTTTTTCAGTTGTTTAAAAGAGCAAAAATCATTCTTAGCTTATGGGCAGCATAAAAACAGGTGATAGGCTGGATTTGGCCTGTGGGCTATAGCTTGTCAACCCCTGTTGTAAACTATAGTTTTATGTAAGAGCTGGTTGCTGTTTAATTCTTACTATGTACTTCCACAGAGCTTAGAAGACTGTTTTATATGAGATAGGTACTCTCTAACTGCTAGTTTAGAATATCAGACTATTTGAAAACAAGTCCATTTCTTGCCATTAATCTTCCCTAGCAGCAGGTATCAGTTCTCTTCCTCTCCTGCCTAGAAAGAAATAGACCAGCCATGACCCCCCCAACACCTCCATTTCCATCCAATATGCTAGTGGGACTGGGAAGAAAAATGCAAAAACTCAGGTAGACATGCACATTGTGTTACCAAACAGGTCATAAATAGGCATGCTCAGGCCTTTAAAAGCATAACAACAGAAAAGCTGACTTGTATAAAGAGCTAAGAGGGCATTTCCTCATCTTGTGAGCAGTCACCTGCCTGCACTTAAGAACAACAAAACAACAACTGATTCCAGCGTTCTAACTACAACCTGGCACTATCCTTTCTCTCTGCAAAAGTTGGGTCAAAAAACATAACTACAAATCACACTTTACCTCCCTTAGAAAAAATCTAAAAACTGGGAGAACAGTAAATAGGCAGTAGCAAAAGCAGAAAGAAATGTTTTATTCTTTTTAAGAGTTTGTCCAACACACCTTCCACTGTATAGCCCAATTTGCATGCAACGTCCTTTAGATTGTAAATCATGATAGAGAATGGCAGCTATGGTGTGGTGGCAGAGACCCAGGCCCTTGGAGCCAGAGTGCTCTGTGATCTTGGGCAAGATAATCATCCTGTGCCTCCATCTTCACACCTGTGAAATGGATACAATAGAAGTACCTGCCTTACAGGGTAATTATGAAGATGAAGTAGGTTAATACAGTTGATCCTTGAACAAGAGCAGTTTGAACTGTGTGGGTCCACTTAGATGCACATTTTTTTCAACCAAATACAGATGGAAAATAAGTACTGCCCACATATATGGAGGGCCAACTTTTCATATAAGTGGGTTCCACAGGGCTGACTGTGAGACTTGAGTATGCGCCGAATCCCCTGTGTATAATGAGGGATGATTGTGCATATAAAGTACTTGGAACAGTGCCTAGTACTTAGTAAGGATACTTATTGTGAGCTGTTACCATTATTACAGCATTTAAATGCTGTAACAAATCCTTTAGTCACTATTTGAATTTTGTTTACATTATTTTTGGAAAAGGCTTCCAATGGCTAAGCTCCATGGACTCTTCTGCAGACACACACAGTTTGGGAGAGGGAGACATATGTTTATGTTCAGATATCACTTAGAGCTTTTAGATATCTGCTTTATTTACCTGCAGGAAAGTGTATTAAGAAATTCTTTTGGGTAAAAATTAGTCCTGTTTCTAAGTTTTACATACTTTTGTCAATAGTTATTGCTCTATCTGCAGTCTTTTCAAAAGAAAATGTTCCAGACTCTCACCACTTTCTGCTGATATGTTCATAGTTCAAGTTCATGTTAATAGTAAGAAGGTGAAAGTAGATTTAAGCAATATCCATTTTCTTGTATATTAGGAAAAAAAAAAACAATAAAACCTTCCACAAGCCCCAAACAAAATGTAGCACTTCTAGCTCTATGCAATAACAATGGATCCATAACTACTAAATAGTTTACAAATTTCACGGTACTTGCATTTGGCATCCCAAATTCATTTTCCAGCAACTGCTACATCTTACTTCTCCATATCTCTTTAGGGGAAGCTAAGAAGGAACCCACAGATGAAATTCTGGTCCCTTGAGGACACTAAAATATCAACATAGGCAATCTCCTGCTGTCTCTTCTGCCATCCTTCGTCACCTTGGCAGATCACAGCTTAAAAAATTTGCAAGATGTAGATGGATCAGGCTGTCTAGTGTCTCACCTGGGTCTTCACTGCTACTAGGCAATCACTTTATCTCCCACTGATTTTTAAAGCATCCACCCTGACAGCTCTTAACAAACTCAGGGTACTTTTCTTACCCCATATTCTCAACTCCCAAATCTGGCACACATCTTCCTCACTCTAGCACAGCTGCTTTCAACCTAGGTGAGGGAGCAAAGCTGACCTGAAAAAGCTTTGCAAATGACATGCCTGTTAACCACTACTAGCTACTTCCTCCCTTCCACCCCAAAATTCTTATGCACCTGTTTGGGAGAACAAGCCAGACTCCCAGGGACAGACATATGTAGTCAAAAAGGTGACCTCCTTATGTATAAAGACCTAATCCTACTAATTTCTATACTCAGCACTTAACTTAGTGTCTAATATATAGCAGGCACTCAGCAAAGATTGCTAAATGAATATACAAACCACTGAAACAGTTTATTAAATAGTTTGTTTAGGTAATCCCTCATATGATCACCAAATCCAAGTGCCTCTTTGTCAGTTTACAGCCTCGGTAGCATTTTCATATTGTGACAATATCTTATAGCGACTGAAAGCACAGGCTCTAGATCCAAATTCATGTGTTAAGAGCATGGGCTTCACTGCCTTGCAATAGCTCTATAACTTTTGGCAGAAAGTTAATGAACCTCTCTAAGCTTTAATGTCCTCATCTGTAAAAACAAGCATAAGAAAAGCACCTACCCTAATAGGCTATATTGAAAATTAAATGTTACTGCATCTAAAGAACTTTGAAGAATGTCTAGAATATAGCAAATGTTTCTTAAATGTGAGCTAAAATTATTATTATCTAAACTGAAATTTGTTCTTTGGCTTTTGTGACCTTGCCCACTATCATTCTCCTCTTGACTTCTTCAGTTGCCTCCTCTATCCTTTTTGCTCCTTAAGTGAAGAAGTTTCACTCACAGGTCTATCCTCACTGCTTTTCTTTTTTTTTTTTTTTTTTTTTTTTTTTTTTTTTTTTTTTTTTTTTTTTGAGACAGAGTCTCACTCTGTCGCCAGGCTGGAGTGCAGTGGCGTGATCTTGGCTCACTGCAACCTCACCTCCCGGGTTCAAGTGATTCCCCTGCCTCAGCCTCCCGAGTAGCTAGCAATATAGGCACATACCACCATGCTCGGCTCATTTTTGTATTTTTGTAGAGATGGGGTTTCACCATGTTGGCCAGGATGGTCTCGATCTCTTCACCTCGTGATCCGCTCACATAGGCATCCCAAAATGCTGGGATTACAGGCGTGAGCCATATGCCCAGCCCTCCCTGCTTTTCTTTGCTCTCACCCTTGGCAATCTCATTTAACACCTATGGCTTAAACTATCATCTCCATGTGGATGAAGCCAATCTTGACTTCACTCCTCTGAGCTCCAACTCAACCTGCCCAGTTGCACACAATACAAACTTAAGTCATCACCATATCTCCAACTGGCAAATCTCATTTCCCTAGATCTGTAGAAACTTGAGGAATTAGGAAAGAGATAGCTTCAGAGAGTGTAAGTCTAAGAGAAACATACAATGGTTCAAAGCAATGACGTCACCAAGAAGAGAGAGAAAGGAAATGAAGCTAATAGAACTAGACATCTTTAATCAGGCTGAAGGTATTCATATTAAAAAACAAAAACAAACAAAAAAAACACAGCAGTCTACAGTGGCCTAAACTGGCAAGTAACTCTTGGTTATGATGTGGATTTCCACATATTTTAATGACAGGGAGAGAAAGCATTCCTCTTGCCCACACAAATATTATTCTCTGTGACAGCTGTATTTCACATTGTGAATTAACTGATTAAAAGTATGAACTCTGAAGCCAAATGCCTAAATTTGAATCCTGGTTCTGGTATCTACTCGTTTGTGACCACAGGCAAATTACTTAATCTTTTTGTGTCTAATTCCTCATCTATGGAATGAGTATAATGACACTATTTACCTCACTGGGTTATCACGAAAAACGAGAAAATACTCATGTAGAATAATGTCTCCTATATAAAGTGCTAATAAATGGTAGCTACTGTTATCTCAGCCTCACATGCATTTTGGTGGCTTGAATTGATTTGTGGCGGCCCGATCCTGGTATGCACGAATCCAATCCAGTTTCCATTAGATGAGATCCTGATCAACCTTTTCCTTAGACCAGGAGTTCTTAACCCAAGGGCCATAATAAGCTGTAGAGAAATTTTATGCAAAATTGGGTATAAATGGATGGTGCATATTTTTCTAAGACAAGGGGCCACAGCTGTCATCAGCTCCTCAGTAAGTACATGATCTTGAAAAGATTTTTGAAAACAAAACAAAATCTACTGCCTTAGCATGACCACTACAATTTTCACCGTTTTTTTTTTTTTCTCCTCTTATATAATTTCTACACCTGCCTTGGCCTCTATTCAGTAAGTTATAATATTTTAAAAATTGTCTTTTTGCAATGCTATTCCTGTTTAATCCTTTCCATTTTCAATACAACCAAGGTTACTTCTCCAAAGAACTGTAATAATATCACTTCCTCTGCTCAAAAACATGGCTACTGTCTCAAGTCCAAATAGCTTAGCTGGACATTTAGCCTCTATGTCTTGGCCACAACTTACCCTTCCAGCCTTGTCTTTCATTCTCTTCCACAAATGGCCCTAAGACAGTCATTTGCCATTGAGAAACTCCATGCAGCTTTCCTTCCACAGCTCATTCTACTCTGTCTAGTATGTCTCTTCACCACCTTCTATACATCTTTACCACCACTTCCTCAGTAAGTCAATGTCCTTCAACATTTGCTGTCTTTAACACATAAGGACCAACACGGGTGTATGCAAACATGTATCAGGGTTTGTCAAGCTCAGCATTACTGGCATTGGGAGCTGAATGATTTTTTGTTGCAGAGGACTGTCCTATGTGATGCAAGACATTGAGCAGCATCCCTGGCCTCCAGACACCATCAAATGTTCCGGGGCTGTGGGGTGGGAGATCACTCTTGGTTGATAACCACTGATAAACTATAACAAATACATTTAATTTCCCCTTCAAATTCTTTGAGGACAAAGACTATGACCTTGCTTATTTTATATTCTCGATATTACCAAATACAGTAGTTTATGACAGATTTAGATAAGTATTTGTTTTCTGCTAACCTTTCCAAAGTGAGTATACAGAACACAGAACATTCTAACCTACTGTGTTTCTAGATATTCATGAAACTTGAAATACTAAATTTCAACTTGGCTTTCAAAGAAAAAAAAAACGCCAGGTCTCACAAGGCTGCAGTGTAATGGTGAGACCACAGTCCACTGTAACCCTGAACTCTTGGGCTCAAGAGATCCTCCTGCCTCAGCTTCCCAAGCAGCTGGGACCATAAACACACACCACCACACCTGGCTAATTTTTTTTTTTTTTTTTTGGTAGAGACAAGAGTCTCACCATGTTGTCTAGGCTGGTCTCAAACTCCTGGGCTCAAGCAATCCTCTTGCCTTGGCCAAGTAGAGCTTTTAAAAGGCTAAAACTACTATGTCATAATATCCCTATAATTTTCAACAAATACTATCAATTATATTTGTGCCCTAAAAGAGATGTATGTTTCACGTACCGCCAGGGATGTGGGATGGAGGGAAGGAGATGTATATTATGACTTTATAAAAATTAAGTAGACAATGGGCTGGGCATAGTGGCTCACGCCTGTAATCCCAGTACTTTGGGAGACCGAGGTGGTTAGATCATTTAAGGTCAGGAGTTCAAGACCAGCTTGGCCAACATGGTGAGATCCTGTTTCTACTAAAAATACAAAAATTAGCCAGGCATGGTGGCAGGCGTCTGTAATGCCAGCTACTCAGGAGGCTGAGGCAGGAGAATCACCAGGAGGTAGAGGTTGCTGTTAGCTGAGATGGTACCACCACACTCCAGCCTGGGCAACAGAGTGAGTCTCTATCTCAAAAAAAAAAAAAAAAAATTAAGTAGATAGTGAACTTCTATATCACCTACATAATAGCATTCCAACACTGAAGACTTACAGAAGCGTAATACCATCTCCTCCTTCCTTTAAATATCCTACGTTCTATGAAGTATAGTGTTATTATCTCAGTTAAATGCTTAGAAACAGTCAAGGCCCAGTTAGTGACAGAGGTAAAGTTTCAATCTAAGGCTCCTAAATTAGGGTTTTAGGGTTAGAATCCCTTACTGGTCCCTTGCTGCACATTAGAAATCCTCTGCAGAGTTAAAAATAACAGATCCCTGGGCCTCCTTCCAGATCAATTAAATGAGAATGAGGGAATGGTGCTAAAGATTAAAATTGTTTTAAAAACCCCCAGCGGATTCTAATGTGCAGACATAGGTGAGAGCCACTGCTCTCTAGACTGGTTCAAACTTCATGTACTTTGACAGTATAAAAGGCTATTTCTTCAGGAATGGCTGAAACTTATTCTCTAACTTGCTGAGCTTGGGCCTTGTATGTGGACACTTATCTTGAATTAAAAGAAGTGCTGTTTTTTCTGGGGTTAGACATTACCAAGATGCTCATCTAAAGTTCTTAGGCTGCTCTCTCTACCACCCCTCAGAAGCCAGGCACTTACACTCCTCTTTACTCGGTGAAGTTACATTCAGTTCTGTCGGAAGCGGCTGCTGGCTGGGACTAAGAGTTGGCGTGGTTATCGAGGTATTGTTGTTGTCACTGGTGGTCTCTTCGGAAAACAAATCTGATTGGCTGTTACTTGTACTTGGAGCGGAATCATCGTCTGGCTGTTTCTTTTGAAAATCTGAAGAAAAACAGAAAACGAGCTTAATTAAGGAGTTCACAGTCTCTGAGGATTAGAAAACAATGGAAGTTGGTACAAAAATTAAATGCAACAACAGCAATAATAAAGACTGATCTGGGTGATTAAAAAACCATGGGAGTAAAACACTGGTCAAAAACGTTTAAGATTAATAGAAGGTGACTAGAGTTAAAAGTTTTCCAAGGTCCCTGATTATTCAGAAGAATGCTAACATACTGATTTTAACGTCCTGTGCAAAGCCAAAGATGCATGTTAAAAATTTAAGGTAATCAGAAGGAAAAAGGGAATAAAGAACAGTTTTCCAAACCTTTCAGAAGGAAAGGTCATAAGGAAAAAGGCAGCAGAGAAAACAGCAGAGTAAACAGAAAACATATAACAAGATGGTAGAAATAAGTATAAATATGTCAGTAATGGCAAGAAATGTAAACAGACTGAACTTATCAGCTAAAAGACAGAATATTTGGACTAAAGTCCAGTTGTATTCAATTTACAAGGGATATACTAAAAACACAAATATGAGAGGATAAACAAAAAGTTAAAGTATAGTTAATCCTTGAACATCATGGGTTTGAACCGTGTGGGTCCACTTGTATGTGGATTTTTTTCAGCCAAATGCAGATCAAAAATACAATATTCACGGGATGCAAAAATCATATATGGAAGGCCTACTTTCCATATACGATGGTTCTGTAGTGCACACTGATGAACCTGAGTATGCACAGATTTTGGTACATGCAGGGGAGTCCTGAAGCCAATCCCCCAAGTATAACACAATCGTATATATAAAAAAAAAAATGTACCCGGCAAATAAATATAAATGAACAGGCAGGGCACAGTAGCTCACGCCTATAATCTTAGCATTTTTGAAGACTGAGGCGGGAGGACTGCTTGAGGCCTGAAGTTTGAGACCAGCATGGGCAACACAGCAAGACCTCATCTCTAAAAGTTTTAAAAAATTAGCTGAGGGTAGTGGTGCACACCTGTAGTCTCAGCTACTTGGGAGTATCTCTTGAGTCCAGGAGTAAGAAAGAAAGAGGGGGAAAGGGAAGGGGATAAGGCAGGGGAAGGGGAAGGGAGGACAGGACAGGACAGGAACAGAGAAAGGAGAGAGAGGAGAAAAGGGAGGGGTTGGGGGAGGGGAAGAGGGAGAGAGGGGAGGGGAAGAGGGAGAGGAGAAGAGGAAAAAAAAGAACCAAGAAAGGAAAAGGAAAGAAAAAGAAAAACAGGAGGGGAGAGGAGGGGATGAACAGAAAGTTGGTATGGCTAGAGTACTGTCAGAATATGTAGACTTTAAGTCAAAAGTATTATTAGAGGTGAAGAGGATCATTATAAAATAGTAAAAGAGGCTTCTCCAAAGCCACAAAACACTGTCGTCCCTTAGTATACACGGGGGATTGGTTTCAGAACTCCCACATATTCTCAGGTTCCACAGTCAGCCCTACTGAACCAGCGTATATTAAATACTGGTCCTCCATATACACAGGTTTAGCATCCTGTATTTTCAGTCTGGGTTTGGTTGAAAAGCTTCATATAAGCAGGCATACAAAGTTCAAACTCGTGGCCAACTGTATTTAAAGCAAAAATGGTTATATTGATGAGAAACTGACAAATTTCCTACAGGGGACAGTTTTAATGTAATGCTTACACAAAACAATAATAAGCATACAAAGACCAAGTATCCAACAATTAGAGAATGAATTATTTTCTTTTTTTCTTTTTTTTTTCTTTTTTTTTTTTTTTTTTCTTTTTTTCTTGAGACAGAGTCTCACTCTGTTGGCCAGGCTGGAGTGCAGTGGCATGATCTCGGCTCACTGCAACCTCCGTCTCCCAGACTCAAGCAATTCTCCTGCCTCAGCCCCTGAGTAGCTGGGATTACAGACGTGTGCCACCACACCCAGCTAATTTTTGTATTTTTGTAGAGACAGGGTTTCATCATGTTGGCCAGGCTGGTCTCCAACTCCTGGCCTCAGGTGATAGACCTGCCTCAGTCTCCCAAAGTGCTGGGATTACAGGTGTAAGCCACAGCGCCTGGCCTTAAACCTTTTCAAAGCCCCCAAATATTAGCATAATTCAGAATGGCACTTAAATCTTAGATTGAGGGAGGGTGGTTTGATGGTGAGAGGCACACAAAAATATCCAAAGACAGGTAATGTCCATTAACAGAAAATTGATCTTAAAATGCTCTACAGTGATTAAATGAATAAGGCTACAAGTATAATAGAAAAATCTCAAAAAGAATGTTGAGAGAGAAAAGCAAGTGAGCTACAGAAAGATATACACGGTATAAGAATACTTATATAAAAATTTAAAATATGTTAAGAATACCACATATTGTTTATGGATACATGAATGATAATAATTACAAGACGAAAACATTCAAGGAAATAATATACCAGATTCGGGATAGCAATTACCTCTTTGAGGCCAAGGGATAAGGAGAAAAATGGATCTTCTATCTTGTTCTGTAATTTTTTATTTCTTAAGCTGTTGGTAGGTATCTGAGTGTGATTATTGTCTATATTCTTTATATATTTTAAAAATCTAATGCTACTCTATGAAGTACAGATTACATTTTATTATATCAATTCAGAGAAGTACAAGATTCTTACAACTTGACATAGCATTCGAACCACAGGGAAGTGCTGCTATCATACTCTGTAATTTCATCAGAATCACTACCTTTTGACATATTCTAAGCACAAGAATAGCTAGCATTTATGATGCATTTATTATGTGCCAGGCACTGAACTAAATGTCTTATGTATATAACGTACTTATGTTAATCCTCAGGAAAACCCTAACGAGGAAGGTATAAACAACATCATTTTAATGATAAAGAAATTGAGGTTCAGAAAGTTTAGGTAATTTGTTCCAAGTTAACAGCTAATAAGTAGCAAGGACAGGTCCATTTGACAACAAAGCCCATGGTCTTCAATCACAACCACAGGATGTGGCACTGTGATCACCAAGATGGCCCAAGGAAGAGACCTCCATGTCAAGCCCCCAGCCATTTCCAGCACCACTAGTGAGTGCAATGAATGTAGCCAGTTAGTAACTGCTAAGGTGATCAGTGCTCTAAAGCCCCTACTGCTTCTTTTCTGCGTATTTATTTCTCCTAGCCACTTTCTTGTTCTTCCATATTTTGACATTCAAAAATGGCTTATTATCTCAGTGCTATTTGTATAGCACCTTCAAGAAAAAAGTACTATATCAATGGAATAAAAATATTGCAATAATGATACTTTATGTCATGTCATCTCATTAGCTCTCCTATGTCAATAATCATCGTGTCCCTCCCATAACCATCTGTCTACCATTTAATTGGAAATGTTATATGATCCTGAAAGAACTGAAACTGAGTCATCACTGTACCATCTAGCATAATCCCCAATGCTTGGAGACAGATGCACACACAGAAACTTACTCACTCAGGCACAATAAGCCTTTGAAGGTGAAGGATGTTGGTATCTAAAGACAATTATGAATACCAGGTCCCACCCACACACTCTCCAGCCCATGCTTGCCATGCTACTTTGATGCTCGGGTACTTTCAAGTTTTCTTTTGTGAACTGGCAGTTCAAAAACTTCAGGTTTTCTTTTAGGAATCAGCAGTTGACACAGTGTACCTTCTTTTAACCCATACTCCTTCTGTGCCTTTTCTACACCTGCACAGGGTGATGGTGTCATAACATCATTAGGCTAACATACAAACCCAACTGGCTGCTCACAAAGAGAGGAGTAGAAGCTCTATATATTCTCTGCTTGAATCTGAAAAAGAATCCAGGAATCACAGAATGTTACAACCAGTAATGACTTTAAAAATTCAGCTCAATCCTCTCATTTTACAGATAGAGAATGCAAGAGCTGAGAAAATTACTACAACTCACCAGAAACTGAGTTAGGATTTTCTAACTTCCATGCCAAAGTCTGTGTAATACAAAGAGCTTTAGAGTGAAGACCTGGATTCAAATCCTGGCCTTGCTATTTACTGGGCATATAGCTAAGAGCAAATTGTTTAATCTTTTGGGGCCTTCTGTAAAACAAAGGGAGGTGGTTATTTATACCTCTCAGGAAAATGTGGATTAAATAAGATAAGGTACATGAAGAACCTAGCATATGAGTACTCAACAAATGACAGAATTAAAAAGAAAAGGTATTTTCCTAACTTAAAGAAAGGGGCACTAAGTAAGAGTTATCTCATTTTGGCCCTGATATTTGCATCACGGTTCTTATTCTCTTAGGCCTTTCTTTCTGAACCATCCAGCATCCAACTTCTGATTACTGCCCAAAAGAAAGAAACTCTCAGAAGTCTACTCTGAAAATGAAGGGGAACAGATTTATATTACATGTAAAGAAGTAAACAACAAAATATGAGGCACAGAGCCTGCCTCTCATCATTCTACACTGGAGAGCAGTGCAGATGAAAGGTCCAGAAACAGCCACTGCATCTGATTCAGACACAGTGAAGTTCTGTTCCCTTGATAAATTTTATAATTCTCATATAAATGAGAAAACTAGAAATCTCCAAGCTTATCCACCTCTCTAAATGAGAAAAAAACTTAGGAATAACTAATTTTACAAGTTAGTTGAGTTAATGGTATATCCAAAGGTCTTAAACTTGTCCTTGAATAAAGTTGTCAGCCTGAGAAAGGTTTATGTGAATAAAGCTTTTCCAAAGCAAACTGTTACTTGTAAAAACTGAGTTTAAAAACCTCTGCACTTTAATGGGATTACTGTTAAGAGTGAACAGCAGCCCAAATCTTGGCAACTTACCTTATTATCATCTAAGGGGAAAAATAATATCTCAACGAAGATATGCTTGAAACCTTTAGTACCCAGCAATGGAATGTCTCCAGAAGATAAAGTGACCTAATGGTGCTAGCAAAGTCAAAATAACCAGTGAAGTCCCTGGACTGGCTACCCACATACTCACTGGCATAGTTTTCTCCACTGTTTTCAGAATGATTTTTCACACGTCAATCTTCTTACTATCAAATGCACCTAAAATACTGGGAGCACTGTGAAAGCACTTTGTCCTGTCCTGCTTCACAAGCCCATTAACCTGGGCAGTCTCTCTAGAACTACTCCCTATCTAGCCACTATGAAATACTCCCTTTGATATGCACATGCCCCATTGTTTATCTTTCAGATGTACAATGCTGACTTGGCAAGATGCTTAGACCCCCAATCCCACTTCTAGATTATTACAATAATACATCTTTCAGAATGATTTCTTCAAAATAAAGAATTTCGGTAATTTTGCTAAACTTTTTCTCTCATTGAAAACAAATTAATTCTTTTTAACCCTGTTCCATAACCTATTTTTTTCCTTTTAGCAAGGTATCATGAATGTTTCTGCTTTGTCAAATATAAATGGGTGATCACTAATGAGTACATGGTCTCATTCATTTATAGATATATGAACTAAACCAATCCACTAGTGTTACACATTTTCATTTACCAACTTTTCACTATTATAAACAAGATTTCATTGAGTTTCCTTAAGTTATATCATAGAAGTAGATCAACTGGTAAGAGAGGACGTACATTTTTACAGCATTTGGTACGTATTACCAAATTCTCTTGGCACAGCACTCTGTGATTTCCCATAGCGCAAGACTTACTACGGCATATAAGAATCATCCGTTCATTTGTCAGTCTCCTACATTATTCAGGATCCAGGACAAAAAAATAGTTCTCAATAAACATTAACTGGATAAATAAGTGGCCAATGCTTTCCTGTAGAAAGTCCATCACTGGATTACATTTAAAAGTATTTATCAATTGTTATTTTAAACCTTTCATAAACTGTTTTGTGTGTCTTTAAGGGTACTCCTAGCATCATGTGGGTCGGCATTTCTAAAAGATAAAGTGCTTAATACCTGTGAATTTCTATTTTCATAATCACTAAGTAGAGATGAGAAATTCAACTGCGCTTGTTCCAACTCACTCATTAGGACTACTTGGGCTCATAATAAGGCTTCTATCATTATTGTAGACACTAAAGCTGGGTATATAGGAAACCAAATTCAAAGTAGAAGAGGAACTAAGAGTTAAGCACCTCCTATGAGTCAAGCACTCTACCAGGGGCTTTGCATTCATTTTCTCATTTAGCCCTCAAAATAAACTGGGCAGTAGATATCATCACCACATGTGAGCAGAGGACAGTGTGTATGGCAAGGTTGGGCAAACCTGCTCCCTCCTTAACAAATGCTAGAGCTAGGGTTTGAGATTCAGCTTTATTTGACTCTTAATGTTTGTGTTCTTCCCACTACAGCATGCACCACTGAAGCAACCACCTCCCAGCTTCCCAAAATGTAGCAGCTCGCAGCCTCCACAGGGTACAATGCTGGTTCCCACATTTCCACTCTCAGTCTCCAAACCCCATCTGACTATATATCACAGATTACAAATCCATGCACCCACCAGAAGCTTTAGTTTGGTATTTCACACCATAAAATACTTCATGTTTCAAGTAGTCAAATTTTAAAAAATGGAAAAGGTTGCCAGGGGTTTTGTTTCTCAATCCACTTAAAAATAAAAATTCATTTCCTGTATCTCAAGAGTTTGGTTCATACAAGGCACTGTATAAAGGTCTCCTTTAACAGAACAGGGTTCTGCTCACCATCCCCTCTCCACCCAATTTATGTCCATAATAGGCTACAGCTTCTGTTCATAGAAACATTTCTAGGTTTCTAAAGCTGCATTGTCCCCCACCCCCATCTCAACCGCAAAACTTAAATATCTTATTTTAAAAAGCTACAAGGCCATTAGTAGCCAGCCAATTCATAAACCAGACTTCTAGCCTTCTGATTAAAATCTTAATAAAATTCTGGTAGTTGGATGTTAATCTGGGTTAACAGCCTCAGCAAGAATAAACTGTTTAAACAGGAGTTAGCAAGAACCAATGCACTTATGGACTTGGTTACTATGAAAACTTTATTACCTTATGCATATGTTGTAGCTTATGTGGCAAACTGTGAGCTATTGAATGTGGCTAAGTTTACTTAGGTGTCCTTTCATGAATATTATCTTCTAGCTTCTTTAAAAAGCAAAAGCAAAACACCTTTACCCTAACAGATTCTCACTCAACCTCTCATGGCGATTCCTTCTCTTTAAAAATCAGACTATCTTCTTTTTTTAAAAAAATTATTTTTATTAATTTTTGTTTTTCTCTTTCAAAAATTATTTTTATTAATTTAAAAAATCAGACTCTCTTCACTGATCTCAGAATAGACAGATTGAATAACACTGCACTGTTTTTGTGTGCTTCCTTGTTGTTTTTTTTTTTTTTTTTAATTTGAGACAGGGTCTTGCTCTGTCACCCAGGCTGGAGTGCAGTGGCACACACATGGCTCACTGCAGCCTCGACTTCCTGGGCCTAAGTGATGCTCCCACCTCAGCCTCCTGAGTAGCTGGGACTATAGGTGCGCACCAACACACCCAGCTACCTTAAATTTTTTTTTTATTTTTTTTATAGAGATGGAGTCTCACTATGTTGCCCAAGCTGGTCTCAAACTCCTGGGCTCAAGAGATCCTCCCACCTCGGTATCTCAAAGTGCTGGGATTACAGGTGTAAGCCACCATGCTCAGCCTGTGTCCTTACAAATAAGTTTCAAATAAGTTTAAAATATATACATATAATACACACACACACACACACACACACACCCCTACATGTATATATCCTCCTAATGATGATAAATGACTCCTATCCTATGTTCCCTATTTATGTCCATGAATCTGCAATTTGAGTAATACCTCAAAAAATAAAACAGACCCTGTCTTCTGCCCTTCCTCCCATCTCATGAGATGGTATCAACATTCACCTAGAGAATGAAGTCAGAAGCCAGGAATTATCTTGAACTTCACGTTCTCCCTTCTTAATTTTACATCCCCCAAATTACCATTCTAATCATTTGCAACTCCTAAATATCTCTTGAATCCATCTATTTCTCCATTACCACTGTAGTCGAAGTCATCAACATTTATAAGATTCCTTTGATAGCATCTTTTTTGAGACAGTCTCACTCTGCCATCCAGGCTGGAGTGTAGTGGTGCAATCTCGGCTCACTGCAACCTTGGCATCCTGAGTTCAAGCCTCTTGGGTTCAAGCGATTCTCATGCCTCAGCCTCCCGAGTAGCTGGAACTACCAGTGTGCACCACCACGTGTGGCTAATTTTTGTATTTTTAGTAGAGACAGGGTTTCGCCATGATGTCCAGGCTGGTCTCGAACTTCCAGCCTCGAGTGATCTGCCTGCCTTGGCTTTCCAAAGTGCTGGGATTATAGGAATGAGACACCATGCCCAGACTCGATAACATCTTAATTGAAATCTTTGTGTCCTCTCTTGGCTCAGTCTGATCCACTCTCCACAAAGCAACCATGGTGATTGAAAAAAAAAAAAAAATGTAAGAAAACAAATTCTGATAATATCCCCTCCCTGCCTAAACCCTTCAATGGCCTCTCATTGCCTTCACAACCAGATCCAGAATCCTAACCATGGCTTAGAACTTAGAATCAGCTACTGGCTATTTCTTCAGCCACATTTAATGCCACTGCTCCTCCTCTCCCTCTCCTTGCTTTAGCCATTCTCCAGTGCTCTTGGTTTTTCGACACTCCATGCTCTTTCTCAACATGGACTGCTATTTTTTTTTTCTTTTTTTTTTTTGAAATGGAGTCTTGCTCTGTCGCCTAGGCTGGAGTGCAGTGGCACGATCTTGGCTCACTGCAACCTCCACCTCCCAGGTTCAAGCAATTCTCCTGCTTTGGCCACCTGAGTAGCTGGGATTGCAGGCGTGTACCACCACACCCAGCTAAGTTCTGTGTTTTCAGTAGAGACAAGGTTTCACTAGGTTGGCCAGGCTCGAACTCCTGACCTCAAATGATCTCCCTGCCTGAGTCTCGTGCCTGTAATCATGCCTGGATTACAGGCGTGAGCCACCACGCCCGGCCGTCAACATGGAGTACTTTAATCATGACACATGGAAGATTTTTTATCCTCATATTCACCTCGGTAAATCCTATTCATATTTAAACTCTTAATATAAGCACTACTTCCTAAGGCAAGTCCTTAAGATTACCCATAGAAGGTACTTTATTAAATATTTGTTGGATAAATGAATGTCTTATTCACAGTGTGTCTCAGCCCCTAGCAAAATGCCTGCCACATAATACATAATATAAATTTGCTGAATTTAACGTATTGGATACTGATGAACACACAAAGTTGAAAAATATTAGTTCTCTTACAGACAATTTTAAATGGATTTTAAATTGCTACAAAATTTATTTATAGGAAGCAAGAGTGCTCCTACCTACAGGAGAAATATTAAGCACTCTGTCAATAAGGAGATGTTTGGATTTCATAAATTATCCCCACACATACAAAAATTTCTTCCTTATTATTCATCATGGATAACTGGTCCTAACAGGACTTACAAGGTCTCTCAAGTCACTTCCTGCTTGCTTAGATTTAAATCACAAAGCTTAAGATTTTTACGTGAGGCAAATACAGGTAACATTAGACTGGCTCCCAAAAGCATATCCTGAAATGTGTCTTGCAAAAACAGGCAACAAGAGAATATATGAAGCTGACAAAGCTTACTCTTCACAGCAATTAAACTTACTTTATAATCTAGTTTATCACTGAAATTATACATTCTCTAGATTCTTCACACTGATAAAGCCAACTGCTCAGAGGTGTGAACTAGCAAAAAAAATTATTTGGAGTAAGGCTTGCTTCCTATATAGCATTTATTGTGCAGACTATACAGTTTTCCCTGTAACAGTGTTTCATATTCAATATTCATTTACAGGGCATAAATTAACAATGTTAACATTACAGCAAATATCTAACAATCCATTAGTACTACAATAACATGTACATTTACCTCATTTCAGTCTAACCACAAAATATGTCAATTTTTTGAAAACACAGGGAGAAGTTTTCTGAATATTGTGGCATTAATCTAGTTCTAACAAAATATGCACTTTATGCTGTGTGCGCATATATACATACAGTTCTGCCATCAAAATTACAGATAGGGTTTGGCATATTGTGGAAAAATTGGGTAAAGCTGACAAAATAAAATAGGCAAGTTGGAGCCTAAAAACAAAACAAAAAAACTTCTATTTGTTTACAGTTGATCCTTGGTATAATCTAAAGACTTCCCCTCAAGCCATTAGTCCTTAGTGTCATTCATGAATTACTCCAATGGCACCGAAGTGGCATGAACATAACTGCTGGAGAGGCTGGAGGCTGCAATATTTTACCCCAAACCTAAGGCTTTAAATGTCCCATAAAGACTTCAATGACAACAGAATAGAAAAGTAGAAAAGTATTTGGGAATAAATTAGCAAAAACAGCAGGTTACCACCCCCCCTTTCTAGATCACTGATTATTTCTATAATTGTATCCACAGTCCTAATGCTATTAGCCTTTCATTTTACCGTGCAGATGTGACAGGAGAAAAGACAAAAAAAAAAATTCCCACTGCACCTCTCTTTTGAGGGAGAGGATGGTGGTGGGACTGGGAAAAGCGTAGGTGGTGGGACTGGGTACAGCGGTGGTGGGAATGCTCTTGCCTACCTATGTATGCTCTTACAATCTGGTCCTATTCATTCTTGCTTCCCTCTATCCACAAAGGCAGCTCCTGACTTAAGGGGCTATTCCTACCCCTAAATACTCCCTCAATACTCCCTGAGTATTTCTACTCAGTTCTCAGCCTCATCATCTCCTACCAGGGTCACACACCACCAATCTTCAGGTCTCCTTCATTTAAGCTCTGCTACTAAGCTGACCACTGCAACTGTTTCAGTAAATTCAACTTAGAGTGGTGATATTAACTTTTGAGACACATTTTCCCTTAAGGTAAAACTTGCAAATGTTCAGCTTAAATTCAAGAAATACAATACGCTATATCTTAAGAATGTCAGCTGGACACAGTGGTGCATGCCTACAGTCCCAGTGTATTAATCCGTTCTCATGCTGCTATGAAGAAATACCCAAGACTGGGTAACTTATAAAGAAAAGAGGTTTAATTGACTCACAGTTTCACATGGATGGGAAGGCCTCAGGAAACTTAGACTTATGGCAGAAGGGGAAGCAAACATGTCCTTCTACACAAGGTGGCAGGAGAGAAGTGCCAAGCAAAGAGGGAAAAGTTCCTTAGAAAACCATCAGATCTCGTGGGAACTCACTCACTTTCATGAGAACGGCATGGGGGTAACCGCCCCCATGATTCAACTACCTCCCACCAGCATGACGTGGAGATTATGGGAACTACAATTCAGGATGAGATTTGGGTGGGGACACAGCCAAACCATATCACCCGGCTACTAGAAAGGCTGAGGTAGGAGGATTGTTTGAGCCCAGGAGTTCCAGGCCAGCCTAGGTAACATCTCAAAACTCCATCTCTAGGAGGGGAAAAAGAAGCAAAGAATGAATTGCCTTCTTGGCCAGGCACAGTGACTCACGCCTGTAATCCCAGCACTTTGGAAGGCCAAGGTGGGTGGATCAACTGAGGTCAGGAGTTTAAGACCAGCCTGGCCAACATGGTGAAACCCCATCTCCACTAAAAATACAAAAATTAGCCAGGCGTGGTGGCATGCACCTGTGATCCCAGCTACTAAGGAGGCTGATGCATGATAATTGCTTGAACCTGAGATGCGGAAGTTGCAGAAAGCCAAGATTGCACCACTGTGCTACAGCCTGGGAGACAGAGAGAGACTCTGTCTCCAAAAAAAAAAATGAATTGCCTACTCAAAAGTGGTGAATGAAGAGGGGGTGGGGGTGAGGGGGAGGGGGAGGGGGGGGGGTGGGGGTGGGGGTGGGGGAGCGAGGAGAGTCAATCTCTTTCCCAAAGAGTAAAAGATCAAGTAGTGGTTCAAATTTCCAAGATATATTTTTCTGAAGGATGAAATGATGGGCTTACTAACACTTTCTTCTTACATCTATTAAAGCATATCAGGGGAATGTTCAGAGAAGATGAGAGTGATCTTCCCAAGATTAGGGCTAATTGACTAATTTTTATCCAGTGAATCCAAGGTATCAGAATACATGATGTTTATATAATTCACAATTCCTAAAAGGTATCTATCTTCATATAAAGGCTATCAACTACTGATACAAAAGCTTTCTCCACTAGTGAGAAAAGCTCATGCACAATTAACCTACATATCCTCTGTCCCAGTATGGTGTGTGTAACCAGACTGCCTGAGTTCAAATCCTGGCTCTATTTCTTAATAGCTGTGTAACCTTGGGAAAGTTACTTAACTTCTCTTGCTCTAGTTTTCTCCCTACAAATGAGAATAATAATATGTACCTAATAAAGTTATTTTGTAGATCAGATAATACATGTGGAAGTCTTAGAACGGTGCCTGACATATAGTGAATCTTGAATTAACTATGATTGCTATTCCTCTTCCGACTTTTTAAAAAGCTGCTAGCTTGAGACCAATGCAATGAAAATAATTTTTCTGGTGTGAATTATAGCGAAGTCTTTGGCTTCATTAACAATGTACACTAACAAGCCAATCCTGGGGATACAAATACGAAAGTTTTCAGGGACCACGTGGGTATCATGAATGTGTGAAGTTAGGAGGCCTAACACAACAGGGAGTGCTAGTCACTGTGGCTAACTGGCAAGTGTAAGTCTCACCTAAAGGCATGTGATTTCAAACGTAAAAACAAAAATAAAAACCTCTAAATACAAGAAGTCTGTGCCTTGAACACCAAAAATGTAAGACCCTTAATTTAAACAGAGACAAATGCACTTATTATATAAAAGTTTTGAAAACTGCATTATTGATTCTGCATATCAGTAAAGAAATGATTGATCAGATATATGTGAAATAAATGCAAGGAACAAACAGGAAAGTTTAGAGGTATAATACACAAAGAATCAGACAGACCTGTTTGAATCCTGCCTAAGCTACTTAGAAACTGCATGACCATAAGAAAGTTACTTACTTTTATTTCAGTTTCCTCAACTGCAAAAATGTTAAAACCTGTGTAGGATTGTTGTGAGGCTGGAGATAATGCAGCTGCCCCTCATAAAACAGGCACTGAGTTGTTTTTTTTTTTTTTTTTTTTTTTTTTTTTTTTTTGAGACAGTCTCACTTTGTCACCTAGGCTGGAGCGCAGTGGCGCGATCTCAGCTCACTGCAAGCCCCACCTCCTGGGTTCATGCCATTCTCCTGCCTCCACGCCATTCTCCTGCCTCAGCCTCCAGAGTAGCTCGGACTACAGGTGGCTGCCACCACACCCGGCTAATTTTTTTGTATTTTTAATAGAGACAGGGTTTCACCATGTTAGCCAGGACGGTCTCGATCTCCTGACCTCGTGATCTGCCTGGCTCGGCCTCCCAAAGTGCTGGGATTACAGATGTGAGCCACTGCACCCGGCCTGAATGTATTTTTTAATGACTAATAAAAAATGTTGGGGCCAGGGATGGTGGCTCATCCCTGTAATCCTAGCACTTTGAGGGGCGGAGGTGGGCAGGCAGCTTGAGCTCAGGAGTTCAAGACCATCCTGGACAACATGGTGAAACCCTGGCCAGGCATAATGGTGCGTGCCTGTAGTCCCAGCTACTCAGGAGGCTGAGGTGGGAGGATCACCTGAGCCCAGGGAGGGTGAGGCTACAGTGAGCCATGACTGTACCACTGCACTCCAGCCTGGACAACAGAGTGAGACCTTGTCTCAAAAATAAACAAACACACACAAAAAGTAAAAACAAAAACAAAAAAACCTAGGTCTAGAACAGATCTTCTTAACCTAGCGTTCTTATTATCAGTCAGCTTAGGCTAATTTACCTGCAAAAACGAATGACCCTAAAATCTACAGGCTTTATAACAATGGTTTATTTGTTTTGATCTATAGGTCTACTGAGGGTAGACAGCAGCTCTGCTCCACATATCTTCATTCCAGGAACCTAGAATGAAGGAATGGCCCTTAATGGAACACTGCTGGTATCACTGCAAAGGGAAAAGAGAAATGGAACCACATAACAGCTCTTAAAGTTTCCGGTCATAAAAGCCAAATAAATTTTTCATTAACATTTTATTGGCTAAAAGAAGTCACATAGCTGAGCCTGATGATCAGGACAAGGAAGTATGAACCTCACACTGGGAGGGGCACCAAATATGTGGGGACAATAATCTGGGATTCATAATGTGTGTGCACAGAAAACTTTTGCATATAATTTTCAGTAATCTTATTAAATTATATGCAATATTGTATATGCATATAGGCACATTTTCCCTCTCAGATAAAGGAATAACGATACTATATTCTGCAAGGCATCACAGATCACAGACCAAAAGGGCCAAAGAAAAAGTCAGATTGGGTTTGAAAGAAGTAATATTTCTTTTTTTTTGAAACAGAGTCTCCCTCTGTTGCCCAGGCTGGAGTGCAGTGGTGCGATCTTGACTCACTGCAACCTCCGCCAGCTGTGTTCAAGTGATTCTCCTGCCTCAGCCTCCTGAGTAGCTGGGATTACAAGTGTGCACCACCATCAGCTAATTTTTGTATTTTTAGTAGAAACGGGGTTTCACCATGTTGGCCAGGCTGGTCTTGAACTCCTGACCTCAAGTGATCCGCATACCTCCCAAAATGCTGGGATTACACGGGTGAACCACTGTACCCGGCCAGAAGTCATATTTCAAACATATAGTCATTATTAATTATAATACTAGATGAGTGCACTTTAGTTCTAACTGATTTTCCCAGCTGCTGATTACTAAGACAATGTGGGCTGGGATATCAACTGAACTTTCTACCAGGCTATACTAAATTCTGTAATAGCGTTAATAAAAATCTGAGTGTATGAATGCCATAAAACCATATTAAGCAGATACTGACTTATTGAAAATACAGTTTTGTCTGAAACAACTGTATTTCCAAGCAACTAAAATCCTTGTTCTTTATAAAATATCAGATAATCTGACCCTAACTCAAAATTTTGTCTTTTAAATTAATAGGACTATGATATGTTGGTTTTATCTTTTACTTTTTACAAGTCAGGCTCATTCCTGATTCTCAAATGGACACCGGTTACTAAGTCAATATATTAAATTTTTTTATTTATAGCTCCCTATCAAACAGAGAAAACAAATTATTACAAAGCCCTTCTTAGGAATGAACTGCCTCATACCTAGTTAATCCAATCCGGTTTGTCTAAATTTCACTTAAGACAAGTGAAATTTGTAAAACTAACACATTTTAAAAATATTTTTCATTTGGGAATATGCTTTTTACTTCACTTGCAAGCATGAGTAATTATGTCTTGAATGGAATAGCGGAAAAGGTAGAAGTTATCCATTCTGAAATTATCTTTCAAATATTTAATAGCATGTGATATAGGCAAATTCCTTCAGATAGCACTAAACAAATTAAATGATCAAGTTCTTTGTAGATAACAACTCCCATTATCTCTTACTCTTATTCTATGCAGCTCAATAGGAAGTCTTATAGATCAAAAATTCTTTATAATTTTTTTTCTCATTTAGGCAATTTATTAGGCTTAGATCTTGCATTAGTCTGAGAGATGGTGCTTACCATTAATTCTGACAAATGGGCAAAAGGAAAATGAGATATAGTTCAGTCATCATCACCGGTACTTACTTTTCAAATATAACGCCCTTGGCTTCTATAATAAGGGATGGTATAAGAAAAGCCACGTAAAAAAACACTTTTTGAAGAGCTGTTACTGAGAACACTGTTCGCTACTCTTCTCGCTAACCACTTTAGAGTTCATAACACAATGATCTTTGAACTGCTTATACAGTATTTCCATTTTTGCTTTGATCCCTAGGAAGCTCAGATTTCAATCTGCACTGTCTTTAATGATTATACAGATGTTTATGTATGGATTTCTGTGTTCAAATTCCTTATCTTGGTCTTATTACTCAATCTGTACTTTCCCTTTGTCCTGATACCATCATTTAAGAAGAAAAAAAACTATTGTGATCTATATATGATATTTTTTACTAAACTACTCTTATTAGAAAGAGGTAGTGTTAAATAAAATACCATAATCTTACTTTTTATGTGGGAGATTTCTTAAAGATAAACATTTGAGATAATATATATTTATATCTGTATCAATATTTAAGTGAAGACTACTGACTAAAAGGAAGAACAATTTCTAGAAAAATGTATATCAAATTAGGAACAAAATTTTACATGAACTGCATTAGAATTCCTATATAAGAAACTATGATTAGATTATTTCATTTTATCTTTCAAGGCAAAGAATGCATGCATAAGAAATATCAACTAATGTATTAGAATTTCTACATAGGAATGGCTGGGCACAGTGCCAAGCCTGCAATCCCACCACTTTGGGAGGCTGAGCTGGGTGGATCATTTGAGGTCAGGAGTTTGAGACCAGCCTGGCAAATATGGCAAAACTTCCATCTCGACTAAAAATACAAAAATTAGCTGGGCGTAGTGGCACGCACCTGTAATCCCAGGTACTTGGGAGGCTGAAGCAGGAGGACTGCTTAAACCCAGGAGGCGGAGGTTGCAGTGAACCAAGATCGTGCCACTAACACTTCAGTCTGGGCGACAGACTGAGATTCCATCTCAATAAATAAATAAATAAAAGAATTTCCACATGGGGAGATGATAGCTATTAACTAAACAGGTTTTAAGGCAAGATATGCCAAGTCTAAGTAACAGATCTAAAAACAGGAGGAGTTGAAAAACCACAGACAAACAAAAATCAAGAGAAGATGCTTTGGAGGCTAGCTACAATATTACAAAAGCAGTACAATTTCGTTAACACTTTATACCTCAATTGTCTCAGCAGAAATCATACAAATCTAAAAAGACTGGCTCAAAAAAGAAACAGTAATTACTTTTGCATCTTCTCATGTACTTTGTCAAGAGCAAAAATATCTTCCCCACAAATAGCCCCAGAACTCCCATTTCATGAAAGTGATTTACCATTTCGCTTAGCTCTGTATGTGAAAAACACTGTAGTGCAAACTCAAGGGAAAAAACTAGCATGTCAAGAAAGGCTGCAACATATTCCCAATTTCTCTTTTAATACTGTGTTTATCAATTTGATGGATGTTAAATTCCATTCATCTTTTTTCCTAGAAACAAAAACTAAGAGTGACAAGGAAAATTACCATCTCTGCAGCAAAGTTCTTGCTGAGACATTAAAGATGCCTAGTCAAGAGTGAACTGTGGCTCTAGCACTCAGGAGTTCAAGTTCTTCTGCAAGATGGCCAAAGGACCAATTTCATTCATTTCAGATAGACTAAAAACGTTACCCTGCCAATCTAAAAAAAAAATGTTAACTAGACTTACTTTCAACCAAATTAAAATCCAGCAATAAATTTTTTAAATTAAATAAATCTTCTCCATTAACTAGTCATTGCCAGAAATAAACGCACCAAAGACAGTAATTAGCGTACTGCTATGGGTGTAAAGAAAAGGGCGAAAAGGGTCAGTTTAAAGGAGAAAACAAAAACACCAAAATTAGCGTATACTAGTAGTGACTGTATTCAGAAGGACAGATTAAAGACTTCGGAATGTCTTTTTATTGGATTAGTTTTTGTTGAGATGGCCACAATTACGTATACAAGAGAAGCTGTTATTTTTGACTATTCGCCCTGACAGACCTTGTCCCAGAATTTTTTTATTGTGTCATTTAAAAATAGTTTCACAAATATACTCATGTAATTTTGTAGCTGAAGGGCTTTTAGAAATAATCTACTTGGGCTGGGCATAGGGGCTCACACCTGTAATCCCAGCACTTTGGGAGGTCAAGGTAGGAGGATTACCTGAGGCCAGGAGTTTGAGACCAGCCTGAGCAACAGTGAGACTTTGTCGCTAAATAAATAAATAAGCAAGCGAGCAAGCAAGCAAGCTGGGTGTGGTGACGTGAGCCTGCACCTTTAGTCTTAGCTACTCAGGAGACTGAGGCAGGAGGAGTCCTTCGACCCTGGAGATCAAGGCTGTGGTGAGCCAAGATCATGCCACTACACTCCAGCTAGGTGACAGAGCAAGACCCTGTTGAAAGGGGACGAGTGGGAGAGGGAAAGGAAGAGAGGGAGGTGAAGGGGAAGAGGGGGAGGGGGAAGAGGGGAAGGAGGAAGAGGGGAGAAAAGGGGAGGGGGAGAAAAGGAGAGAAAGAGGGACGAAGGGAGGAAGAAAAAGAAAAGAAGCTAAAAGAAAAAGGGGGAGGGGAGAGAAGAGAAGGGGAGGGGATAGAAGGGGAAAGAAGAGAAAGGGAGGAGAGGGAAGGGGAGGAGAGAGAAGAGGCAAAAATCTACTACGATTTTTTTTTAACCTAAAATCAAGTTCAATGGTATTACCAGCATTTTAAATAAAACAGAATAGAGGGCTGGGCATGGTGGCTCACAGGGTGGCAGTAGAAAGGGAAAAGGGAGAGAAGGAGGGAGGAAGAAGGAAAAGACAAGACAAGACGAGAGAAACAACAGAAAAGGAAATATCAGCACGCAGTACACATAGTAAGGTTAAACTGTCTCTTATAAAACTTCTGACTTTGTAATATATATTTATTATGCACACGTGTATATTAGATCACACTAGAAAATATATTTCTTAATTTAGGCTGTAGTCAAAAAGATTATAATACCAATGATCTAATACATTATTTTTTTATCTGAGCAAAGTGAGGCACAGAAGGGAAGATATCAACCTGTCCTGGGCATCCTTGGCAGGAGGCTCAAATGAGAAACATACAAAAATGTCTGATCTGAAAAGGGAAATGTCTCCCACCATGAATGCTAATCTATGACTTTCCCAAGTAGGTTTTTATTACTTAATATAAACGATCTATTTTGTTAGCCATCTATTCTTGAAAATACACCCTATAAATCTAGTTCAACCATTCAGATAGTTGTGAACTATTAGTCCTGAATGGCACTGAAAAGACACTCTTCTTTTTCTTACCTTCCTTTCTTGCATATGTTTCTTGTAACAGCCAATAACGACAAAATTTCCTTAAAAAGAGAATTCTTAAAAAGCAGCTCGACCAGGTGCAGTGGCTCAAGTTTGCGATCCCAGCACTTTGGGAAGCTGAGGCAGGTGGATCACTTGAGCTCAGGAGTTCAACACCAGCCTGGCCAACATGGCAAAACCCCATCTCTACTAAAAATACAAAGATTAGCTAGGCGTGGTGGTGGACGCCTGTAATCCCAGCTACTCAAGAGGCTGAGGCAGGAGAATTGCTTGAACCCAGGAGGTGGAGGTTGCAGTGAGCCAAGATGGCGCCACTGCACTCCAGCCTGAGTGACAAGAGCGAAACTCCATCTCAAAAAAAAAAAAAAAAAGGCAAGCTCAAGGAGTTACATGTTACATGCATACTTTTATTTTCCTCCTCAAAATGGCAAAAAGTGTGATTTACTTAGTCCATGCATTGTTTTAAATGTATAACCTTTTTAATGCAGCAAATTCTATTTTTAAGAAAATCATTTTAAGGAAAACAAAACAATTACAAAAGATATGTATTAGGCCAGGCAGTGGCTCACACCTGTAATCCTAGCACTTTGGGAGGCTGAGGTCAGGTCACCTGCAGCCAGGAGTTCGAGACCAGCCTGGTCAACAAGGCAAAACCCTGTCTCTCCAAAAAATAAAAATAAAAAATAAGCCATGTGTGGTGTGCACACTTATAGTCCCAGCTACTTGGGAGGCTGAGGCACAAGAATCACTTCAACCTGGGAGGCAGAGGCTGCGGTGAGGCGAGATTGTGTCGCTGTACCCCAGCCTGGATGACAGTGGCCCAGAGCGAGAGATTGTCTCAAAAAAAAAAAGAAGAAAGAAGAAGAAAGGAAGGAAGGAGAAGGAGAAGGAAGGAAGGAGAAGGAGAAGGAAGGAAGGAGAAGGAGAAGGAAGGAAGGGGAAGGAGAAGGAAGGAGAAGGAGGAGAAGGAGAAGGAGCAGAAGGAGAAGGAGGAGAAGGAGAAGGAGAAGGAGGAGAAGGAGGAGAAGGAGAAGAAGAAAGAAGAAGAAGAAGGAAGAAGAAGAAGAAGAAAGAAGAAGGAAGAAGGAAGAAGAAGAAGACGACGAAGAAGAAGAAAACGAAGAAGAAGAAGACATAAAAAAACAGTGGTGACATCACAAAACAGAAATCAGTTTGAAGGGATGCCCAGGAGCCAAATATGGGACAATCTGAGCATCAATAATAGTAATAACAATAGAAATTAGTAATGGATAACTTACTAAATAAAATAGAAATCCATGGGTTTATAATGATATAATTTAAGAATGAGCGAGAAGGAAAAGCTCTTACAGTGGAGAAGCAAACTAATAAACACAGAAGAAATTATGCAGTTAACATAAGTCATCAATAGATGCTAAAAAAACTAGTGAGTGAAATTTCCATGAAGAAAAGGACACTTATATAGCCTGAAAATTATCTTCCACAATTTCTTATTAATTAGTAAGGGAATGCAGGAATTTTAGTGGAGAGACATGAGGACACTACCTTAATCACATGCTTCCTGATACTATGCACTACAGACACACATTACTTTTGTGATATTGCTCCCTAAAATGCGTAATTTCAATCTAATCATGAGGAAACATCAAACACAAACTGAGGGACAGTCTACAAAATAACTGGCCTGTACCCCTTACTAATATCAAAGGTCAAGAAAAACAAAAAAGGCTAGGGGACTGTCACACACTAAAGGTGACTAAGGAGACATAACTAAATGCCAGAAATGAATTAGACCTTGATGGCAGGGGGAGGGGCACAGGTGGCGGCAGGGAATAGTTATCTTTAAAAACGATATTACTGAGACGAGTGATGAAATTTGAATATAGACTGTGGATCAGATAACAGAAGTGTATCAATATTAGATTTCCTAATTTTGATAATTGTACTGTGGTTAAATTAAGAGAATGTCCTTGTTCTTAGTATACATGAAAATATTCAAGGATTAAAAGGCATGATGTCTTCAACTTATGCTCAAATAGTTCAGAAAAATATGCACGTGGGTGTGTGTACATACAAACATACATACATACAGAATGATAAAATAAATGTGGCAAAACATAAACAACTCCCGAATCTGCATGAAGGATATACTGGAGATCTTGTATTAGTTTTTGCTGCTTTTCTGTATATGTTTGAAATTGTATCAAAATTAAAAGATTTATGTTTTTAAATGCTGTACTTCACACCAAAACTAAAGTTTTAAAAAGATATGTACATGGAAGAAACTGAAGTGTCCACTGACAGATGAATGTATAAACAAAATGTAGTATATACACACAACAGGATGTTGTGCAGTCTTAAAAAAGAAGGAAATTCTGTCACATGCTACAGTATGAATGAACTTTAAGAATATTAAGTGAAATAAGCCAGTCGCAAAAAGACAAATACTGAGCTGTATAGTTAAGCATTGTTAAAATAGTACTTTTATGTTAAGTGAATTTTACCACAATTTAAAAGTTTGAAAAATATATAATGAATTTAAAAAAATTTCAAAAGATGTGTATGCAAGGATAGTCACTACAACCTTTTCTGTTAAGTGTTAACAACCAGAATGTCCTTTAAAAGCTGAGACAGGTATCTACATACAGACAACGAAAAAAGGTAGAAAATGCAGGCTTATAAAGTACTATGCTTTATATACTGACTATACAAAAATAAAATTTTTCAGTGTTTTTTTTCTAGGTTTTAATCCATTTCTCTCCCCAACGTCTCAAGAGATGCGTAAGTTTAAGAGTAATAATATTCAGGTGGGAGAATGAGGAAGAATAATATTGTTTTCTAAACAATAGTCAGCTTTCTTTTACAGTAAGCATGTATTTTCAAAAATATTAAAAACAAAGCATAGAAAACATGACTAATAACCACTTGGTGCACCATTTAGAATTCATTTTAATATCAGTCATATTTGCATTATGCATATAAAATTTTTTAAGTATTATTAATAAAGCTACGGTTCTCCTCCCTAGTGTTTTCCTGCTCTGTAAACACAACCAGCATCATGACTTTGGAATGTCTCCTTGTAGACCACACACTTACACTTTTCCATGCACTACAGAGTACTGATTTTTAAAATTTACATAAATGGTACTGTACTGCATGTCTTACACTATAACTAGCTTTTCCTCAATGCTAGTTTTTATGTATATCCATGCTGACACATATGCATCTAATTTATGCATTTTATCTTCTGACTACTACTCTAGCTTATGAATATGTTAAACTCCTCTTGTGTCTCCTTCTGAGGCAAATCCTTGGGAAAATTATAAATCCTTTACAAACCTAGAATACAAACGTGTATAGAAAAGGTTAAAGAGGAAGAAAGTGGCCAATTAGGTCATTCCATGACCTTAGGTATGTTTTAAAGCTGGCTATGAACAATTTTAATCTTCGAGTTGCTAAAAATCATCGACATGAGACAAAACACTGAATTCTATACACCCTCAGATCATCTCATTCTTTCCAAATAATATTTACGGTCCTGTAAGATTGTCCTTTAGTAAGGAAGCAGATTTTAAGAGGAATAAGACATACCTCGTAGAAGTAAGACCCCATACCTTTTTAAATTTTATTAACAAAACACAAAGAAATACAGAGAAGAGATAACTGGCAAACTCCTTTAGGCCAAGGTTTCTCAAACTTGAGAAATTTTGGAACACTAACAATATGCAACATTAACAATTTTGGAACACTAACAATATAGAAATTTTGGAACACAACAACACTAACACATAACAATATAGTGTAGTGATTCCAGATCGAGGAATGTGATCTAGGTTTATTTCCAACCTATCTGATACTTAAAACAAAACCTGTTTACTTCAACCTCCATAGTTTTACTTCTCAAAAGCAAAAGAGCCAGACCCCAGTTAGCTTGAGCTTCAAATGAACCAGGTTTCAGGACGGGGTACAACAGTTTCTCAGAGATAGTGTTGCCCCAAGCAGCTTATATGATATAGACTCAGCTCCTTTTTGGTATGCCTTGCTTTCAAAGATCTTTGCATCTAGAATGACATGTAAACATCTGAAGACTAAAGTTATTTGGTAAAGACAAATGACTATGAAAGTCTACTGACCATGAAAAGGTAGAGGTGACAATTCTGAATCTTCCATCTCATGCCAGAAACTTTTTATTCTCTCTCTTAAAAAAATAAAATAAAGCACCAAAGGGGGGGAAACGACTTTCATTCTCCTATATGAATGTCTTTAGAGACTCTGCCTCAGAATACCCTCCTGGAGGCCTAAGGTAAACCCTGCCATTTAAAAATATCTCATTTTATAAACAATTTATCTTGTACAGTATTTCCAAACCCAATTAAAATGGTACATTTGTTTCAGTTTTAGTCGCTAAGATTCATTTAAGACTCACATATTTTTAAATATCTGTATGAAATAAAAGGTCAGAATCCTTTTCATAAAGAGTTAATCGACCACCATGCTAAGCAGAATCTCCTTTTTAATTGCAATCAAAAGGCTGCACTGCATCTATCATCTCTGCCTTTACCATAGAGGAGGAAGTAAAATGTATTGTCAACATGCTAGAGGGTAACAAAGCTCTCTAACAGAGCTACTTCTACTTTTAGGGTCTTCAATATCTCAATGGCTAAGAGAAGGACAGGATAAGATGTGAAAGACTAGAGGCCTCCGGCCAGCTGATTAATCCTTGAAGACTGATTGGCTGGACTGCAGAGCAGCCCTGGAGGCCCTACATGCGACTGCCATGAAGGAGCTGAGTGTGGTTCCTTAATGCTTTTACCCTCCAATCTCTCTGTTCTTTGGCTAATTAGCTCATGTTCTTCTTCCACACAACCCCCTCATATATAATACATATCAAGATCATGTGAAGGGAAAGTCACTCACTGCAAGAAAGGATTAAAAATGTGCAGCCTGGAAAATTAATCTTTGATTCATACAACTTTGCAGTAAACATTCAGGAATATGATGGGGTTGTTACCAGTTATTTCTACTTGGTGAACAGGCATCCACTTGGCTGGTCTCCAGAACAGCACATAATCTACATGCCTGCCCTTCATTAGAATGACAAAGGTGAGCCTTTTTAAAGGGCCCAAGAAGTCTTCAGCCCAATGAGGGAGTTAGTCGTGGATGTTGCACCCTTTGTGTGGCCCCATCCCAATGGAAGCGCTGCTTGTGTCTCCTACTCTGGGCATGAATAAGTTGTTTGCTTTATCTACATTGAAGCATGTATACCTTTTACCTGTTAGCTGATGCTTTTCAATCAATTAAATGCTTTTCAGTCACCCAAGTTCACAGGCAATCTGAATCATGGAAAAATTTTTATCAAGAAGTTACATATGCATCTACCTCTGAGATGGTGATGGATTGGTGATTATAATGCTTGTTAAATTAGCAGTCATACTTCTCTTAAAACCAAAACTCTGATATGAATTTACAACTCAATTACCCTTTCTAGAAATTCTATTCTACTGAACTGCTGATTGCTAGCTTGTATCAGACATCAGGGAGACAATAAGAAGGCTACGACACGAATTGGTTATCACTCAGATAACACTAAAAATATTTCCTACTGATGGTCTGTTATTTTATGTTGTGTGTGCTTACCCATTCATTATACCTTACAAACCTTTAAGAGGTTCTAAGGTAGACATGGCCAAGGGATATCTATTTTCTGTTCACTAAAAGATTGAGTAGCTCAAAGAATGTGTTGAGTTGGCAGGATATATGACTAGAGTTTAGATCCTATTTAGAACATGACATTTTTCAAACTCTGAAGCAACTTGGTGTGTTACATAAAATAAGAAGAACTAAATGAAAAAGTGTTGATATATAAGATAAATTCTGATTTTACAGTTTCTGAATATCTCTTCAAATGGTTTACCTTTTAAAATACGTATTTAAGACTGGCCACGGTGGCTCATGCCTGTAATACCAGCACTTTGGGAGGCCAAGGCAAGAGGATTGCTTCAGACCAGGGGTTTGAGACCAGCCTGGAAAACACAGTAAGACCCTGTTTCTACTAAAATTTTTGAAAGAAAAAGATTTTTAATAAAAAATATATACTCATATATTTAGTATTTACATGTTAAAAACATGCTTGCCAAGTTAGTTTCTTAAGTCTCTATTTCTATGTGGATTATTTGTATAATCTCTTTATTGATAATCCCTACTTGATGAGTCTGCAATCATACCTCTTTTATATTTACTTATAATTACATTAATTTTGAAATGTATTTATAATTCGAAATCTTGGTCTAAATCCAACATCTGGGCCCCCTCAAAGGCAATTTCTGTTTTCTGTTTTTATCCCCAGTAGATGGTCACACTTTCTAGTTTTTCTGCATGAATTTCTGTTGAAAACTGGACATTTTAGATAATATAACCAACTCTGGTTATTTACCCTCTATCCACCTCTCCTATTCTATCCCTGTTCTGGGTTGCTTGTTGTTCGTTTAGTGGCTTGGCTGGAATAATTCTGTGAAGCCTATTTACCCTGCAGTATGCAGCTTCTGATGTCCCTGCTCAGATTTTTTTCCTTGTTTTTCTATCTTTCAGCCTGGCTTCCTAGGGGTCACCCCTGGGTTCACATAAACTTCTTACTGGTCAAAGGTAGTGCTTAAGCTTCCTTAGCCAGTTAGATTTTCACCCTTTACTAATGAAAGTATGCGGTGCTTGGAAACTGCTATCACATTTCGGGGAATATATTATTCTGTCCTGTCTTTAGCCAGGGAGAACAGACTCAAGAGTCTGGGAGAGAGGAGACCCTGAATTCTTGGCTGCACTCTCCTGGAGGAGACTTTCCATAACATGGAGCTGGGAGAGGTAATGGATGGGAGCTGGTTGTGGCTCAAATGCCACAGGGTCTCCAGTTCTTACCAAGATTTAGTAGACTTTCTTGAAAGTATTTCTCCATTTGCTGTGTGCCCTTAGGACAATTTCCAGAGACTTTAAATGTTTTGCTTTAAATAATTCTAACTAAATGGCTTTTTCACCTAGAAGGTCAACCAAGCTCCACACACCACCATTCTAGAAATTCCCACCCTAAACAATTTCTGGAAAATTAAAACATGGATATGAGATAGAATCTGAACCTTTCCTAGATTAGTGGTGTTTGCTGAGTTCTTGAATGACTCAATACTGCTTATACAACAGTTCATATTACAGAAAAAGAAAAGGCAGGAATCTGTATTAAGTACAATAAGAGAATTACATTAATGAGGATCTCCCATATGCTAATTAAGCAACTTAAGTTTACTATTTCATCAGTGTCTAAATATAAACAATACTGATAACTCAGAACATGGGTACATAAGAAAACAAATCACTCTCTCTCCCTTTTTGAGGATTATTTTTAAGACTTTCAAAGCTAAAATACACAATTATTATATATGTATTATCTTGGTTGCTTAGAAACCATGAGGCACATCCTGAATAAGCAAAATTAGAGCAGCATAAGGAGGGAACTCTTTGTTAAAAACAAGTTTAGAGAAAAATGCCTTGGCTATGATTATATATTTTGAAAATGAGACTGCAAAGTAAAGAAACAGAAGATTCGGGATGTCACAGGTGAAGATATTTTCTTAAGCAAAATACTTTTAAGTCTTTCTTAGTGCTCTTGAGTTATGCACTTCAGCTGTAGTTCACCAAGGAAAAAGAACTTTAATGTACGTATAAAACTTCCATAATCCCATGCATCAAAAAAGCCACCAAGAAAGAAAAGCAGGCCTATATTTATGAACCCCCAAAGCTCAACAGGAAATCAACTCTCCACTAGGCCCAGGAAGTGTAAAAACTTCAATTTCCAGTAAACTGACTATTTAACAGCACAAATTAGATGCAAGACAACCATCAACAATCCTGTACATGTAATAGGAAACTTCTTATGTGCTGCTACTTCCATACTTAGAAAAAATAAAAATAAAAATAAAACCCTTTTTGGGAAGTGGTATGAGAACAACTGTATTTATCAAATTAAAAGTCAAATTTGAAGTATTAATCAAAAAGGCCTATGGGAAAATAAACACCATTCAATGAACAAGCTACAATTTCTGCTGAGGACTCAACTCAATTTCTCTTTTGTCTGGATCAACTTTTTAAAATGCCTAGAAGTCCCTATTTGGGGAGAAGATCCATTACCAGCTTTTGACAAAGAATCTTTTTCCCCCTTTTTTTTTTTTTTTTTGAGACGGAGTCTTGCTGTCGCCCCGGCTGGAGTGCAGTGGCGCGATCTCGGCTCACTGCAGGCTCCGCCTCCCGGGGTTCACGCCATTCTCCTGCCTCAGCCTCCCGAGTAGCTGGGACTACAGGCGCCCGCCACCTCGCCCGGCTAATTTTTTTTTTTGTATTTTTAGTAGAGACGGGGTTTCACCGTGTTAGCCAGGATGGTCTCGATCTCCTGACCTCGTGATCTGCCCGCCTCGGCCTCCCAAAGTGCTGGGATTACAGGCGTGAGCCACCGCACCCGGCCCCCCTTTTTTAAATATTAATTTTGAGGCCACACTGGAAAAAATGATCTTGTTTATTTTTAGTTACATTGGTCAAGAATCTTTCAAAAGATACTGCATATTTTTCAAGACAAGCCAGCAAACACATGATGTGCTCCCTCTGCTGGCTTTGCAGTAGTTCTTTCTTAGATGTTCCCTACATCTTGAACTGGAAATGCAAATACTTTTTTCCTAATAAAATAACTATCAAAGGGTGATACATCCCAGTATAATATATCAGGCGGCTTTTCAGTAAAGCAGGTTTAGCAACAGTCTATTAGGCCAACCCCAATGGACTTTATCCTTTCTTATTCTGCATTATTTTCTTGTATTTTAACATCTCCATTTCTTGCATGGGTTGGAGTAGAGGTGGAGAAGGTAAAAGCTTCATACAAAGAGAAAAGGAAGAGACTAGTTTACTCCACTAAATAAAAACAATGTAGATGCAATCTGGCACATTTGAGTTCACACAAAAGATGAAACTGAATGTAAAAATAGGCTTTTTTTAAAAAGCTGAGGAAATCACTGTTAAGAAGCCCAACATTGTACTACCACTTTTTTTCAGATCCCTAAATGGACAAAAGGTTAGAAAATCAATGCACAAGCTAGAAAATATTTTTTCATTAGAAGTCTTTTTAAATTCTAGAATTTTAAGTCATTTGTAAAATACAATTTTGAAATAGTAAGAAGTACCCTTTTAAACAAAGTAAAGCTTTAACTCTGCTTGTTTAAATAAGCTATTAATTTTAATTATTTTGCCAAGTGTCATTAAATAAATGTCACAAGAGTTATCATAGAGATATCCTGTGATTGACTGACTGACTGAGCTATCCCTGAAAGCTTTCAGAGAGAATGTGAAGATCTACCGCTTCTTGGCTATCAGTAAAATAAAAGATAGAAGGAGTTTCAATTCAAGACACAGTTGCTAATTATGTAACAAGTACAGTCAATTATAGGCACTGACATAGAAAACTAACTGTGGATTGGCATGTAAAATTCAGTACAAATAGAGAAATGAGTAAATGGAAGGGTGAATAATCTTTTCAGACACAGCTGAATTACTGCTTTAAACTACTAGCTGTCACACACATGCTGTTCTAATTACCTGGTTAAAGCAGCCTGCAGACCATTCCTTGTGAACCCGTCTTACAATGAGGTGAGGAGGAGAAGGTTGCAATAAATATAAGTTCTATTAACTAGGTCAAACAAGTGGCTGGTGCAATGACATCAACTCTAGCTAGAGAAACATTTCAACTTGATTTACACAGAGAAAGGTAAAATTTCCCTTTTTAAAAAAATAAGATTGGAAAAGCTGGATTAATATTTTCCAGCCTATTCCTGAATACGACATCCCTTCTCATTATAGATGAGAGTCTATATTATATGATGTTTAGTTTCTAGAGAGAGTAAACTAAATCCAACCCCTTTCTGATCTTCTTACAGGTCTAAATAAATTATTTCAAACAGCTCTCAGGAATTTAGCTCTTGGATAAGAGTTTACTTGCAGCCATTTTGGTTAATGTGTTTAAATTTTTCAGCTAGCAGGCTTCCATTTTTTTCAGTAAGTTTCTCACTGCCTTCCTAAAGGATACAGCTTTAGCCCACAAAGTAACTATGACAGCCTTTGTATTAGCATTCTGGGAAGGCAATCAAGGCTTGGGTCTTATACAGAGTAGCAACATGGACTCTGCATAGTACATTCATACACACAAAACCAAAATTTACCTTTACATTTTAGTTCCTAGATTTGAATAAATAATAATAATTCAATTTCAAACACACCACTCAAATCAATGAAATGCTGATTATAAGCAAAGAAGTTTGCTAGGTTCATGGTAAGATAAGACATGGCATCTACTGTGCAGGCACAACTTCAGCTAAATAAAGTTCAGGGACTCTTTTGTGCTTTGCCTGATCACCATTCCCCTCCAGCGTTATTAGATAATCAACTCCTCCCAGCTGCTCTTAATGCTAGCTTTTAATAAAGAGATGAAGATATTTATCAAATGCCTTTTGAAAACAATTAGACCTCTACCTTTCCCAACAGTTCTTCAGTAAATTTTAAGTAAAGTAGGTGCTCAGAGTTTTATTCTCTTTTGGGTAATGAGGTCCATGTCGTCCTATAATCTGCTTTGACACTAAAGATATTTCCTATCACAGCTCCATGACCACTGAGCAGAGTCCAAATGACATTTCTGATACAACTTAACTGTCTCAAAGACTTGACAAAAATGTTCTCCACAAAATTATTTCTATTGGTGAAACTTTCAAACAACTGATATATTCAATGATAAAATAGTTAAATTATAATACGTCCTTTTGGCCTAGGATTATACCATTAAGAACATTTTCAAATATTATCTTTGCTATAAAATATAAATATTGTAACTACTACATTGATTATATTACAATAATCTATAATAGTATTACTAGCATTCTTATAGTAACATAGATAAATGCTCATAATACATTAAAAAATGCAGGATACAGGCCAGGCATGGTGGCTCATGCTTGTAATTCCAGAACTTTGGGAGGTTGAGGAGGGAGGATCACTTGAGCACAGGAGTTAGAGACCAGCCTGGGTAACATGACCCAGACCTCATCTATACTAAAAATCCAAAAATTAACTGGGCATGGTGCCATACCCCTGTAGTCCCAGCTACTTGGGAGGCTGAGGCGGGAAGATCACTTGGGTCCAGGAGATTGAGGCTGCAGTGAGCTATGATGACACCACTGCAGGGACCTGGGTGATACAGCAAGACCCTGGGACAGCGGGGTGGTAGGGAGGGGCAGAATATGAAACTGTAAGTTGGAGTCTACATATGCATAACAAAGGAGATACATTAAAAGGTATTAATACGTCTACGTGGGTACTCTATTGGGCAATTAAGTGTTACCTCAATTAACCAACAAAACTTTAAGGGGGTTATAATTATTATTATCTTCATTTACAATTGGAGAAGCTAAGGCTCCTAGAGGTTAAGAAATTTGCTCAGAATCACAAAGCTAGGAAGTGATAGAGTCAGGATACAAGTACTCAAGTCTACTGCACTCCAAAGTCTGAGAACTTTCCTCTAGCACCAAAGAAAGATGCCATAACTGAGACAGGTTTGCAAGTATATAATGAATTGAGGACAGGACTGAACATGCTAAAGGGAGTTTGTTGTTTCCAGAAGGGCAAAGTAAGAAAATGGCTGAGCATAGTGGGGTCACAGATAAAAGTTTAAGGCATAAAACATAGATCTGCTGAAGATCAGGAGAATGGCTTAATGACAATAGTAGTATAGAAGATGAATCTGAAACTTTATTAAGTATTGAGGAGATGAGTCAGAAGGATTCATCTTTCTTTTTGCTAGAAAGAAACTTCTAGCAAAATCCAGGTATGTGATTACAGAGTAACTAAGTATTTTTGAAAAAGAGGGGACCCAAATACAGAGGCAAACAAACAGGTAGTAGCACCAAGAATGAAGAAGAAACAAAAAACTACGTAGTGAAAAAAGCAGCACCTTGGATACAGAAAGACCTGGGTCCTATTCTGGCTACGTAACCTTAAGAAAGGTTGGCTCTTTCCATTGGTTGTATCCTTGATATATCACATTCTTATTTAAATTACTTTTACCCCATCTCAGGTACAACTTAGAACCCTAGCAAGCTTTTGCACTATTTATTGCCCTCTTTCCATTATGTTACTGCCATCCATTGTGGTTTTGCATCTATTTTCAACTCCAGAAGACACTAGAATTGCTAGTTTTCACAATCAACATTCATTTAAATTAAACAACAATCTTACTTCATCCTCTGTTCTCCATTCCTTCTACCACTTTGTCTGGCATCCCCCTACCCCTATGAAGTTTTTTTCTTTTTTTTTTGTACTTCTTTCAATGGTGACCTGTAGGTCACAGACTCCCTTGGTTTTTGTTTGGATAAAAATGTCTTCTTTCCTTTATTTCTGCAGGGTATTTTCCTTGTGCTTACATTGTAACTTGACAATTGTTTTCGTTCTCCCCTTTTAAAGATGTCTTCCTACTGCCTTCTGGAGTTCATTGTTTCTGTTGAACAATCAGTTGCTGGTCTTATCACTGCTTCTTGGAATGAAATGTGTCCTTTTCTCTGAATACTTTAGTTTTGGGTAGCTATATTATGATTGTTCTCCAATTCTCTGTGGTCCCATAGGGTCAGCTTTACCATAGTAAGTACTGGTGTGAATTGCTCTGTATTTCATATGTTTTGATGATACAGCTATAGAAAATACCCAAATTGAATTACAATGAGAAAAAAAACAGTGCTTACTGTGGTAAAAATATATGCATATATTTACAGCCACGTACAGTAGATCATGCCTGTAATCCCAACACTTTGGGAAGCCAAGTGGGGAGGATTACTTGAGGTCAGGAGTGTGAGACCAGCCTGGGGAACACAGAGAGACCCTGTCTCTACAAAACAACAAAAAAAATTTTTTGAAAGGAAAGAAAGGAAAGGAAAAGGTAAGTAAAGTAAAAGAAAAGATAGATTAGACATGAAAAGAAGACCTTCTCAGGAAAAAAAAAGATATATATATATATATTGCCAGCAGAACTACATAACAAGAAATGCTAAAGAAAGTTCTTCAAGGCAGAATAAATTTGATACCTGACAGAATCATGGATCTACACATAGAAATGAAAAGCACTAAATACAGAATAATTTAAGGCAAATATAAACTTTATGTTTTTCTTATTTGTATTTGCTCTAATCAGTAAAAGCTTAAAACAAACATAGTAGCAATGTTTTGTGTGTTTAAAGCATATGCAAAGATAAAATTACATGACAATAATTTATACGATTACTGGAAATGCATGAGGATTGTCGTTGCTTCACATCCTCACCAACGCTTCATATTTTCTTTGTATTTCCCTGATGACTAAAGGTTACACATATTTTTCGTATGTTTATGAATATCTCTCCTTTTTAAAGTGCCCAAATTTTTGCCTATTTATCTATAAGGGTTTTTTGAGGGGGAATGTCTCTTCAATTAATATGTAGGTATTCTTTATATGTGTTGGCTATGTATCCATACGTTAGTCATTGCCTGAGATTATGCCAATTACAACCATAAATGCTGTGCTGTTTCACTGGTATTAGAGAGATCCAAATGAATACTTAAGAGAAAGAAAAGAAACCACAAGGAAGACATTTCATTACCCAACTTTTAAAAATTTGCTTTGCTTGCTGGTATTTAGTAATACAGAAACTGATTTAGTAGAAATAAAGTCAAAACATAAAACGAAAATCAGAATAGCTATTCTTCCTGAAATCCAAAGGCTGAAAATTTGTATAATCAATTTATTCTGGTCACCCTGAGATCAGCAGTCAGAAAGAAGCGCCACCCACCTGTACTGGTTTGCAGATAGGGCCTGATGGAGACATTTCAAAAGTGTTTTATAAGCGGTACTATTTAAATAAGATGAGTAAAGAAGCTTGATGGACTTTTAAATGGCTTTTCTACAAACTTTCATTTTATCAAGGTAAGAGAGTTCAGATAAAACTAAAATAGCTATGCATGCCCAAGACTGAATATTTGGGTTCTACTGACTTATTTATCTTCCACTGGTTATTATGTAAAGTTCAATCAAGACAGTCGAGAAAGACATGATTCTGTAATGAGAGACAAGGTCAACCTCACTGAAAACATTTAATCAGAAGTCATTAAAACAATTTCTTACAAGCAAAAAATAGAGCTTGATTTGGAGTCAACTATTCTGCACCATGCGTTGCTTCACAAAGAAAGGAAAAAGCCAAGTCGCCTAGCTATACTCCGTAATAGAATTCTACATAGAATACAGGAAATGTATCTATGATAAACCAGAAGCCACACCAAGACCCCACAGAATCACTTCAAGCCAAGGTGAAGAGCTACAACTTGCAATTTACTCATTGGCATATTAATTTTGAGCTTATTTTGTTGCTACACTGCAAAGGAGAGGTAAGTAGATTCTTTACTACAATAGTACCCTAGGTCAGGCAGACTTTAGTTGCAATGGGACACTACCCTGGGATCTAATCAAGCAGATCAGCAGTTGCCTGAGAAAATTAATTCAAAACAAGGACATCTTGACTGGACAGTAAATACAAGCATGGAATATAGACCACTATACATTCAAATTTGTAATTTACCAAGGTTGTGATGAGACACTTAAAAAAAAAAAGATAATGTGAGGGGAATAGAGTATTTCTAAAAACTGTAATACAACACAGAAAACTTGGTGTAATGTGTATCTAAAATTCTCTTAATAATATATCTACTACACTAACATATAGGTCCTATAAACCCTACTCAAAATTTACAATGCAAGCTAGAGACTTGTTTTCTAACTCATATACATCACTGTCTTGTATAAGTATGACACATAACATGAGCACTCTTAAGTCTAAATTTCAATATGAGGCACAAACTACACAACAGAGAAAAGGAAGGAAGTGCCTTAGCCTGTTCTTGGAACTGATTGTCATTCTAGGATACTGGCTGAAGGGAGACTTATGAACCATCCATGATATAAGAAACTGAAGACAAATTCCAAATATTCTTGTAGCAAATGTGCTCTCTTAAACAGAGCAGACAACTTGACAAGAGCAAACAACGCCTTGGGGAATGTTGGCTAACCACCTTTAAGCCCAGCCTCAGAAAAAGCAATGTCTTCTCAGTCCCTGCACAAATTACAGAGAAACAAAAGAAAGGCTCCATAGTAGGGCAGTCATGAGTTTCAGGAGCACTCATGCTCAAATGAAATCAGCTGTGCTCCTACCCAAACTGTAGCTGCAGGCTCCCTGAGACATTCTGCTGAGTCAGTCTTCCACTTACCAAACCATACCTCCCATCTGCCTAAGACATCCAGATTGATTTCAAAGCCTCTGCTGAGAGCATCAGCCTTTTGTACAAATATTAATATTTTATACCTACCAAGGCAGCCAGCCGTGAAGAACAGTTTTTCTTCAAAATTTTGCTTTGATTCCTTGCTACTCTCTCTGAGCTTCTGAAAGCTAGATAAGTTACACACACATACCACTGGGTTTTTCAAGCCTTAGTACATTCATTAATATTTTATAGACTTAATTCCAAGGCAGCTAAACAATATATTCTATTAAAAACGCTCTATTATAAAAAAGATGCCTTTAGAAAGGCAAGTTGCAGACTAAAATATACCTACAAAAGGAAAAGGTAACCTTAGAAAAAAGGTTATCTCGATATGCTAGTCAAAGCTCTTTGGTTCTTTTGAGAAGGACCTTAAAGATTCCATAAATCCACCATGGGGTTTCTGAACATGTACTGAATAAGACTATTTGTCGACAATAAGGCATTTAAAAGGCACTTGCCAAATTCATATTTGGGAGAAATATTTTAAAAAGCAAGAGGTAGGATGTCATGCAAGAAAATCACTATAATCTACTCTCGTAACTATTCCTCATTTTGAGAGACGAACATGTTTGTATCCCCAAGACAACATCATTTCACTTGGAGCTAATTGTTTACTATCCATCACTAGAACCTGTGTCCTTAGAGCCCTGTAGGCTCTTGAAGACCTCTCTTCATGGACTGGGGAAAATATTTAAGGAACGGAATAGGAATTTACTTAGTTCCGCCCTCCCCCCACCAAAAAAAGTCAGTAAATCTATTCCTTACTTAGTAAACACTAATCGATTCAAAAACTTAGACCTGGAATTTCATCTGTAAGACAGTAAATTAGCTAATGTGCAGTCAGGAAATAAAACTAAATTTGCTTCCCAAATAGTGTCCCAAACCTTGAGGGAGATATCTAGTATTAAATTACACACACACACACACACACACACGCACGCACACTCTTTCTCTCTCTCTGGTTATTAAAATGCCAAGAGCCATAATATCTACCACATAAGATCCTAAAATTGAACTGGCCAGGCGTGGTGGCTCATGCCTGTAATCCTAGCACTTTGGGAGGCCAAGGTGGGTGGATTGCCTGAGCTCAGAAGTTCAGGATCAGCCTGGGCAGCATGGTGAAGCCCCATCTCCACTAAAAATACAAAAAATTAGCGGCCATGGGGGTGCACACCTGTAGACCCAGCTACTTGGGAGGCTGAGGCACGAAATCACTTGAACCTGGAGGCAGAGGTTGCAGTGAACTGAAATCCTGCCACTTCATTTCAGCCTGGGTGACAGAGTGAGACTCTTGTCTCAAATATATATATATATATATATATCCTAAAGTAATACAAATAATAAATGCTAGCAGAATCCATAATGTAATGCAGAATGTCAAGGCTGAGTAATCATCCTCTGAGACCTTATATAGTTAGTATTTTCCTGATCGCAGTGCTAAAACATGGGGCAAAAGAAGGAGTAGTTCTGGACCTTGGGACTAGAGAAACAGAATTTATGAAGAAAAATCATAAAACAATGTATCAAGTATAAAATGATCCAGTATAAACTGGATGTAAGTGTATTTAGGGGACAGAGACATTTAGAGTTTTGCTAAAGAACTTGGTTTAGAAATGGATTTGATAAAGAATTTGTCAATAATTTATATTTTAAGTAATAGGTTATTTTTGTAACAGCTTTATTGAGATACAATTCATGTATTATAAAACTCACCTAAGGTGTACAATAGTTCAATAGTTTTAAGCAGAGTATATTCACAGAGTTGTGCAAGCATCACAACCAATTTTAGATTGTTTTCATCACCCCAAAAAGAAACCCTGTACCCTTTAGCAATGACCACTCATTCCCTTCCAACTTTCTGGACAACTCCCACCCATGCAGCTCTAGGCAAAACAATCTACTTTCTGTCTCTGTAGATCTGCCTATTTTGGACATTTCATGTAAGTGAAATCATACAACATACAGTCTTTTGTGACTGACTCCTTTTACACAGCATGAAAGTTTTCAAAATTCATCTATGTTGCGGCATGTATCAGTGCTTCATTCTTTCATATGTCTGAATAATACTCCTGTATGGATGAGACTGGCCAAAAGGTGAGTAGGCAAGCTATTTGCCAAACTAGTCTTCTGTTTAAAGGCTAATGTTTTATAGTAATAAATACCACTAATTCAGCATAACTATTTCATTAAGAACAACAGACCAAAAAAAGGAGTTCACGAGATTCAATATTTTCATGTACACTTTTTGTAGTAATGACTCTGTTAATACAAGTTTCAAAAAAATAAAAATTCAGAGAAATAATCTTTTCTTCCATACAATTTAAATACCACTTAAATTACTTGGATATTGTGCCTCCTAAAAAAGGGGGGATAAAAACAAATCACCACTTCTAATTAAGAGGTCAAAGTACCACCAGTAATTATGAAAAAGTATTGATGTAACCAAAAAAAGACCTTTGTCTCTCCTTAGTAATGTCCCTTAATAAGAGTATGTGACTTGTGAATTCCTATAGGAAAAATGAATTTTTAATGTTGCCATTTTTACAGCAACTTGATTAAGCCCTGAGTCAGAAAATGGAAACATATTTCTAAAACAAAGGAATGTAATGAATGGATCCAATATTAAAATCTACTAGACATGTGAAATCTGAGAAGAGTAGCTCTCAGAATGATCATGTGACATGAGAATGGCTACCAGATATATTAAAGGATTTAACCAAAGGAGGAATAATGAACAATACTTATGTGTTTTCTACTTTAGTGAAATTCACAGAACATAAAATTAACCATTTTAAAGTGAATAACTCAGTGGCATTTAGTGCATTTAAAACTTTGTTTGACCATTGCCTCTCTCTAGTTCCAAAACATTTTCATCAACCCAAAAGGAATCCTCATACTCATTAAGCAACCGCTCCCCATTCCCTCTCCTATAGCCCCTGGTGACCATCAATCTGAGTCTACCTGTATGGACTTAACCTGTTCTGCATATTTCATACAAATAGAATCATATAATATGTGACCTCTTGCGTCTGGTTTCTTTTACTTGACATAAATGTTTTCGAGGTTTGTCCATGTTGTAGCATGTATCATCTGTACTTCATACCTTTTTATGGTAGAGTAATATTCCATTGTATGGATATGCCACCATTTATTTAATCATTCATCCAATGAAAGAAATAGGCTGCTGCCTGACACCTACTGGCTATTGTGAATAGCGCTGCAACAAACATGCATGTATAGGTACTTTTTTTTTTTTTTTTGAGACAGAGTCTCACTCTGTCGCCCAGCCTGGAGTGCAGTGGCACATCTCAGCTTACTGTAAGCTCCACCTCCCGGGTTCATGCCATTCTCCTACCTCAGCCTCCCGAGTAGCTGGGACTATAGGCACCCGCCACTAAGCCCAGCTAATTCTTTGTATTTTTTAGTAGAGACAGTTTCACCATGTTAGCCAGGATGGTCTCGATCTCCTGACCTCATGATCTGCCCGCCTCGGCCTCCCAAAGTACTGGGATTACAGACGTGAGCCACCACACCAGGCCATATATGTACTTTTTTTATACACCTGTTTTGAATTTTCAATAACTAGTACTGGAACTGCTGGGTTGAATCATACATTTTTAAAGAAAGGAACACTGAACCCAGTGATTTCTACAGCTGGTCAATAGTAGTAACCTGGTTTTGTCTCGCTTGTTTGATTTAAAGAGACAGTATCTCACTGTTTTGTTCAGGTTGGTGTGCAGTGGTTATTCACAGGCTCAATCTTAGTGCCCTACAGCTTTGACCTCCTGGGCTCAACCAAGCCTCCTGCCTGAGCCTCCCGAGTAGCTGGGACTACATACACATACCACTGCACCCGACCTGCTTTTAAAAATTGGCCTTTTCCCCTAATAATGGAGTGATTTCGACAGTGATAGGAAGTATTAGAGGCTAAACTGAGTAAGGAAGTGGAAATACCACTTAATTATACTTCAAATTTTTGTAAAAGCTATTTCTTCTTCTTGAATTGTTCTGGATTTTTCCAGACAAGTAAAAGACATTTGTCTATAGGTGTATGAAACTGTTCTGACATTTGAATATTTTCCTCTTGCCAAAATGAAGTGTTTCTTCCTTGCCTATGCCAAAAAGTCAGATTACAGGTAGCTTAGAGGCAGCACATTCTAGATTCTAAAACTTTCAAATCTTATTTAAGTTGACCAGTAAAAATTACATAGTCATACACAACATGTTGTTTCAAAATATATACACATTGTGGAATGGCTAAATCAAGCTAATTAACATATTCATTACTTCATATACTTATTTTTTGATCTCTCAAATCTTAAAATATAAAACTTCCATGTTGTTATTGAAATGTCTTAAAATGTTATTAAATGTCTCATGCTAAGCTGTTAGCAATAATACTTCAATCACATCAACTGTCTTCAATGAAAAGGGGTAATGTCTACCTTAAAATACATATTACACACACATGCATAGCTCCTTCTCTAGAGAGGTTTTGTGAATAAAAACTTATCGGAAGGATTAAACCCTCCTTGATTCAGTGTCTGGCTAACTTTCTTCTGAAAGCTCCTTGTAGCCTTATAGATTCATGGTTAGAGTGTATTGAAAGGTATTACCAACCACTTTTTCTCCCAGTAATTTTTACAAATTGAGGAATTCACAAAGAATAGTACATTCTAGCGGCAAACTTGATTTTCCTTATTTTCAAAGAATATGTATTCTTTGTCCTTAAAGCTAACCACTCCCAACACACATATCCATTCCTTACCTTTACAAGGGAAAAAGGAAAGAAAACAAAACAGTCATCAAGACAGCTAGTGGCTGAACTATACTAGAGTCCTTACTCCAGCCCAAGGCTGTTCCAATCAAGTTGTGCTGTGCCCTGCAGGATCAAAATAATGGTAATCCTAAAGTTCAGTACATATTACAAGTTAGCAGAAATTACACAATTTACCTATCTGCTCTTGGATAAATTCTGACCAAATGGTAAAGGGATAGAAAAGCAAGGCTAAAGTCTTCAGACTCAAACAAAATCAAGTCTGTACCCCATTAATACTTAGGAGCTACATGACCCAAGCAAGTCACATTAAAATTATTTGGGCCTATTTCCTCATTTGAAAAATGGAGTGGGGAGAGGAGGTTATTTTAAGGATTAGAGCACTGTATAAACTTCGTATAGCGTGTGGTACACAGCAAACTCTTAATAAATGGTGGCTGGTGTTATTAAAAGACCAGCAAAGAGCTGACTTACTTCTGTTGCAGGGATTAAGAAGAAATAGCTGCATTTTAAAACAGTGTCTCCAGGAAGATGCACAAACGGCACCAGAAAACATGGCATTGCTATGACATTAAAATCATGATCAGGCTTCCTGTTGGTGAAACAAAAAGCATTTTCTTTCCTTTTTTATTTTTAAAGCCTTCTTGCCTACTTTGGAAAAAAGGAAAAGTATAATAGATGCTGATTTTAGAAAACCAGGCCATGGTTTATATCAGAGCTTCTCAAATTTTAATGTGCATTCAAATAACTTGTGGTCTTGTTAAAATACAGATTCTGATTTAGTATTTGGAATGCATGGGGCAGGACCTGAGATTCTGCATTTCTTACAAGCTCTCAGGTGATAAGGAGCACATTTTGAATGGCAAGAGTTTATAGGATACCAAATTCAAAAAGACAACAATAAAAATCAACTGGTCCCGATACCAGACTTGATTTCCAAATCACAAGATTAGGTTTGTGCTAATAAAACTGTAAGTCTGCTATGATATATAAACCTATATTTAAGTATTGATGGTCTCCTAAATACTCATCTAAGCCATTCTTTCTCTGTCAGGGCACTATTTTCACACAGTAGTGCTGGTGCCACTCTCCCTGCCTCACACTGAAGGTCTCAGAAAACACGGGCACTTGTTGAATGGGGAAAGCAGGAATTGTCTTGGACAGCCCTACCAAGTCAGGAAATCTAAGGACATAACAGTAGCCCTGCTCTATTTTACCTTCAATGATGCATGCAATGGGTGAAGAGGAAAAGTATTAACTCTACCATCACTAATTTTCACCCATATATCTTCAGACATTTACCACAAGAAGACAGATTATGGTACTACAATTAATTCTATGAAAAGAGGAAGAAAATCTCGTTGCTGATTGGAAGAAGGGAGAATTCAATGTTACGTAAGAGCAAGGTTTCTTTCCTCCGGTTCCACCTTACTTTCCCTAGTCAATGAAAAATTCTAGTCCTGGGGGTATCACTGAAATTTAAAGCTTCCTTGGTTTTATCAAGGGAAAAAAGCTAGGGAATCACTAACTCATATGAAGAAGATAAACATGTAGCTATGAATAGCATAGTTCTCCCTTCTTTCCTACCTCTTCTCTCACCTGTGCCTTTTAAAACAGGCACAGTAGCAGACTTTAATGCTCACTGGCTTTCATAGACAAATCATCAATCTTCTCCACATTACTTATCGTGGCAGCTGGGATAATGTTTGCTCTAATCTAACAGATTTTCATTTCAAAACCAATTGTAAAGCTCAGCAGGGTGCTATATACAACTTTAATGAGAGCTTCTTACCCAAGACTCCTCCAATATGTGCTTTTTCTGAATTGTTGAATTTTACTAGTTGGAGGTTGTTAAATGAAGAAAGGAAAAATGTTAACCAAGAAACAGAATTTTAAAAATGTATTTCCTTTCATATATTTTCTATTCATATAAGTATAAAACACTAATAAATTTGACCCAGCTGATGACAGAATTTGTTTATCTTCTGTGATTTCTAAGCCAGCTCTATGTAACTCCTTTATAGACCATTTTACATAGCAGCCTGTGGCTCCCTACAATTAATGCAGAGCAAGAGAGTAGCTCTGTAAACCTGCTAACAGCTGTTTAATAGGAGAGGTGGAAAGTAGTGGACATATCCTGGCAGTGTGCTTAATGGATACACAAACACCACAGTCATCAGCCTGAAGTGATTCTGGCAGAAAATTAACTTAGAGATACAAAACTCATTTGGTGAGAAGATCCACAGCAATCTGGACAATATCAGGCTGTGTAATGGGGAGAGAGGCAAAATAAGAAGATGTATTTTCCTAAACTTCCCTTTAAGGAGGAAGAATTTTAAAAATATTTTTTATCCACATGCCATTACACAGTTGTCTTGCTTTAACACAAAAGCCAGCAGTTGTCTCCTCTTTGGAAAGCAAATGCTACCATTTATTTATAAATAATGCAATAAATAGAGGGATAGAGTTATGTTGGAGACTTGTTTGTTAATACAAAAGTATTACTAAAGCACAGTATTTTTTTTTTGAGATAATTTGAAACATGTTTGTTTCTTTTTTAACCACCAAGTGATTCTACTTTAAAAAAAAATTTAATTATCTTTCCGATCACTATGATGTTGAAGTCAGATGAAGGAAGAAGGAAGAAAACTAACGTGTGCTGGATTATAAATTATAACACTGTGCTGTAAGGATATAATTAATATATACATTATCTTCCAATTCTCGTAACTACTCTAGAGGCAGGTATAATTATACTCATTTTACCTAGGAGAAAACAAAGTTAGATACATTAATCTGTCTATCTCACACAGCAGTTAGGTAACAAAGCTATGATTTGCCCATGTGCCTGGATCTACAGTCTATGCTATGCAGGCCCATCCTGCAGTTAAATAGCAAAGGCATTATGAGAAAGCCAAAATAGTGTTTTGAGGCTGGGTGTGGTGGCTCACGCCTGTAATCCCAGCACTTTGGAAGACGGAGGCAGGCAGATAACTTGAGGCCAGGAGTTTGAGACCAGCCTGGTCACCATACTGAAACTCTGTCTCTACTAAAAATACAAAAATTAGCTGGGTGTGGTGGCATGCGCCAGTAATCCCAGCTACTTGGGAGGCCAAGGCAGGAAAATCACTTGAACCCAGGAGGCAGAGGTTGCAGTGAGCCGAGATCATGCCACACTGTACTAGAGCCTGGGCAACAGAGTGAGACTCCATCTCAAAAAAACAAACAAACACAAAATGGTGTTTTGATATTAATGTTTAAGATGTCTTTCATCAAAAGCATAAGCCTAGTTAACTATAAAAAGCAAACCGAAAAAGCATTTTAAGAAAACAAATTTTTCTAAGGGACAACCTTCAAAATGACCCCAAAAAAACCCCAGAAGCCATAAAAGTAAAGACTAATATATTTGACTACGTAAAAATAAAAACTTTCTGTATTTCAACATATGCCATACATGATCAAATGACAAATTGTTGGAGAAAATATTTGCAACACACAGTATAGAAAAAGGACTCATTTTCTTAATGTGAGAGGGCTCCTACAAATAAAAAAGACCCAAAGTCTAATAGAAAAATGGACAAAGAGCATGAACACAAAATTCACAGAAAAGAAATCTGAATTACTCTTTAAGTGTATTAAAAATGTTCAACCTCAACATATACAAACTAAAGCAAAATAAGATATCATTTTAACAAGTCTATCAGGCCAGGTGTGGTGGCTCCTGCCGGTAATCCCAGCACTTTGGGAGGCTGAGGTGGGTGGATCACAAGGTCAGGAGTTCAATACCAGCCTGACCAAGATGGTGAAACCCTGTCTCTACTAAAAATACAAAAATCAGCTGGGCGTGGTGGCAGGTGCCTGTAATCTCAGCTACTCGGGAGGCTGAGACAGAGAACTGCTTGAACCCAGGAGGCAGAGGTTGCAGTGAGCCCAGATGGCGCCACCGCACTTCAGCCTGAGCGACAGAGCAACACTCCGTCTCAAAAAAAAAAAAAGTCTATCAGATTGGCAAAAATAAAAAGTTTCTTCTCTGCTGGCAGGAGAATGGACTCTCAAACACTGCCGGTGGGAGTGTAAATTATTTCAACCTCTACAGAGGGTAATTTAGCAATATCAAAATTAAAAGTGCACATACACTTTGACCCATCAATTCTACATCAAAGAGTTGATCTTACAGATATAATCTTGCATGTACAAAGTACCCTATATACACAGATAATAACTGGAGAGTTGTTTTAGTAAAAGCCTAGGAGGGGGTAATCTAAATACTCCAAAACAGAGAACTGGTTCAATAAATGGCAGTGTAATGTAAAACTATACAGCCACAATAAAAGAATGAGCACTGGTACCGATAGGAAATGACCTCCAAGAAATTCTGAGTAGAAAGAAAAGGGCACAGCAGAGGTGTAAATATGAAAAACAAAATGAGTATAAATATATGTGGATGGGGATCAGGAGCAGGTGGGAGATTTAGCATATACCCTTATACCTTTTTAAAAATTCTGTGGAATGTGTGTACTTCCTCTTCAAAAACTTAATATGTTTTTATGTTTAAAAAAATAAAAAGTTGTATGTTTTGAAAATAAAATGTAAAGAGGAAAACATTACCTGGTAATGGCTTTATTGTAATCACTTATGATACATTACAAAACAATAGTTTTAGGTTCTTTGTATTTCAAAATGAATACCTAATTAAAATGTTCTTCATTTATTAATATGAGAAGATACTAAAGGAATGTGTAGTATCAGTGGGCCCCTTTTATAATAAAGATTATGGATGATGAGGCTAATGACCATTTTATAAAAACAGGAGTCAGGTTACAGGTGATATTACCTGACCCATCTTATTTCAAAAGCCACATATAAACATGCTAAATTCATATCATATTAAGATAACTGGCACCTCAACTGTGATAGTATAATGTCATTTTAGTCCACCAACAACCGCAAAAGGGAGCTGATCCTCAAAGTCCGCAAAAAGCAGGGAAGGGTAAATTATAAGTAGTCTTCTGGGAACCTAGGAAAAGGCATACTTTTGAGGATGAGATAGAGACTTGGGGGAGGGGACAATACCCAAAACCAGAGATCAAGAATGCTGACATGAATAACATGAATGTTATTTTCTGTAGTTTGAGAAAATATAGTTAACACCCATTTCCATAAAACAAACAGGTCTGTATCATTGCCTAGGAAGGTAAACTGTAAAGGGAGTTTCCTGGAAGACTGAAATATACATCTAGAAATACATGATTCTTCTTCTTCTTTTTTTTTTTTTTTTAATGGGAGCAGGAGTTTCCCTCTCCAGTGAGACACAAACACCAGGTCTCTCCTCTACCCCAACTTTTCAAGTATCAGATATAGAAATTCTAAAAATGTATATTCCCTTTACTGCTTTAAGAACATCGTTTCCAGTTTAGTATTTACAAAATGAAAAGACAAGCTCTGCTAAAGTGCCTTCAGAAAAAATTTGAACAGGGTTTGGTGGAACTAAGCAGATCAAGATTTCAGACTTTATTTTAAAAACACTGAGATACCTCAGAAACGCATGGCTCACTGGGCACACTAATAACTAGCTTCAAATACCAGTTGAAGTCATCGTGGAATGGAAAGGCAATGCTTCTAACTGAACGCCAAACAGCTCCTGCCCAACCTCCTCACATGGGTTCTTTCTCCTGTGCTTTATTCCAAAGCTTCTTGTCCCTCCATAAGCTGTGAGTTACCTTTTGGACTGGTGTTTCTACACGTGATCAATTCACTGGGAGATGTTGGATGAAGATGCTCCATTTCTACCACACAGCTGGGCTTGAAACACTTTTCCCTCACTCTCCTTGTGACACCTGTAGACACCTGCCAAACACCCACAACTCTGAAGTACCTATAATGCTTTCACTGGGGAGAACTTTTAAAATGAAATCTCATCAGATAGCAATGTATTCTTCCACTTCCCAATGTGATGAATTTGGTCAGAAGGCAAGCAAGCAATGCCAGGTTAGAAAAGGGAAGTTCAAGACATTTGGGGGAGAGAGGTAATCTGCCTTCTTCTCTTTCTGACACATAGAAGAGTTTTCCTCACTATGGATTATGAATATCTGAGCCTGGCTTATGAATATATTTAATAATATTTCTAAAGATCCCTAAGACAGCTCTCAAAGGTCAATTAAAATATATTAACGGTAATTCTGCGCTGAAAATCAAGAAAAGGATCACCAAAAATATAACCTTCGCAAAAAGGGATTTTTCCAGTCCAGGAAAATATCATTTCATTTGTTGTACCTATATCTATCTTTACATACCATGTATGTGTTCTTGTTTACCATTTTCACTGGACAAATCCATTAAGAGTGAGCATTTGGGGTTGCTCCAAAATTGTAAGTTTAACTGAACCTATTTTTAAAGGAGCTTTTTCCTTTTAAAAAGCAAGGTTATCCAAGAGGAAAGCACAATAACAAAGATAACCTCAACGATCTTTCATAATTAAGTTTGTAGGTGGAACTCAGTACAGAATATAACTCTAGTGTGTTCTCTAAGTTCTGGCATGGTTTGTCTTTTAGAAACTTTTAATTATGCCAGTCATACAGGAAAGAAGCAATATTGTATTTGTAACATATTGTCCCATGGTTCTCTGAAGTATGGTTCTTTGAAACAAGAATTATTTAATCTAGGTGGTTAAAGGCTAAATGAAGCTATCATATATTGAGTGGGTATTACTTGAAGCATACTTTTTTTAAAATCTCACAACCCACCTCTAAGAGGTAAGTTTGATTGTAACTTCATAGATGAGCACACTAAAGCCCAAAGTCAGATGGCTAACAAGTGGATAAGCTGTAATTTAATCCAGGTATATTTGACTCCAAAATCTAAGTTCTGAACTACTGTCTAAGGAACTACTGCCTTAGGTCTCACCTGCAAGACACAGTCTGCTGTTCTATGTTACCATTGGTGACTGAATGTATGGCCCATTATAAACATACTACCTTCAATGTATCTAATCACATATTTTATAAATACACAGAAAGTTACAGAGAATAACACAACAACTGCACCTACCAGCTAGCTTTGTCTAATCTTAACATTTCACTATATTTGCTTCAGAGTTTTAATACGAAAGAAAACACCACAGGTCAAGTTGAAAATCTGTGTGTACCTCCAACCCTATACCCTTCTCTGTTTCCTAGAAGCAACTGTTATCCTAAATTTGGTTCAGGATTTGCATTCCAATGTATGTTTTAATACTATTTCTACAAGTAAGCATCCACAAATGCAAGATTTTGCATGTTGCCCAACTTTATATAATGGTATCATACATATATATCATTCAGAAACTTGTTTTTTAATTCAACCATGTTTTTGAGATGTATTCCTTGCTAACAGCTGCATAGTGTTCTAGTGTATGAACAAACCACAATTAATCTATTCACTTGCTGCTGGAGAGTTGGCTTGTTTCTAAGTTTTCCATTAACATAAACAATGCTATGTTGAATATTCCCGTACCTGACTCCTTTGAACAAGCATTTCCAGGGTACAGACTTAGAAATGTCAGGCCAAAAGGAATGCCTCCTTTATCAAATATTGCCAAACTGTTCATGAAGGCAGTATTCAATTCTTGCACCCACCAAGAGCAGAGCCCACACATCCTCACTAACATTTGGCAGTGCCAGACATTTTAATTTTTGACAATAAAATGGTGTGAAATTACCTCATTTTTGTTTTAATTTGCATTTCTCTGATTAGTAATGAGATTTAGTATATTTTCATAATTACTAGCCACAATCCTTAAAGAAACTACAAAGGCACAGTTAACTAATTAAGCATCCAGGGCATAGTTACAATATAAAAGATTTCCCTAAAAGTAAATATCCCATGTTAAATTCTAGATAATAAGAGAAACAGTAAAATATATACTCCTCCTCCTTGTAGACCTTAAATAAAGTATAAGGTTACATCTACCAGTCTTGGTTTAGTCATCATATTGGTAAAAAGCAGGAGGTTAAATTAAACAATCTAATGTATCTTCCAACTAATGATTATTTTCTAAATTTGCAGAATTGCACCTGTATCACTTTTAAGCATCTTAATGGAAACAGTATTTTGTGCCAGTGAAGCAGAAAGAAAAAGAGGCAGAAAGAAGAGACAGAGAAAGTGGGTTGATGCTTAACTCCATACCATCTTCCCTGTATCCTCAAGATTAAATAGGAAATGCCTCCTCCCTTTAGAAAACAGGACCACCCGCCAATCCCCCCCGCCAGGAGAAAGAGGATTTCAGTCAAACAGCAACACAAATGAAAAGAGATGACTGAAGCCAGATGTACTCTGTGCACTCTAATATTTTTAAAAATTAAAAACAAAAATCTAGAGCTGGACATGGTGGCTCACGCCTGTAATCCCAGCACTTTGGGAGGCTGAGGCAGGCAGATCACCTGAGGTCAGGAGTTCAAGACCAGCCTGACTAATATGACAAAACCCTGTCTCTACTAAAAATACAAAAATTAGCTGGGCATGGTGGCGGGTGCCTGTAATCCCAGCTACTCAGGAGGCTGAGGCGGGAGAATCACTTGAACCAGGGAGGTGGAGGTTGCAGTGAGCCGAGATCGCGCCACTGCACTCCAGCCTGGGCGACAAGAGTGAAACTCCATCTCAAAAAATAATAATAAAAATAAAATAAAATTACAAACAAAAATCTCTATTTCACCAATTAAGGATTTATCTGTATTAACAAATTCTCTCTCTCTTTTTAACAAAACTTTTTAAAAGTTTTACGAACTTACAAAAATGTTGCAAGACTAATATTAGTCAATCCCATACAGCCTTTATAGAATTCAACAACCGTTTACATTTTGCCCCCATTTGCTTTATCATTCTCATTCTCTCTCTCTCCCCTTGCAAACATTTTTTGGGAACTATTTGAGAGTAAGTTGGACAAATACCTCCTTTAACAATAAATACCTGGGCTTAAATAAGCCTGTTAGTTATCTGTAGGTCTTATGCCATCAAAACCTCTTGCATCTGGCTTGAGAGAGGTATTTTCCCCAGAAGCAAAACTTTAAATGTCAGGAGTTTAACTTTAGTACCCATGCAGTATAGATTAAATAGGGTAGTGGTTCATAAACTTTTGCTGAACATCCAAATAACATGCGGTATCTTTTTTTAAAATACTGATACCTGGCTTCCATTCCTATTACTTTGATTCCACTTGTACGGGGTGTGACCTGGACATTGGAGGTTTTTGTTTGTTTGTCTTTTTTTAACTCTCCAGTTTTTAAATGTGTAGTGAAGTTTTAAAATCAATATTTTAGGGCTTAGGCACCTACACACCATTTGAAATACTGGTTCTAGGAAAATGTGCTACAATGCCAAGCAACTAATTAAAGTAAGTCAAATACCATTACATCACAAACTGAGGCAGGTAGAAGCTTTCAATATATGGTTTTAGGCAAATACTGTGTGTTTCCTATGTGCTGTTCTGGGGCTATAGGATGCAAAGCTAGGAAATAGGCAATACACATAAATAACTACAACAGACGGCAGTATGTACTATATCAAACATATGTCAACCTGAATAAGAACATGGAATGTATTTATTCTGAAGGTTCACAGACAGACTGGTGAGTGGTCCCGAAAGAAGGTGAGATATTCATTAAACGAGAAAGATGACTTTACTGGGCAAGACTGAAGCAGAATCAAAGCATATTCTGGTAAACAACATCGGCAAGAAGTCTGTGCCACAAAAATGTTAGCAAATGATAGTGTTCCATTAAAGCCCCAAATGAAGGTGAATAAAATACAGGACATAAATTTTGTATATACTAATCAATGTAACTCAAATTCGTGTATTAGGAATTAGGAATGTTATACACTGAGGTGATCAGTGAGTCTTCCTTTTCTATTTCTCTGGCTTAAAACAAAAAGTTGACTACATAAAATTCAGAAAATACACTCAAGTATAATTATGAAAATAAAATCATCCATAATCCTAGTACCCAGATAACCAATGTTGATATTTAAGGTAACTCCTTACTGAAGTTATTCCTCTAGATTACTCCAGATGTTTTACTTTATAATACAAAAAATAATTTTGTATAAACAACAACCAGCCCCTCAGCCATTCCCCCTCCTGATGTACACTTAGAGGATCAACTGAAGTTGCAATATGGTCAGAGCCGCCACTAGAGGGTGGCCAAGGCTGATGTATCCATCACCCTCCCCTACTTTCTCAAAGGCCTTTACTTGCCATTCAAGTTAAGATTTCTGGACCCGAACACCTCATCACATAAAGATTAAAAATTACTATCAGCCGAGCGCGGTGGCTCACGCCTGTAATCGCAGCACTTTGGAAGGCCAAGGCGGCTGGATCACGAGGTCAGGAGTTCAAGACCAGCCTAACCAATATGGTGAAGCCCAGTCTCTACTAAAAATACAAAAATTAGCCAGGCATGGTGGCGTGCACCTGTAGTCCCAGCTACTCGGGAGGCTGAGGCAGAAGAATCCCTTGAACCCGCGAGGCGGAGGTTGCACTGAGTCAAGATCATGCCACTGCACTCCAGCCTGGGTGCAGTGCAAGACTCCGTCTCAAAGAAAAAAAAAATACTATCAAAAAGAAAGGAGGAAGCTCTTCAGGGTAATGAAGTGTTAACAGTTTGGATATCAAATATGGCTACTCACTTAGGATATCAAATATAGCTACCGATTTGTTAGTATATACAAAATTTATCTGCTACGTCCTGTATTTCATTCAACTATTTGGTACTTTACCAAATGTCTCCCTCTGTGCTTCTTGAGAACACGATGCAACTTCTCCACTAGGAATGGAGATGCTTACATTACACAGCATACAGCAGCATTCTACATTCCACTACTGCCTGCCACACCCCATCCCCACCATTTAACATAACTGATGCAGTGTGTGCTAAACATCTCAATTCTGGATACTACTACAGAATTTGTTTCAAAGTACTATAACATATCCCAACGGTCAAATGTCTAATTTTAAGTATATCTTCTTTTTTATATTTTGAACTTTCATATTACAGTTTCCAAAAAAACAATGACAAGAAATACAGCTACGTATTCTTTAATTAACTGAGAAACAGGTTAAAACCATTTTCCAAAGATTTACATAAGGTTTTACCTTCCCCGAATCTTCTTAATTGATCAGGTGTGATTATAAATCATACAATAATTTATAGTATTCAATCACATTTTAAGTGTAATAGAGTTCTGGACAACTACAAAACCAATTAATATGAAATTAATTGTGCTACTGATTGTGGAGAATCAAATAATGTTCTGAGAACATACAAGTTACAAACCAAGATGATAACAATCTGAAGAAAAAAACAACTTTCTTCCTCCTTGGTATTTTTAGCATAAATGCCACAAAGTACAAATCCACGAACCAAAAGGAAATGCAAATTAAAACTACAAATTAAAATTGAAAATACAAATTAAAACTACATTCCACACTCAGTGGAATGACTAAAATTTTTTAAAGATTGACAATACCAGGTGTTGGCAAGGATATGGAGCAACTGGAACTCTCATATACTACTGATGGGAATGTAAAATGGTACGGCCACTCTGGAAAACAGTTTGGCAGTTTCTTATAAAGTTAAGCATACAGCTGCTATACTTTATCATACAACCCCACAATTCTACTGTGTGTATTTATGCAAGAAAATAAAAGCATACATTCATACAAAGACCTGTACTCAAAGGACTACAGCAACTTAAAATACTCCAATACTGGAAATAACCCAAATATCCATCAGCTCAACAAACTGTGGTAAATTTATGCAATGGAAAGCAATGAAAAGGAACAAACTACTGATACATGCAACAACATGAATGAGTCCCAAATGTATTATGCGAATTGAAACAAGCCAGACACAACTGTATACATCCATTAATATGAATTTTTAGAAAAAGCAAAATGAGCCAGTCAGTGGCATGCACCTCTAAGTCCCAGCTACTTGAGAGGCTGAGGTGGGAGGATCACTTGGGCCCAGGAGTTCAAGACCAGGCTGCACAACACAGCGAGTCCTCATCTCTTTAAAAAAAAAAAAAGTTGGGCCCGGCGCGGTGGCTCACGCCTGTAATCCCAGCACCTTGGGAGGCCAAGGTGGGCAGATCACCTGAGGTCAGGAGTTCAAGACCAACCTGGCCAACATGGTGAAACCCTGTCTCTACTAAAAATACAAAAAATTAGCCAGGCATGGTGGCGGGCACCTGTAATCCCAGCTACTCAAGAGGCTGAGGCAAGAGAATTGCTTGAACCCGCGAGGTGGAGGTTGCAGTGAGCCGAGATTGCGCCATTGCACTCCAGCCTAGGTGACAGAGCAAGATCCCGTCTCAAAAAAAAAAAAAAAAGTTGGGGGCGAAAAGGCAAAATGATAGTGACAGAAAACAGGTCCATGTTTGTCATAGACCAGGGCATGAAAAGACTTAACAGCTGAAGACAAAAGCAAGCAACATATCACCAAACCTGAATTAATCTCATCAAAATGATAGTATTAGAAATAAACTTTCAAAATCCCAGTTAAAGTCCTGTACAATGGCTCCTCAAATAACATTGTTTCCTTCAACATCATTTCATTAGAAGGATGGTAAGGGGGTAAAAAATCAACTCCCAACTGGGGCCACTGTCTATATGGTTCACACCTTCTCCCCATGCACACATTTTTTTCTGCATACTCCTCCCACATTCCAGAGCTATGCACGCTAGGTTCACTGATGAGTCTAAACGGTTCCAGAGCGAGTGAGTGTGAGTGCGCCCTGCAATGGGATAGTGCCCTGTCCAGGGCTGGTTCTCACCTGGCACCCTGAGCTGGAATAACTGGGTAAATATTATCTTGTGCTTAGTTTCTGTCTTAAATGTATGTACAGTTCACATTTATGTCAATATTCAATGTTAAAAGTGTTTTGGTCTTTATTTAGACATTTAGTGATGTTTTTGCAACCAGAAATATGCCATAGGAATTTAACTCTGCCAGTTACCTGACAGACATGGAATAAACGTTTTTTTCTCTTGCGCCCCCACCCCCTGCAAATTCTCATTTCAGCAGAAAGGCCAGAACAAGTGATAAAATATCAATTTCAGATTCAAAAGAATGTAATGTAACTCTAACCTATTTGTTAATTCTGGCAAGTGGTTACATACTGTTTATAACTTAAAAGGCAATGGTAACCACCAGCCATAACACTGTCTCTTAAAACATATTCAGATCAAAGCAGAGAGGTTTCTGTATTTCTATGTGAGTATAAGATGAAGGAGGAGACCTAATCTGGCCCAGGAACTTCCTGGGAAACCTCCTTCAATATAAATTAAACCAAATTAAATTTATTCAATATAAATAAAAATTTGTTTTAAATTTACTTTTAAAACAAAATCTGGATGGTGGCTATGTATGCTGGGTTATAGCAGGACCCTGTAAAAATTCAGAATACTGTTTTGGCAAGCTCTTGTAGACTAACAGATGTATAAGAGAGATTTGGAAGATCTTTTTGTCTCTCCCAATATAACCATTTTCAGACATTTACACTGAAGACTGCAGGGTGGGAAATAAACACTGGCTCTTTTCTAACCTGATATTCAGCAGTATTTTGGAACTTACTTGCTGGTCAGTAGAAAGAAGAAATACACCACTAAAAGTACAGAACGTCAGTGAGAAATAAAGCCAAAAGCATTTATCACTTGTTAAGATGCTACGGAAACCTAGTATTTTCTCCCCTTCCACAAAACAGTACCTGGCATCAGAGATCACGCGCTCTTAGTGAAAAAGTTTAGAAAGTTTTCTCTTTAAATTTTATTTAACTATTTATTTGATTAGTAATATACTCAAAGGGCTCAGTTCAAAAGGCACAAAAAGGTATACAATGAAGATTCCCTCTGCTCAGGTCTTCCACTCAGTTTTCCTCCTGAGTGACTTTTGAGGTACTTACCACTGATAACACAGGTCTGCAAGGCAACCAATTTTAGTATAGGAGCTAATAGCTGGTCTGAACAATATGCTCACAAGCAAACTTTGAGGGGATTCTTAATTACCAAAGGATTAATTAAACCCTGGATGTAAGCATAAAAGGAATGATTATATATTTACATACCCATTAGCAGAAATCCCATTGTGATTTTTTAACAGATCATATCATACTGAACAAATCTAAATCTGTACTCTTCAACTAGGTTTTAAAAGTGAGCCATAGTCTTTCAGTACTAAAGTCCTCAAGAAGCTTAAACTCAACCTGGCTAACAGTAAAACAATCCTGCATAGGGATAGGGAAGAGGAAAAGGAGAAAGAAAAAAGCAATGGGGTGGGGAGAAAGGGAAGAAGATGAGAGAGATGGTGGTGGAGGGGGAGACAGAAGGAGAGAAAGAGAAGAGGTGAGAGAGAGAGATAAAATCTCTCTGTTGTCCAGAGTGGCGTTCTCATGCTCAAAATTCTAGCTTTAAATAGAGCACTCAAACTGCTGGGAGAGAAGGGGTGGAGTAGATTACTTCTAAGACAGATTCCAACTTTTGTTTCCATTTCAAAATTCTCACTTCTTAACCATTTGGTCCAAAAATTGTTACATATTTTCCTGCTTAAAAAAATGTTCCTCTATTTGTGAGTTTACCTGGGTTTTCCTAAATATAAAATCAAGATAGAAAAGAAAAACCTTAAAAAAAGTTTTCAAGCTCTTTAGATACACCCATGTATATCTAACTGATAAGCTAATCATAAGCTATATTATCATTAACGCAGGTCTCAAGGCCTTTCTATATTACCTTTTTTTAAGGTTAGTCTTAATTGCTATTCTAAACAACCTATTTCTTCTAATAATCCTGGTTTTGGAACACTTGTTAATTAGATAAGGCAAAGGCTATGTGAAAGTTACCTAATTGAAACCCTTGTTTTCAGAAAGGTACTCTAAATCAGTATCTTACACCTGCTATGCATGTGAATCACCTGGGGATCTTGTTAAAATGCAGGTTCTGATTCAGCAGGTCTGGGGTGAGGCCTGCATTTCCAGCAGCTCCCAAGTGCTATTAATGTAGCTAGTCCCTGGATCAGACTTTGGGTAACAAAGCCCTAAATCATTCTTCAAGATTTCAAGTTATCCCTTCCACAGTCTCACAAAAATTGTATTTGTAAATAACATGACAACGTACACCACCACCTAGCTTTGTGAGTACCTATGGAAACTGATGTGGGTTGCTTTCTCAGTTGTGTTCAAATTTTCCAAAAGCTTCTTTAGTTATTGAACTTAAATTAATTAAAAATACCCCTCTGTGGCTGTGCAGGAATCACATCTTGCATCAGGCAACAATTCACTTAGAGCTGATATAGGCTAATACCATAGTTTTAAATTTAAAATGTATATTGTTAAATTATTCTTCAAGTTAATTATAACTACTTGATTAGCAATTCCTAAATCCTAAGCAACGGAACTACGTGATTTTTTTTTTTTTTTTTAAATTCAAACAGGGTCTCACTCTGTCACCCAGACTGGAGTGCAGTGGCACAATCATAGCTCACTGTGGCCTCAACCTCCTAGGCTCAAGTGATCCTCCCACCTCAGCCTCCCAAGAGCTAGGATTACAGGAATATACCATCATGCTTGACAAATTTTTGTATTTTTTGTAGAGATGGAGTTTTACTGGTCCTGAACTCCTGAGCTCAAGCAATCCTCCTGCCTCAGCCTCCCAAAGTGCTAGGATTACAGGCATGTAATCCTCAGCCTCCCAAAGTGTTAGGATTACAGGCATGAGACACCATGCACCCAGTCAGTGATGAAATTTTTATAGTTAAATGAGAAGCACAATATCAGTTTTCCATAAAGCTAAATAAATGCTACATTGTTACATTTGTTATAATTTATTTATAACTCTATGGTGATGATTTTCCTTTTAAATGTCCAAATGAATAAAAGTTGGCAAGTGTATGTCCATCACTTTCTCTTCACTCTTTAATTTTTAAAAACTGTGTAACCTGATAAAAAAAAATCTGAGAACAAATTAAAATAACTTCTTCACAGCTCCTCCCTCTCTGAGAACTCGGGATGCTAAACAGAGTATGTGTGTGTATGACTGCAGGAGCACTTGGAACCACTTGTGGCCTTTTTTATTAATTCTCCCCATCAATCCCCAAGTTGTGACTTCATTTACTAATGGAATTGTGCTGATTCTCTTGGATGAGTCTGGACTGGAAGAGGGGCAGGGGTGCAATATTTAGACACACAATATGAGGCAATTCCTAAAGCCCTTGGAACTTGGACATCCTGTGATTTCACGGAATCCACACCATTTCTTCTTCCCTCCAAAGCTTGAGCCAAAACCATCAATTAAAAAAAAAAAAAACCCTCTTCCTCAGCTCCATAGGCTTAGCACATGGCAGTGTTACACAGAAGTTTTCTGAGAAGGATGTAGATGAGTTTTGTATACCCTGCCCACTCTGTGTTATACATAACAGAAAGAAGCCATGCTTAGCTGCATGCAAGCAGGTTGGCTTGCATTAATAATACTGAATGAGGACAAAAAGCACTCGAAACAGCAGAGTTCCAGAAGAAAGCCAAATTTATATTTAATTTAGAAAGGACAGCCTCTTAATTAGGCAAATTTCACATATTCTTTATAAAAAAGAAACAATTAGAAATGTTTAGTGTGAATAAAATTAGTGTGAAATTTCTCACTATCCCAAATTCTATTACAGCAAACATGGAGACATACAACAGCTGGTCAATTTAACTTACATATCCTGTTATTAAACATTACCTCAGGTCCATTAAACTCACTTTCTTCCCCAACTCCTTCCCCACAAAAAAGACTATAAACTGTATACTGCATGTCATAATGGCAAGATGATGACCTTTTTCTGGGGCATGATACATGCAGAAGCTGTTAACTACGAGAAACTGAAGTAAAAGTAACCCATATTATACATCTTCAATGTTAAGTCTCAGAGACACACCATGCAGAGAAGAGTTGCTGAAGTCAGCTGGCTCTGTCTTCATCTGTATTTACTTAGCACACCATGAGACTTCTCTGGTTCAATTATCTGTGGTTACCTAATTAAGAACTTTTAAAAGAGAAGGACCAGAATTATCGGCTCAAGAAATCTGCCAAATGTCCATGTATGTGCTGATGTCCCCTGAACTGTACATCTAGTTTAGTGCAGATTGATAATAACACTCAAGTAGTCAAATTTTCCTCATACACAGTGAAGAAGTATAAAAACATAGTAATGTTTTCAATACTGTTTTAAAAACTGTTCTAGAAACCTGATGAAATTAAGATTTTTCAGCCATAATATTCTTCTCTTGGCAAGTCACCCTTTATTAACCATGCAGAATGTAATAAATGTATAATAAATTAACGTGATTTTTAAAAATCTGTCATTATAAGAAAAGTGATTCATTCTAAAAACAAACTCTCAAGTAGTTCAAATGACTTGCCCAAGTGGTCAAAACAGAGAGGGAAGGATAAAGGCTTGTCAATCCTACTTAAGAGCTCCTTCCACCACATTACATGATTCTGATCTAGAAAAGTCAGATGCCATTGGCAGTGTATTTTGGCAATCAACTGTTAGTTCTTACTGATAATGTAATAATGCACACCTATACTCATTTTATATACTGGCATTATAAATAAGATTTGATTGCAAGGAATTATCCTTAGAAACCATCTGTCATGTCTGCCATCTTTTGGTAAAGATATTAAAACCCATCTTTGAGACTTCAATACTCTTTATCAAAACATGCTTAGACAGATCTGTAGAGTGAGAGTAGATATATAGGATATGCCCATAACAGAGCCCAAAATAAAACCATCATATGTGGAGCTCCTGGGGTTTGAAATGGCACTAAAGAAATTTATCAGAGACTCTCTGCAAATCTGCTGAGCAGACTCTCATTTTTTATCTTACTCATATAAAAACTTCTCAGCCACTCAGAAGCTGATTATCTCACTGAAAATGATCTATCTCTTCTTGTTACAGGTTTAGCATCTCACTATTCACACACACAACTGCATGAATTTGTGATGTCAAGAAAATCACCAACTTTTAGAATCAGAAGAGACCACAGTGATTTTCTAGTTCAACATCTTGGGTTTTAGGTAAGCTCTAATTACTGAGCCCCCCAAAAGAACTGCCACTCTCTCAGTCTGACATACCTTTGCCACATGATGATGATCTGTGTTATAGCTAGACATTTAATGGAAGAGACAAAAATTCTGACTTTAAATGATTAAAAATAAAGGTTGAAAATTATCTCTTGATTTCATTTTTCCATACCATTCCTACTCTACAATAACATCATGTATTGGGCTAAAAATTCAAGTCTGAAGATTATAAACTTATATTCTGCACATTCTATTATTCAAAATTTAGAAAATATAGGATCAAAGTATAAATGAAAATATTGTTACATTTAATACCGTTCAATCTGAAGACTTATTCATTCACGTGTGTGTGTGTATGTGTGTATGTAGACAGCTTTAGCATTTCCAAGTGTGTTACCTCTATCAGGACACTGCTGTCCTAAAGAGGGATGGAGACGGGGAGAGGGGAAGCAGGAGAGGGGGAGAGGGGAAGGGGAAGAGGGAAAGGGGGAGAGGAGGAGGGAGAGGGGAAAGGAAAGAAAGAAAAAAGAAAAAAATGTAAAAGAAATAAAAATCCTGCAGAGGAGGAACAGTGACTGTATCACCAAGGCAAGCAATATAATGCTATGAACAAACGTGTTGGAAATCAAACGCCTCCTTGGTAAGATTCTACCGAATATGTATTATCAGAAATCACCTTCAAAATACACAAGAGTTTTTGACAATCACAAGATCTCAACCTGAATATATCCAAGTTCTGGGACACAAACTGGAATCCCTTCCCATGGCCTCTCTCCATCTTCTACACCAAACCCCATGTGACCAAATTTTTAAAATATAGGACTCCAAAAATCCTCCAAGGGACCACCGTAAAACTTAGAAAGCTGACCCTGGATAGCTGGATAATGGGACTTGGCCATCCTTCAGTTTGATATAAAAGATAACAACATTAATGAGAAAAGCTGAGAAAAAGAAAAGTTGAGTTGCCCCTCAAACAATATTAGAGTCATGAAGAAAAAATCAGTTTTTTCATTCGGATGACAGAAGGTGATGGCAGCAGGTTAGAGTGAACTCACGGTAATAAGCAGTGATTGAGGGGTTCCCTGAAGGCAGAAGGAAAAAGATATACAAATAGCAACGTTAAGATTCTGGACTAGCCAGGCACTGTAGCTCTCGCCTGTAATCCCAGCACTTTGGGAGGCTGAGGCAGGTGGATCGCTTGAGCTCAGGAGTTCAAGCCAGCCTGGTCAACATGGCAAAACCCCATCTCTACTAAAAAAACACAAAAATTAGCTGGGCGTGGTGGTGGATGACTGTAGTCCCAGCTACTTGGGAGGCTGAGGTGGGAGGATTGCTTGGGCCCAAGAGGCAGAGGTTGCAGTGAGCTGAGATCACACTGACGCACTCCAGCCTGGGCGGCAAAGTAAGGCACTGTCTCCAAAAAGAAAAAAAAAAGAAAAAAAAAAAAAAAAAAAGATTCTGGATGGTGTTTAATTCTAAAGGTTCATTTACTCAAATTTCATTAATTGCATTTATAATAAAATACAATGTACAAGCTGTTTTAATTATAAACTAAATTAAAATACAGTGGTATAGAGGAGAGGGGGCAGATGACTTATGGTAGTTTATTTGCTCAGTGCATCCCAGAATAGCTTTCATTTCAGGCCTACACTTTGTGTACCCAAAGTCAGAAGCACACTTACGAGATCAATTTAGTTCAGCATGTGGAAGAATGGCATTCAGTGAGCTATGCCATCATGTCACATAAAGAAAATGTAACCATGGCTGCAGAGATTTCGTTGGGTCACTCTAAGCTGTTACCAAGATATGTAACTGAACTGTGGATCCTTTCAACAAATCTCTATATGAGGGGCTGAATATAGAGAACCAACGAACTAAGATGAGGAGTAACATTCTTTGCCTATCATCATTGGAGGCAACGTTGATGGCCTTCTGGTTTGGTAATTATAGTCATTCTGTCCAAGTGTGGCATTTTCCCCCCAGCCCTCTTCTCGTGTTAGCAAGGTATGTGGCTTTTTAAAAAGAAAATATCAATAATTGAACTTAGCATAGGGAAGCCCCAGATGAAGCCAGCCAATCTGCTCACAGAAAAAAATTAAGTTCTGCTCTCTCATCTACTGGAAGATAACACCAACCAATCCTCGAAATTCTGGAGACTTGGTGTCGTACTGATTGCTTTTTCCTTTAGGATGATCTAGAGTAGCATCGAGCAAATTGTGGACTATCATGAGGTGTTTTCTTTTGTTTTTATTGTTGTTGTTTTTTTGAGACAGGGTCTCACTCTTTCACCCGGGCTGGAGTGCAGTGGCAATTGCAACCTCCACTTCCTGGGCTCAAGTGATTCTCCCACCTCAGCCTACTGAGTAGCTGGGACTACAGGCACACCACCGAGCCAGGCTAATTTCTGGATTTTTTGTAGAGACGGGATTTCACCATATTGCCTAGCCTTGTCTTGGATTCCTGGGTTCACGCAATCCGCCCGCCTCAGCCTCTCAAAGTGCTGTGATTACAGGTGTGAGCCAACATAACTGGCCTAGAATATCGTGTTGTAACCATATATTTTCCCAAAACTGTATTCACTGTGCAAAAAGTAAACCTGGGAAACATTTGATGTTAAACTGTTTTCTTAAAAAAAAAATACAGTAGTATAATTTAGAACTAAACTGCAAGCTTCCTGAGGGTATCATCTTTGTATCCCTTATGTCTTCATTGAGCTTGGCAAGTATTTATTGTTGAACTAAGCCTAGTTTATGTTTATATAGGCTTAGTACGCATGAATATTTATAGTATATCTTCTTAAGGAAAACAATATCTCTTGAGTATTCTATAATTCAGCCTTTTTATTGAATAGGACAAAATCTCAGGCTTTCTGCATTTAAAATGTTCACACTTGACTGTATTTTCACTGGTAAAAACACGTACTTCTCTAGTAATACAATAAATTTGATCAAGGATGCTAAACTCTGTATTCACCTAATATATCAATATTTAGACTAAAAGAAAAGACTAAAAGACAAAAAGAAAAGATATCAGACCAACAGCCATAACTCAATTCTCTTGTGTGCAACTATTTTTTACTCCTAGGGACAGGAGTTGTCTTTACTTTTATTCCTCTGACCTTGTCTACAGAGCTTACCGGAAGCTATGGGAATGCACAAATACATGTTTATCCATGTTCTGAAAAAGGTTTTCCAAGGTGAATAAACCAGACACCTCGCTCCACCAACTACATCATACAAATGTAGTTTATTTACATATGACCAAGGGATGAATTAATGGCTGAAAAAAAAAAGTGCTAACATCAACTCTGTGATTTTATGAAGTAAAAAGTAATTCTAAATACTAGAGCTCTGAACCTTTGACCAAAAGCCCACTAAAAGATAAGATTGTAATACAGTTTATGTTGCTCTGCTCTGTGCAAAGATCCTAGGAACACAAAATGAACTGAGCAGGAGAGAACACCAGGATGGAGATCATTGTAACAGAACACAGACTGTCTTACAAGATACATCTGCATCAACCCTTCAGTTCCCAGTCCTAACTATGATTTCAGGAGCACCTTGTGCCTTCCAGAAGGTCAAACACTAGTAGTAATGGATCTGTGAAGAGGAGGGCGGTGGACCAGTTTCAGAAATAACAGAGCATTGTTTCTAGGGGATTATTATTCAACTGGAAGTTGGGACTGTCTACTCCAGGTCAAGAGAAAGTAACTTATTTAAGAATAATGAATAAAAATGAGTTAGAATACTTTCTACACTAAGGGTGGTCAGAGTTATTTTGAAGATTTTTTAAAAATCTCCTTTGTAAAAGGATATACAAGCATTCTTGCATTTCTAAATTACCCTGTATTCTTCAACCTATTCTCCTTCAAGTGATTAGAGCGAACTCTGAGCTTTATTCAGTGCATCAGAGGAAGGTCCAGTGCCTATAATTTTCTCATTCATGACTATTTCTACTTCTAAAAAGAAAGAAGCATTAAGCAGAAGGTAGGCACAAGACTCAGTCAGTGATATGGTTTGGCTGTGTCCCCAACCAAATCTCATCTTGGAATAAAAGTAAAGACAACTCCTTTGTCTCTAGGAGTAAAAAGTAGTTGCACACAAGAGAACTGAGTTACGGCTGCTGGTCTGGTATCTTTTCTTTTTGTCTTTTAGTCTTTTCTTTTAGTCTAAATATTGACATTAGGTGAATACAGAGTTTAGCACCCTTGATCTAGTTTATTGTATACTAGAGAATAATTCCTACGTGTCATGGGAGGGACAAGTGGGAGGTAACTGAATCCTGGGGGCAGATCTTTCCCATGCTGTTCTCCTGACAATAAGTTAAGTGTCATGAGATCTGATGGTTTTATAAAGGGGAGGTCCCTTACACGAGCTCTCTTGCCTGCCACCATGTAAGATGTGTCTCTGCTTCTCCTTTGACTTCTGCCATGATTGTGAGTCCTCCCCAGCCATGCTGAAATGTGAGTCCATTAAACCTCTTTCCTTTATAAATTACCCAGTCTTGGGTATGTCTTTATTAGCAGTATGAGAATGAACTAATACAGTCAGGATCTAAGAAATTTTCACTTTCACAAATTTGTTTGGAGGGCATGGGAAATCTGGTTTCTCAATTTCAGAATTAGATGAGAAGAATTTATAATTAATTAATGGAAGGTGCTTTGGGTCTCGCAAATGATCAATATCAATCTGAGATCAACATCATCTCAAAACCTCTCAGGATCATCACAGGAAGCTTTTTGGTTTGTTTGGTATCTGAATTTGCTTTTGTTTTTTTTTAAATTGTTTAAACTCCAATAGGGGGATAAGTAAAAGCAATTCTACTTGTGCCACCCAGAAGTATTTTCCTTTTTTAAAAAAGCTTTATTTATTTTTTCCTTCTAATCAATTGAATCTATAAAGCTTTATTTTTTAGAATAGTTTTAGATTTATAAAAAGGTTGCCAGAATAGTACAGAGAATTCCCATATACTCAGGAGCCAATTTCTCCTATCATTAATATCTTACACTAGTATGGTATATTTGTTACAATTAACGAGCCAATATTGACACCCTATTAACTAAAGTCCATACTTGTTCAGATTTCTTTAGTTTTTAGCTGATGTTCTTTTCCCATTCCAGGATCTCATCCAGGACACCACATTAGATTTAGGTGTCATGTTTCTTTACGTTCCTCTTAGCTGTGATAGTTTCTCAGATATTCCTTGTTTTTGATAACCTTGACATTTATGAAGAGTACTGGTCAGGTATTTTCTACAATGTTCATCAATTTGGGTTTGTCTGATTTTTCTCATGGTTAAACTGGAGTAATGGGATTGGAAGAAGATCACAGACGCCATTCTCATCACACCATATCAAGGGTATATGCAATCAACATGAATTATCACTGCTGATGTTAATCTTGATGATCTGGCTGAGGCACTGTTTGTCAGGTTTCTCCCTCCCTTTCCACATTTGTAAGTCACAGCACAGCCCACAGTTAAGGAACAGAGTCAGGCTCCCCTTGCTCCTTAATGGCAGAGTATCTACATAAATTATTTGGAATGCTACATGGCAAATTTATCTCTTTCTCCCCTTTTGGTTATCTATCACTAATTATATATCAGTATGGACTCATGGATATTTATTTTATACTTTGGGTTACAACTTGTTAGTATTTTATTTTGTTGCTCAAATAGTTCCTTCCAGCTTGGGCCACTGGGAGCTCTTCAGCTGGTTCCTATGTCCCTCTGGCACGTCCCCCTCATTGTGGGGTTTTTTAAAGCACTTCTTTACTTTTTGGCACTATAATATGTTCAAAGCTCATTCTGTATATTTCCTACTCCAGTCCTAGAACTGACCACTTCTCCAAGAGCCCTGGTTGCTTCTACTGGAGAATGGTTATTAGAAACCAGGATCTAGGTGCTACATATAATCATTGTTTGCTGCATCTAGGCCCTCTCAGCAGACAAAGCAAGAAAATATATGTGTATACCAATCTGTGTACACATTCATCTCTGTAAATATTTCTACATGTAACCATCTGTATCCACATTAAGTATCCACATTACTGATCTATCCTTCTCTAATTCATTACCACATAGACCATTCTAGCCTCTTCCCCTTACTCTTCTGTAAATACTCACCCCAACAATGAGAAATCTGGCTTCCACCATCCATTTATTTATTTGCTCAATTCCAGTATACACGTATAACAGTATCAGAACTGTTAACCTGTACGCCCATGAAGAACAACTTCATCAACTAGAATACAATACTCAGGTGCAGGTCCTTTTGCCTTTAGTCTTTCAGAATTCACTTATTTCCAAATTTACTTAGTTCAGCATTTTTTTCTCTCCCCCTCCCCGCCCCCCCTCATTACAGATGTTTCATACATCTGCAATACAGTCTGTTTTAAAACATTCTGCATTCTATCCTGGGATCTCCTAAACATTTTTTTTTAATTTTCATACATTAAAATTCACTCTTTGTGCCGTAAAAGTTCTGTATGTTTTGACAACTGTCACATACCCACTATTCCACTGGATCATACAGAATAGTTCCATCCCCCTAAAAATTCCCCCGTGCTTCACCTTTTCAATCCTCCTCACTTCCTGAACTCATGGCAACCACTGATCTCTGTACTATCACTTTAGTTTTCCATCTTCCATGTCACACTAAAGAAATTATATAGAATGTAGCCTTTTTGAATCAGGTTCCACTTTGTAATTTGCATTTAAGATTCATCCATGTCTTTTTGTGGCTTGACAGCCTATTTCTTTTTACAGCTGAATAATATTCTACAGTTTGTTTAACCATTCACCTATTGAAGAACATCTTTAGTTACTTCCATTTTCTGGAGATCATAATATAGCTGCCATAATAAACATTCATATGCAGGTTTTTGTGTGAACCTAAGTTTTCAAAGGAAATTTCAATATAGCAGTTAACACCATCCCTTCTTCCTGAACAATCTTCCAATTCTGCTACCTATCCACTGAAGTCACCAGTCTCTTCCCACCAAACTGGTGCATCTGCCCAACAATCCTCTATTTCTCTAGCACAATTTTAATTGCACATGTGCTAGCCACTCTTTTCAAAGCTGACCTATGAATTCTACTAAATCGAATAAACATTTACTAAAGGCCTACTATGTGTCAGGCACTGTATATACTAGGATTCAAAGGATGAATGAAACAGTGGTCATGGCCCTCTATGAGGAAAGCAAAGCACCTCCAGTTAATTCACGCAGGAACACAAGGGACCACAGAAGTGCTTCACAGTGCTCGCAAGCTTACTCCAACAGCTATCCCTCCCTCCTTGCAGTGGCTGTCTTAACCTCAAGTAGAAACTAGCTTGGGGCTCTCTAGTGGTATGAACTGCCTGTGTATTTTTATTTGAGTCTTGTCTCTCACACTACGCATGCATCTGAGCTAAGTTCCTAGCTTTCTGTATGAATGACAAATCCATCATAATTCTTATCATCAGAGTCAACAGGCGTTCCTAACCTTTACTCTTCTATCATTACAATACTATTCTTTCCTCCATCCTCATTTTCCTTATAGGGCCTGGAATCATATACCAGCTATACTCCTGAAAATATAGGAACTAAAACACTATGTCAAAGAAGAAGACTGATATGTTAAAGCACTTCTAATTTAATATTGCCTGTATCTCCCCAATTCTTACTTTTCCCAATGGAAATAAGAAAATAGTATAAATAACTAAACCCCTTTCTACTATTTATATGCAAAATGACTTTACAAGGAATATAACACATTTTATTCTGCAAATTTATTTATCCCTACCTAATTCACATAATAAAGGTACTGCCAGGCACAAACTAACATATGAAGTTCAAGAGTACATGTGACCCTCCTGGAAATGTATCCTACAAAAATAATTCAAGAGAAGAAAAATATGCTATGCAGAAAATGTTCATTACTATGTTATGTATAATAATGAGAAACTGAAACAACCAAAACAATCCCAAAAGTAAGATGAGCAAATGTGGATAAATTAGGTCAATGGTATAGTATGTAACAATTCAAAATAATTGGAAAACAAAATAGAAACATGGGAAATGTCTCATATTGTAGAATATAAGATTACAAATATATCTATACACTGCAAAAATATGCACATATAGAAAGAACCTGAAAGAAAATATATAGAAAATGATTTAGGTAATTAAATTAACCAAATTTTTCCTTAAATTTTTTCTCTTACAATATTAGTCTGAAGAAAAGTTAACATATCCCTTTATTTTGGATAGAGTTTTGCAGGTTCTTCGAAACCATACTCAACAGAAAACAAAACAAAACAAAAAAACCTATTAGGGGTTAAGGGGCAGCTAAGAGTAACTGAACTCAGGAAATGTTGGATAAAAGATCGGACTGCTTGGCTTGAATCTAGGCTCTGCTAAACTATTAGTTCTGTTAACTGTGGGATGGTTACTAATCTCTGTGCATCCTCAATTAAATTGAGGACATTTATACTTTTGTGATAATAAAGAAGAAATAAGTACATAACAAGTGTATGATAAATGTAAGTTCTATTATTCCATTCATATATATGTTGATCAGGTAATAATGCTGAAGAGAAATACTGTGAAGACTATCAATATAATCTTACAGCAGCATATATTTTGTGTTCATTATTTGTCTGGTGTTGGAAAATTTTAACCAATGAAAATCTGCACTTAAAATTCATTTTTTTCTGTAAGATAAGAAAGATAAGAGTCTGTTTTTTTGGGTTTTTTTTTTTTTTTTTTTTTTTTTTTTTTTTTTTTTTTTTTTTTTTTTTTTTTTTTTTTTTGAGATGGAGTTTTGCTCTTGTAGCCCAGGCTGGAGTACAGTGGCGTGATCTCGGCTCACTGCAACCTCCGCCTCCCAGGTTCAAGCGATTCTCTTGCCTGAGCCTCCCGAGTAGCTGGGATTACAGGCACCCACCACCACACCCGGCTAATTTTTTTGTATTTTTAGTAAAGATGGGGTTTCATCATGTTGGCCAGGCTGGTCTCAAACTTCTGACCTCAAGTGATACATCTGCCTCGGCCTCCCAAAGTGCTGGGATGACAGGTGTGAGCCACGGTGCCAGGCCAAGTCTCACTGTTTTAAATTTCGTTTAAAATTTTTATATTTAGAATAATTTGATAGTTTCCTTTTAAAAACAATCACATGCATTCATTTTACTTAGTAACTGTGTTTGTTTTGCTTTTCGTGCTCATTAAAAGACTTTTTAAAAAATAAAATTTCATTTAAGGAAGAGGCCCTGCTTTACTCATCTTTGTATTTCCCCTCCCCAGGCACAGTACATAACATATATAGGCAACAATTAATAAGTATCAATTGAATTCTTAAACATTTTTTATTCCCACTGCAAAATTAAATTTTCCAACAACGTGGTGAAGAAATAATGATCACTGCATGTTAATAATGCAATTTCCAAAAGGATATAGCTGTTTTATTCTAGAACTTCCAGAACCTTTCATTAATAGAAACCCAAAAACTACGTGCACAAGAAACCAAGAGACCGGGCTCTTTAGACATATTAATACCTTGGGTTGCTGAAGACAACTCAGGTTGAGAATTTAATGCTTGAAAACAGTTAAGTTCTTCTAAAATGCTTGCCCCTACAATTATGAATGTGACTGACACCCAAGATTAGTTTCCCTCATTTTAAGAAAGAGGTTAAATTTCTACTAAGAAGATCACCTCAAAAGAAGAAGAAAAAAACATGGGGTTAATGGGATCTGTCAAGAGTCAATAGCTGCCTTGACATGGCATACTACACCCATATAATTAATATTCTCACACAAATGTCTCCAGTATTATCATGCCACCACCTTTCTGCTTTTATCCCCAACTTTTACTCTCTCATTCATTCACTGACACATTCAAAGGAGCTCTTAAACTGCTACACACCGCCTACAACAAAGGCAGTCAGAACCACTGGATCAGCCAAAGATAACACTCTTAAGCATGATCATTAGGGTCACCCTTTCTTTACCCCCACTACGGATGAGAAACATCTGGGCTGATCTCTACTGTACACCAGAAATTTGGGGGGACCTGCCTGATATCTAGCCACTAAAGATGAATGTTTGTTTACAAAACACACAACAGCACCTGCAAAATCTGGCCTTATATCCTTGGTAAATCTTCATTGTTTCAAATTACTCTAGTGAGCCACAAAATAAAACAAACTGCTTAATCCAGCCTGAGTTGTAACTAAGCAGCTGCGCTTTATTGATGGAAACTGGAGAGTAAGAGTTACAAATCACATATTTAATATTATAAAGGCATCTACATTGTATTTCATAAATATAGACACCCTGCAGAAGTAAAGAGCTACCCTACACCCTGCCAAGCATACAACGTCAAAACATGAAAAATGTTAAGACTGCAGCTCATAATTAGTCATTCTACTACGAGGGGGGTGTTGGCAGGCAATTTCTGAGAGAAAAGTAATGTCTGAGCCTGGAATAAGCAGTCTCCTTCTATCAAAGAAGTGGACACTTAAGAACTGCTTCAGACTGCTCATAAATATTCCCATTCACAGGCAGACACCAGGTGGTCTGCCTAACCTGATTGTGAGTAGAAGCCATTCTAAGAAAAATAAAAACCAAACAAAAGAGTGTTTTCTCAGTTCCTTGGTCCACTATGAGAGGGGAAATAAGCTGCTGTCCTATGGAAGACACTGAAGGATTTTTCCTACAGTGACTCCATCATCTTCAGGATCATAACATTATAATCGTTAAGTAATCATATTTTTTCTAACAGAAGCCAAAACAAACACATACACACACACACACACACACACACTCCATGAACTTGTTCTTTGAACCACAGACACATAATTCTAGTAAGTAAATGTAAAAATCTTTTTTTTTTTAAAGTTAGAAATCCAATTCTTTTACTGGTCCTATGATACACTCTGTTGCAATGGTAGTTCGATAACAATTTATCTTTATTGGTAACATTCACTCTTTCAAGGATTAGTGTTTTTGCAAAAAATGAAAATATCACAAAGAGCCTAAAGAATTTAGAGTTACATGCTAAATAAACAAAACAAAAATACTACTGTGTTGTATAATATAAATATATTTAAGCCAATCATTATCACGTGACAATTTTGATCTGAGTAAGGTAAAGGCAAGCTATGAAATATTTCAGAAAACTTTTTTTTACTTTAAATTCCTGAGTTTTTAAAGGAAATAATACATGTGCACACATACTTTATTGGTAACAATAAACAGTTCATGTTATCAATAATTTGGAGAAAAACAGTCTCTTTAAATATAAAACAGGCCAGGTGCAGTGGTTCACGTCTGTAATCCCAACACTTTGGGAGGCCAAGGTGGGCAGATCACTTGAGGTTAGGAGTTCAAGACCAGCCTGGCCAACATGGTGAAACCCCATCTCTACTGAAAATATAAAAATTAGCCGGGCATGGTGGCACGTGCCTGTAATTTTAGCTACTTGGGAGGCTGAGGCAGGATAATGGCTTCAACCCAGGAGGTGGAGGTTGCAGTGAGCTGAGATCACGCCACTGCGCTCCAGCCTGGGTGACAGAGCAAGACCCTGTCTCAAAATAAATAAATAATGAAATAAAAATAAAATCATTTTTAAAGGCTAACAAATCAGCAAAGGTTGTATTTTTAGCCCTATGGTTTCATTATGTTACATAAAGGAGACAAAACAAAATGTGACATAGGCTATTAAATAACCTGTTTTTTTTTTTCCTAGATTGAAAAGACACTTCTTAACGATAAAAATTTTAATCCAAAAGTGAGATTGGACTCACTAGATTACACAGTAATTACAGATGGAAAAATGTATGTGTACAATGAAATCATCTGGTGGTCATCAACTTAAGTACATGATCAAACATGGCAATACCAAGAGAAGCACAAGCTGATGTTATGGAATGTGATGCAGTAACAAATGCATGTCAACTACTAAAGTATTATTGCCAAAAAATGTTTAGGCTGAACTGAATTGTGAGGAAACCAATTAGATGAATGCAGAATGTTGGACACTGTATAAAACAGACTTTGATCAAGGCTTGAACTCTTCAAAAAAAAAATTACAGGAAAAACAAAGAAACAAACCAAAAATTGTCAAAGGAACCAGCGTAGATGAAAATAAGAGAGACATAATAAAACACTTAAACCTAATCTTGGATTAATTTTAAAACTACAATAAAAAACATTTGAGGGGCAATTAAAGATATTTGAATGGGGTTGTATATTCAATGTTATGGAATTATTGATACTTTTCTTAGGTATATTTCTTAATATTGTGGCAATGTAAAATAATATCCTTATTCTTGGGGAGAATAAGCTGAAGAATTTAAGGGTGGAGTGTCAATGTTTGCAACCAGCTACAAGACAGCAAAAAAAAAAACAGAGGGAGAAGAAGAGAGGGAAAGCATACGTGGAAAAATGCGAGTAACTGGTCAGTCTCGGTGAAAGATACATAGGAATTCACTGTTCTAGTGTTTTAACTTTCCTGTAGGTTTGAACCTTTTTAAACAATAAAGTTGATAGAGGGGAAGAATGATTGTGGGAGCTCCATTCTTTTCATCTATTTGCACTACTAGGTTTTGCTTCTATTGCCAAATACACCCAAATCATCATTTTCTCTCAGTAGCAAAAGATAAATTAAATGCTGATACATGATGGGCAGCAAAGATATAAAATTCCTTTTTTTGTAAGCACAGAAATACTGCCTAGAAACACAAATTCAAAAGAGAGCCCTTCAAGGGTGAGTGAATTTAAAAGCCTAGTCTAAGAAACAACACAGTTCCCAAACTTGTTACATAAGTTACAAGAAAAGTCCCAATCAATTTTTTAAAAAGCCAGTCAGCAAGAGTAAAGTATTTTCAAAAAATGCAAATCACATTGCCCATTTATAAATTTAAAGGTATTACCAAACATGATTTATCACCATAGGCAAGAAAATCTTAACATTTCATGTATTTATTTTCAAATAGGTTAAATGTCAAAAGAATGCTGAATGAATATAAAAGTTTAATAACCAAAACTCTTTCTGGTAGGATTTCATTGAGTAGCTTATAATATAAAAGCTAAAAGATTAAAAACAATCACTGAAAAATATGAAACTCCAAAATACGGTCTGTAAAAGCATAAGAAAACTGACAGACACACAGTGCATACTCGGATATTTGCTAAATGAATAGTTAGTTGAAGACAAAAGTACACCACATGCCTTTGAAATATGCTACTGTGCAGAAACACAGGGGCAAGTGAAATTTCCCTGTTTAAAACTGCAACAACCCCAGCACTTTGGGAGGCCAAGACAGGTGGCTCACCTGAGGTCAGGAGTTCGAGACCAGCCTGGCCAACATGGTGAAACCCCATCTCTACTAAAAATACAAAAAAAAATACAAAAATTAGCCAGGCGTAGTGGCAGGCGCCTGTAATCCCAGCTACTTGGGAGGATGAGGCAGGAGAATCACTTGAACCTGGGAGGCAAAAGTTGCAGTGAGCCGAGATTGCACTACTGCACCCCAGTCTGGGTGACAGAGTGAAACTAGGTCTCAAAGAAAATAAAATAAATAATAAATAATAAAATAAATTTTAAAAATGAAAAAAATTAAATTAAATTAATAAAATAAAAACACAAATCCTAAGGGATCCTCCTTCACAACAGAGTCTCCACAGACACAAAGAGGGAAAATGCCTGTCCAATGAGTCAAGACACTGAGTTCTGGAAACCAATGTTAGCACACGTAACTAGCTTTTAAGAATCAGGCAGAGTTACTCCTTAGACTCCTGGGGTTTCCAGAGACCCTCCTCCAGTGGGAAATATTCAAACCCACAGAACTTCAAAAAAGAGATCTTTCAAAGGACATTGGGTTATAAGTGACATGACATCCTTAGTGAAAACTGACTCCCACAAATACAAACTCTTATCCCTGACTGAACTTTCAAGAGACAGAAAAGCCTGTCAAGGATGCCTGCCATTCCTGGGGTCATTCTTTCTGCATTAACTAAAACAAGCTTACTTCCACGTCTATAACTAATTAGACTAACAATCTGTAATGGAGGTGGCCAAGAGGAAAGGGTGAGAAAGAGTGCTGGTTAAACTGGTACCATGTGAAACAGCTGTCATTGGCCACAAGTGGCTATTAAGCACTTAAAATGTGACTGGTCTGAACTGAGATGTGCTTAAGTACAAAAGACACACCAAATTAAGTGACTTAGTAAAAAGAAAATAATATTTTAAAACCTTAACACTTTTATACTGATTATATTTTAAAATATTTTATGTATGCTGTGTTAAAATTATTCATTTATTTTGCCTTGTTTTGATTTTGCTTATATGGCTACTAGAAGTTTTAAAATTATGTTACATATTTTTATTGAGCAGCACTGGGTCACACACTCTAACCAAAGAGAGAGCTCAGTAAAAGCACCAGCAACTCATATTTATTAGGAGCACTTGCCAGGTTTCAATTACGTGCTATTTTAAATACAGTATTTCTCTTTAGTCTTCACAGCGGCTCTAGGAAGTACATACCCTGGGTTCAAAGAAAGCAAACTGTGGCTTGAGGGGAGGGGGAATACACACACAAAAGTACCCCAAATCATAGCCTAGTAAATACCAGAACAAGAATTTGGATGCAAAACTCTCATTCCAGAGCTTAAGCTCAGAACCCCTAGGCCAGTGATTCTCAAAGTATTGTCTAGGACTATCACCATCACCTGAAAACATACTAAAAATGAAAATTCTCCAGCTCCTACCCAGACCTACAGAGTCAAATTCTGGAGGTGGGACTTACTTAGTTATCAGTCTACAGTTTAACAAGCCCTCCAGATGATGCTGATTCAGCCCTAAAGTTAGAGAACCACTGTCCTGGGCTATACCAGTAACAGCCAAGGAAATCCTCCCAGAGGATAAATATAAGAAGCATGAGACAAGCCTAGTCTCCATTATGGTATCTTTTCTTGAAACTCTTCGAGAAAACTGCTCCATGTCCCAGATCAGGTGAGCACTGTGCCTCTGGCTCTGCATCCTAACTTTCTAGAGTATTACTTCAACAACCTTCTTCTAGAAACAGCATTTCATTTCATTAACATCCAGATGGATTCCAGATTTAAATGCAAATAAAATCACAAAAACTAAAATCACAAAAACTACCGTGCCAGCCAACACGGGCTTCTTGGCTGTTCCTGAACCCATCTTGGAACAGTCCCAGTTTCATGGCCCTTGCAATTGGTGTCACCCCTGCCTAACCCTCTACCCAGATAACTTATATGGCTTGATCTTTATCTATTGCTATGGACTGAATGTTTGTGTCCCCCCAAAATTCGTATGTTAAAGCCTATTCCTCAATGTATGGTATTAGAAAGTGGTGACTCGTGGGGCTATTTAGGTCATGAAGGTAGAGTTCTTACGAATGGGATTAGTGAATGGGATCAGTGCCCTTATAAAAAGAAACGAGAGAGCTGATCTCTTTCTCTCTCTCTCTCTCTCTCTCTGCCATGTGGACACAGCAAGAAGGTGTCTGTAAACCAAGGAGAGGGTCTTCACCAGGAACCCAATGGCCAGCACATAATCTTGGACTTCCCAGCCTTCAGTAGTACTATGAGGAATAAATTTATTGTTTTAGCTAACCAAACCATGCTATTTTAAGACAGAGACTTTGCCAGTTTTATTTTCTGCTATATCCCTATGCTAGGATAGTACCTGGTATACTTTAAATGTTCAGCTAGGCTGGGCACGGTGGCTCACACCTATAATCCCAGCACTTTGGGAGGCCAAGGCGGGCAGGTCACCTTAGGTCAGGAGTTTGAGGCCTGCCTGGCCAATATGGCAAAACCCCATCTCTACCAAAAATACAAAAGATCAGCCAGGCATGGTGGCAGGTGCCTGTAATCCCAGCTACTACTGGGAAGGCTGAGGGAGGAGAATTGCTTGAAACCGGGAGTGGAAACTGCAGTGAGCCGAGACCGCACCACTGCACTCCAGCCTGGGTGACAGAGCAAGACTGTCTCAAAAAAAAAAAAAAAAAAAAAGGTTCAGCTAAATATTTGTGGAACGATTAAAACTAGACTCTTAAAAAAACATGCGAACAAGCACACCACTCAGGAAGCTGCTCTCTTCTCTATTTCTGGAGACCAAAAAAGTCCCTAACATAGGGCAAATATTCAGTAATGTTGGAGGGAGGGAGGAAAGGAGGAGCTAAGAATCTAAGTTAAGGCCACATCCTTAAATACCCAACAGGAACAAGAGGAACTAGAAGAACTATGAAGACAAATCAATGTTAGATATTTGTTTTAACTCAGAATGAGGCTGGTTTCAAAGACATGGAGCCAAATAAGCATTTAGGAAACAGTATATTTTAATTTTGCAAAACAACAAAAAACAGTAAGTTTATAAACAGAAGCTTTATTGAGAGAAAATGAACAGCTTGAACTACGTGGGGGAAAATAATGCATAATGTCAAGAATTGAGAGATACAAAGACAAAAATTTTTAGAGCAATGACATTTCTGGCAGATGAGGAAAAGTTTGCAACAGATGTAGTGAGATACCACAGCAAGGACAAAGTTTGGCAGGAATAAAAGCATAAAGGTCAAACTGGAGATACATATTGAGACCACATATTTACACAGCTTACTAGGAAAGCAGCATTGAAGTTCATATGCAGTGATACAGAAAGAATCCTATGTACTGCCACAGTTGTGAGGAAAAAGCATTAATCACACAGGCCAATGGGGTAATAATAATGCAGCTGTGTAAAGGCAGAGATAACGTTACTATAGGAACTTTGCTTCCAGTTTTTTCTACTTATTGGCAAAATTAATATTTTCTTCTAAGGAAGTATTAAAAACTTTTTTTAAAAATTTAATTCACACAATATTTCCTTCTAACTCCAATAACTTTAACCAGTAGTTTTTAAAGCATGCTTCTGTAAGAGTAAGAATATGCAAGTAATTAGTATAGTTCTGGACTTGCCTGAGAAACTCAGAATTTATTCCCAGAAATTACTAAATCTATTCAAAAGAGATTATTTTAAAGAGGATGTTTCATTTTGAAGGCATGTCCAACAGTAATAATGCAACTTTCTAAAGAAAGGGCAGCTGAGACCAAACAAACCATGACCGAGGGTCACTACATCTGTGCCACTTTCCAGTGAGGAGAGTTGGCATGTCACCCCAACCTGAGTATCTGGCTCCTGCTCCTCTTCCCTCTCTCCATCCTGATTCAACAAAGTGCTAGCAAATGATCTCAGAAATTCTGCGGCAGAACAGCAGTGCTTACACAGGGTTAAGACTTATAGAGTCACTAAGTCTGAGGCAGGGCCAGGGTATTTAAACTTTACAAAGGTTCTGCAGGTGAGTCGGAACAACCATTTGAAAGGGTACAATCACTTCAATGAAATGCCTACTACATTTTTAGATTTATAGATTCAGATTTATAGTCCCACTAACACACACAATTATAGGTATCATCATCTTTATCAGAATAATTCACTCCAGGATCTAAAATTTCTATAAAATGAATTCTATGCCTACTACTAACTTATTTGATTGTAAACATTTTTGGTAATACTCACCAATTGAAAGAAATGCTAGATATTGTTACTAGGAGGACTTCTTGAGCAAATTCAAAACTGAATCATTTTTTCCAAAATCTAGAAATGTATTCCTCTGAACATCACCACCTGCAACCTCTGACTCATCAGATCACAAAAATGAATTTCTCTCATGCTGAGAGTTCCACTGGCCACTCACTTCTAACTCCACTCCTTTGTTCTGAGTTTATAATGTTTTCTAGAACTGGGATTAAATTTCACACTTTACAGCAGGTAACACAATCTGATTCAAAGTAAAGTCCCACTCCAGCCTAAATATTCTTAAATACTTTCAAGGCTATTAATTCTCAGAGATAAATCATTGCCCTATATTCAGGAAATGTAAATTTTGACACTGATAAGTTGTGGGCTATCTGAATGAGTCCACGTCTTACTTATCTTTGTATTCCCTGTGCCTGGAACATTTAGTAAACATTCTAGATTTTTTTTTTTTTTCACGGACATAGTTGTCACTTATTAGGTTGGTGTAATTGTGGTTTTAATAAAGTATTAATTGCTTTTTAATACTTAGGCTTCTTAATGAGGGGAAAATACGCTCCTTCCTGGTTAAGTATGGTAGTTAAATAATATAACATTCCTCCCTTCTTCAGAGACTCATCCTTTGCTATAATGACTGAACTTTCCTAAACAGAGAAAGAGTAAATGAACTGCGAAAATGCAAAAATAAATACATAAATGATTTTAAAAGCCAGGTCAACATAAAGCTGGACAGACGGAGTTGGGAGGTAGTCGGGTTTTTACTAATTTAAACGCTTATTTTTATCCACTAAACTAAGGGAAAAAAAAACCAACAACTGTCACTTAAGAAAATTGGGGGTTATTTCTTCACTCCCCAAGGGAGATATTTCTTAGCCCAGCAGGTACTGGTAGTGGCTTACTGAGCATAATTTCTGGTGCCTATAATAACATGCAACCACTGCCACCACTCCAAAGATCCATTCAAATCCTTACCTAGGTAACAGCTGATGAATCCCATGAGCGCTCAGTCACTTAACAGACCACAAACTCAAATGTCTAAAGGATACGGCTGGTAATGTACGTGAGTGAAGTAAGCTATAGGCTCAGGACAACAGGGAGTAGTCTAGACTGGCAAACTCAAGGATACCTGCCAGTCTACAGGGCAATATCTACTCAACTCCTGCCAACCAGAGCCACAAAGAAATGTAAAAAGAAAAAAGTAATTACATTTTGTAAAGAGAAGCCAAACTCAGAATTTATGTGACATCTCCCCTACTTTGAAAACACTGCAGGCCAAATCAAACATATCTGCAGACAATGTCTACTCTTGTGTTTTCCTTTTAAAATACAAATGTCCCTGAGAGAGCTGGTTATCTGTTTCAGTCTTGGGACAGCAACAAAATGCTTTTAGCACAGGAGGTGCTCAATAAAGACTTGTTAGATGGATGGATAGATCTGCGATTACAAAATATTTCAGGCATAAAAAGAGACTAGAATAATAAAAAGCAAATTTCACATAGCTTCACAATTTGACAAACATCTGCCTCTCCTGTCTCATTTACCTCTTCTAACTTAATTCTCCTTTATCTGTTCCTCTTTTTACTTTCTCAACTACGTGTGCTTTGTATGCTGGTGGCACTGTGAACCTTAAGTAATAACACCAACCTAAACTTTATGTTTTTTTCTTTGGAGACAGGGTCTCACTGTGTCACCACACTGGAGAGCAGTGACACTATCTTGGTTCACCACAGCCTCAACCTCCTGGGCTCAAGCAATCCTTTCACCTCAGCCTCCTGAGTAGCTGGGACCACAAGCACGTGCCACCAGGCCTGACTGTGTGTGTGTGTATAGAGACAGAGTTTCGCCATGGGGTGTGTGTGTGTGTGTGTGTGTGTGTGTAGAGACAGGGTTTCGCCATGGGTGTGTGTGTGTGTGTGTAGAGACAGGGTTTCGCCATGGGGGTGTGTGGGTGTGTGTGTGTGTGTGTGTGTGTGTGTGTGTGTGTGTGTAGAGACAGGGTTTCGCCATGGGGTGTGTGGGGGTGGGGGTGTGTGTGTGTGTGTGTGTGTGTGTGTAGAGACAGGGTTTCGCCATGTTGCCCAGGCTGGTCTCGAATCCCTGGGCTCGAGCTATCTGCCTGCCTCAGCCTCCTAAAGTGCTTGGATTACAGGTATGAGCCTAGGTTCTTAATGTATCAGTATTTGTTAAACTGAGTTATTTCATTACAAAGAAATGCTTGTTTTATTTTATTTTCTATTTTGCTACGTTGGCCAGGCTGGCCTCAAACTCCTGGGCACAAGTGTTGCTCCTATCTCAGCCTCCTAAGAAGCTGCGACTACAGGCACATGCCACTACACCCAACTGAAATTTTATTTTATAAAAGAATTCCCTTGAGTATCATATTCCTTTAGTGCCTTACATACCTGATGCTCAATAAACACTCATTGCCTAGTTTACAGATCTTTATTTAATAAGCTAAAGACTGAGAGAAAATAAAACTAAAGTACCAGAAGTCTTATATTGTTGAACAATTAGAAATAAAACATCCCTTTTTAATTTTTTCCGACATTTTTCACATTCAACTTTTTGAGACTGCTGAAAAAAGTATAACTGCTGCAGTAGACCCACGAACACATAACACATACAGCAACGACCTCTCTGATAATTAACAGACTAAGTCCTAGGCTTCTATAGTCTCAAAGGGGAGATGCAATGACAACAACTACAACTGGCCCATTCCACTGGTTCAGACCAGCTTAGTTGGATCTAGCTGAAACTTGCCTTAGCCTCTAGACGAGTAGCTCGCTCTTATAGATGAGAGTACTGGACACCTGGATGCTGGGATGTGGAAGTCCACTGGGCTTCAGTAGAAGTCTTAAATAAATCACTTTTAAGACAAAAGTTTCTGCTAACTAGCTTTCAGCAGTGATACACTGCTTTGTTCAAATTATGTAATCAAATACAATTTAAATGTTTTCAGAAAGTACCGTCTTCACATCCTACCATCAACTATAGAGGAACTCATAAGGGAGTGATTGTTGTTCAAATTTTTAGTTTGCTTTCTAGTACCACCTGGGGGAATATGAAAGCTAAGACTGTACATCTGAGCCCCCATTCCAACCCGTGGCTCTGCCACTGGTAATATAATCCCTCTTCTCATATGTACAATGGGAAACCTGGACAGTTTTACCTTAAAAGCTCTTAACACTTAGTTCATCTGACTCAATTTTTGTTTTAGTTTCTTTCTCAGCAGTTCTAACTAATTGTAAGAACTGGCATTTCATGACCTTTATTCTTTGAGTCGCTGCAAGAAATTTCATGCTCTATCTTGCAATTACCATATTGGTCCATTAGACTCACTTTATAAATATAAGACACATTATGGAAGTTTAGTGATCTTATTTTTCCTGTATCTTGAAACATGTTAACATTTCATCATCCAGAGAGTTAGTTTACCACTACTCATCAATTATATCCAACTACACTTTCAAAAAGACTATAACCCAAAAAGAAAAATGATGGAATCACCTACACTGAAGGATGATGCAATCATGAAATAAATCATTATCCTTCAGCTTTTTTCACTGCACTGCCCAAAGTCACGTGTTGCTGAACAATGGGGTTATCTTTTGAAAAATGCAATTTCATTGTTGTGTGAACATCATAGAGTGAACTTCCACAAACCTACATGGTATAGCCTACTATACACTTAGGCTATATGGTATAGCCTATTGCTCTTGGACTACAAACCTGTATAAGCATGTTACTGTACTGAATACTGTAGGCAATTATAAAACAAAGGTATTTGTGTATCTAAACATATCTGAAAATAGAAAAGGCAGAGTAAAAACACCATATAAAAGATAAAAAATGGGGCCGGGGTGGGGGGTGGCTCATGCCTGTAATCCCAGCACTTTGGGAGGCCAAGGCGGGTGGATCACCTGAGGTCGGGAGTTCAAGACCAGCCTGACCAACATGGAGGAACTACATCTCTACTAAAAATACAAAATTAGCTGGGTGTGGTGGTTCATGCCTGTAATCCCAGCTACTTGGGAGGCTGAGGCAGGAGAATCGCTTGAACCCGGGAGGCAGTGGTTGCAGTGAGCTGAGGTCGCACCATTGCACTCCAGCCTAGGCAACAAGAGCAAAACTCCATCTCAAAAAAAAAAAAAAGATAAAAACTGGTACACCTGTATAGGACACTTACCATGCAGGAAGCTTACAGGACTGGAAGGTGCTCTAGGTAAGTGAATGGTCAGTAAATGTGAAGGCCTAGCACATTACTGTGGGGTTTATAAACTGTACACATGGTACACCAAATTTATTTTTTAAAATATTTTTTCCTTCCACAATAATAAACTAAACTTAGCTCACTGTAACTTTTATATTATAAAACTTTTAAATTTTTAAAAACTTGGACTCTTTTGTATTAACATTTAGCTTACAACATAAACACAATGTACAGCTGTACAAAAATATTTTCTTTATATCCTTATTCTATATGTTTTTCTATTTTAAAACATTTTTATTTTTTGTTTTACTTTTTAAACTTTTTGTTAAAAACTGCAACACAAACACATACATTAGCCTAAGTCAACACCGGGTGAGGATCATCAGCATCACTGTCCTCCACTTCAAAGATTTTTTCCCACTGGAAGGTCTTCAGGGGTAGTATAGAGCGATCATCTCCAGTGACAACACTGCCTTCTTCCGGAATACCTCCTGAAGGAGTTGCCTGAGGCTACTTTACAGTTAACTTTTTAAAAAAATAAATACCCTAAGGATAGATAGCATAGTAAATACATAAACCAGTAACATAGTCATTTCTTGTCATTATCAAGCATTATGTGGTGTACATAATTGTACTGGCTATACTTTTATACAACTGGCAGCACAGTATACTTACACAAGCATCATCATAAACACATGCGTAATGTATTGTGTTAGAATGGCTACCACGTCACTAGGCAATAGGAGTTTTTCAGTTCCATTATAATTTTATGGGACTACTGTTGTATATGTGGTCTGTCCTTGATGGAAACATTGTTACACATGACTGTATTTGCATCATCTTTCACCCTCTAGAAGGCTGCTCCACTGCTTATGTCATTTACAAATATAAAAATATATATATAATTGGCTACATTTTTATTGTACAACTGTGAAAGGAAAATAAATCTCGGGACCCCAAAATCACTAAGCCAAAGGAAAAAGTCAAGCTGGGAATTACATATGGCAAATCTGCCTCTTATTCTATCCCTAAATAAGATACATACAAAGATAAAAAAAAAGCTACATACCTCTCTCACCATTTGCCCACAAGGAAATTCCTTGTGGACAAAGGACAGACAGAAGACAGAACTCAAAGTTGTCCCTCTGCTCACATGAGACAAATGCATATCTGATTGCTTCCTTTGCCCTATTGTTTCACTAAGCCAGATTAAGGCATAAATGACTATCCTTGTAAATGGCGTATTCTGTGAAAGCTTAATCAGAAACTCAAAAGAATGAAACTGTCATTTACCTGCTTATGACCCAGAAGCCCTCTCCCCACTTTGAGTTGTCCAGACTGAACCACTGTAAATCTTACATATATTAACTGATGTCTCATGTCTCCTTAAAATATATAAAACCAAGCTGTGTGCCCTGACCACATTGGGCACATGGCATTAGGACCTTCCAAGGCTTTGTAACAGATGCATCCTTAACCCTGGCAAAATAACTTCCTAAATTGAGACTTGTCTCAGACACACTTCGGTTTACACAACTCATGTTGACCTTCTACAAGGACAAATTTTTTAAATAATATTATTTCCCCACAAGCCACCACCCAGAGTCAAACACCATATATTTTGGTGTTTCACATCAAAAATATACACATATATATTTACATATTACAAATTTTAAATTTAGAATTTATAACAAAACTTCTTGAGAATTCCATGATCCTCCTACAGTAACAATGAGCATTCTAAAGCACCTACCTAACCATGACCAAAAATCACAATACCCTAAGATCTCATCACAGCAGTCACAGACATGAAGCTGATGATCCTGGCTTCAATATGGGTGAAAATAGTTATTTTTAAAAAAGAATATTCACAGAACAGCATCACTTAGTCCAAATTTGAAACAAAGATAACAGCTGTCTTCTCATTCCAGAGTCCTGAACAAGGTCGTACTGTGATTTATAACTGCTGACCTCACCATGTTGTAGTTTTTGTTTAAGTGCCCCAAATGTCTTGAAATACCAGAAACAAGCTATTCCTATGAAGGAAATAGCATCCTAAGTCAGTCAAAATTGTTCTACCTATACATCTATCACCACAAGTATCCCTATCAGCCTCTAGGCTGGAAGTACCAGCTAGGTATGGTTGCCTTAGGCTCAGACCACTGATTTCTCATTTCCCTTTTAGGAAACTCAGTACTTTAAATGTACCCCCTGCTCCTTGCTATGTTCTCCTGGTGCCCTCAGAAGTATATTCCAATTGTGCTTTTTTGTGCACAAGAACAAACAGAAAGCAGAGAAATAAATTCCCATTATAAATTTTCCAGCAGGAATCTACTTCACCAAGCTAGGTACTGCTTACCCTACAATTAATTTTAATATTGTAGCAGGGAAGGCTTTTTTCCTTTATGTTTTAATCTGGGGACAAGAACAAATCCAGTAATAGAACGTCAACATTAATTTGAGGGAAGATGAAAAATGACTTAATAACACTGCAGCAGGATTAATATTGTACGATAGATCATGAAGCCATAAAACTCTTGACAAATTCATTTTTGTATCACTGTATATTCTTGCTAATACGGCAGGGCATATCTGAAAAGCTGTTAATATCTTACTGCACAAATGCCGATCAAATTGTAGTGCAAGCGGATGTATTGTGCAGGAGGTGGAAGAAGAGAATTGTCCTCACCCATTGCAGTTTGCAGTTAAATGCAGCAGAATGAAGAATAAGGGTAGAGTGGTTTCAAGCAGGAAGCTAACACTTGCTTCAAATCAAGTGATACAATTCAGAAAATGAGTTGATGGTTACCAGGAAAACAAATTGGAAAACAGATCAGCAAATGATACAAGAGAGATTTTACCCAAACAGCTCTAAACAAGGCACCAAGCCAAGAAGCCAAATAGGGAAATCTTTGCCTAGTTTGACACAAAAGCAGCTACAAGGTCCTTAAACAAAATGTACATTAAAAACAACTACATCCAAGCTTTAACAGGGACTGGATTTCTCTTCCTGCCTGAAACAAAAACAAATAAACAAAAACAGACAAAAATTACAATTTTCATCACTCTGGATATCTAGCAAAAAAAAAAAAAAAGACAGTGACCTCTGAGAGATGGGAAACAAAGGAGACCAGCCCTACAACTGTCTTGGCTTATTGCCTTGAAGAGAATTACTAGGCCATGGAACAGAGAAGGGAACGCCAAGTGGAGTCCAGCAGTAGCCCTGGCTTGGTAGGCATGTAACCTGTGCAGCTGCAGCTCAGAAGGATGCAGTGCTTGGTTTAATGATCTGATTAAAATTAGAATTTTAAGAAACTAAATGATTTTTTAACAAAGGCTCACATTTTCATTTTACACTGGGCCTTGCTAATTATATAGCTGGTCCTACTCAGCAGATGTGCTAAGTTGAGGAAATAAGCTAAGAGGCCTGATGAGAACAAAGCAGCTAGAGTTCACAGAACAGAAAAACATACAAGGAAGAGTTATATATCAGGAGAGGATCCTGATTATTCAGCCAAGTACAGGTCAGCACATGCATACGAAAAAACTATCTGATGCCAGGGAAAGAACCATCGTAATGGATTGTTTTGACAGGGCTTGAGACGCACATAGACAGGGCAAGGAATGGTGCCTGTGCCCAATGTCAGACTGGAAAAACTCATAATTCAGGAGCATTGCATAGAGTACTCAAGAAGGTTTTATCTTGGAAGTAGAGAACAATTAACTCTACATTGAGCACCTCTCCAAACCCACTTTTAAACACACACACACCATAAAAGCACAATTCCAAAAGACAAAATTGCTTCCAAGTAACTTAACTGCATCTTAGAACAAAGCTCAAGATTTGTACATTTACAGAAATACCTGGCACCCAACAAAGTAAATCTCACAGTATCTGCCACCCAAACACAGATAATCAAATACACAAAGATGTAAGAAAACATGACTCACCACGAAAAGAATAATCACAACCAACTCAGAACTGAAAGAGGTGTTGAAATTAGCAGAGATGGATATTAAAACACCACCACAGCAGAATTTGTATGCTGCCACTGAAGTAGTAATGAAGTGAAAAATTTTAGCATTAAATCTTTATTAGAAAAGATTTCAAATCAATAAACTCAGTTCCCACCTTAAGAAAGAAAATAAGAACAAATTAAACTCAAAGTAGAAGAAAATAAAGATTAAAGTGAGAATTCATGAAAGAGAAAAAAGTCATGAAACCCAAAAGAGGGATCTTTGAGATGATCAGTAAGTTGATAAATGTCTAGCTAGACTGACTAGAGAAAAAAAAAAGACACAAATTATCAGTATCAGAAATGAGAGGTGTCTTCACTACAGTGTTATACATATTAAAAGCATAAAATGCTGGCCAGCCTGGCCAACATGGTAAAACCCCATCTCTACTAAAAATACAAAAATTAGCCCAGTGTGGTGGCCGGCGCCTGTAATCCCTGCTACTCAGGAAGCTGAGGCACGAGAATCACTTGAACCCAGGAGGCAGAGGTTGCAGTGAGCTGAGACGGATGAAATGTTATAAACAACTTTATGCCATAAATACAAGTTAGAGGAAATGGACAAATACACTGAAAGACAAGCTCACTCAAGAAGAAATAGATATTCTCAATAACCTTGTATCATTATCAAAGAAATCGCATTTGCAGTTAAAACTCTGACAAAGAAAACTCCCTGTGTAGATGGCTTCATTTGTGAATCTTATCAAACATTTAAAGAAGAAACAACAGCAACTCTAAACAAACTCCTAACAGAAAATTAAAGAGGAAGGGAATACTTTCCAACACATTCTGTGAGTTCAGAAGTACTCTAGTAACAAAACCAGACAGACATTACAAGATAAAACTACAGACCAACATCCATGATGAAATGCAGATGCAAAAATTCTAAGCAAAATTTTATCCAACAATAGAATGTATCACAACCAAATGGAATTTATCCCAAAATTGCATGACTGCTTTAACATTTGAAACCCAACCAGTGTAATTAATTCACTATATTAATGAATTAAAAGAGAAAAACCACATGATCTCAACAGACATAGAAAAAACATTTTACAGCCAGGCACAGTCTCAGTTCGAGACTGGCCTGACCAACATGGTGAAACTCTGTCTCCACTAAAAATACAAAAACTAGCTGGCCATAGTGGTGGGCACCTGTAATCCCAGCTACTCAGGAGGCTGAGGCAGGAGAATCACTTGAACTCAGGAGGCGGAAGTTGCAGTGAGCTTGAGATCAAGCCACTGCACTCCAGCCTGGGAGACAGAGTGAGAAGGAAGAAAGGAAGAAAGGAAGAGAAGAGGGGAGGGGAGGGGAGGGGAGGGGAGGGGAGAGGAGAGGAGAGGAAGGAAGAAGGAAAGGAAGGGAGGGAGGGAGGAAGGAAAGAAAAAGGAAGGAAGGAAGGAAGGAAGGAAGGAAGGAAGGAAGGAAGGAAGGAAGGAAGGAAGGAAGGAAGAGCATTTTACAAAATTCAACATTCATTCTTCATTTAAAAAAAAAAAAAAAACTCAGCAAACCAGAAATAAAAGGGGGCTTCCTTAACCTAATCAAGAGCATCTGTGAAAAACCTATAGCTAATCTCATATTTACTGGTGAAAGACTGAAAGCTTGCCCTCTTAGATCAGCAACAGAAAGGGACGTTTGCTCTCACCACCTCTGTTCAATGCTGTAGGCTGGGTGCAGTTGCTCATGTCCGTAAGCAATCCCAGCACTTTGGGAGGCTGAGGTGTGCGGATCACTTGAGGTCAGGAGTTCGAGACCAGCCTGGTCACCATGGTGAAACCCCCGTCTCTACTAAAAATACAAAAATTACCTAGGCGTAGTGGTGGGCACCTGTAATCCTAGCTACTCGGGAGGCTGATGCACAAGAATCACTTGAACCTGGGAGGCAGAGGTTGCAGTCAGCTAAGATTGTGCTACTACACTCCAGCCTGGGCAATAGAGCGAGACTCAGTCTCAAAAATAAATAAATAAACAAATAAATAGCACTGAAAAGTCTAACCAGTACAATCATGTGAGAAAAGAAATACAGTTATATGACATAACACAACATTTCAGTCGATGGCAGACCACATATACAATGAGGGTCCCATAAGATTATATTTCTACTATACCTTTTCTACTTCTAGATATGTTTAGATACTAAAATATTTACCATTGTGTTACAATTGCCTACAGTATTTGGTGCAGCATACTCTATGATGTTAGCACAATGATGACATTGCCTAACAATACATTTCTCTGAATGTATCCTCACAATTAAGAGACACATGACCATAAAAGGTATCTAAAGTGGAGAGAAAGAAGTAAAACTGTCTTCATTCACAAACATCATGATTGTCTGGTGATATGGTTTGGCTCTGTGTCTCCACCTAAATATCATCTCAAATTGTAATCTCCATGTGTCCCCACCAGGAAGGGACCTGGTGAAAGGTGACTGGATCATGGGGGTGGTTTCCCCCATGCTGTTCTCATGATAGTGAGGGAGCTCTCACAAGAGCTCATGGTGTTAAAGTGTGGCCCTTCCTCTTTCTCACCTGCCACCATGTAAGACATGCCTCACTTCTCCTTTGCCTTCCACCATTAATGTAAGTTTCCTGAGGCCTCCCTGCCCGTGCAGAACTGTGAGTCAATTAAACCTCTTTTGTTTATAAATTACCCAGTCTCAGGTAGTATCTTTTTATTTTTATTTTTTTTTTTTTTTTATTTTTTTGGAGACAGTGTCTCACTCCGTTACACAGGCTGGAGTGCAGTGGCGCGATCTCGGCTCACTGCAACCTCTACTTCCGGGGCTCAAGTGATTCTTCCACCTCAGCCTCCCAAGTAGCTGGGACTATAGGTGTGTGCCACCATTCCCAGATAATTTTTGTCTTTTTTTTTGGTAGAGACAGGGTTTCACCATGTTGGCCAGTCTGGTCTCAAACTCCTGACCTCAACTGACCCACCTACCTCGGCCTCTCAAAGTGCTGGGACTACACACGAGCCACCACACTTGGCCTCTGGTAGTATCTTTATAGCAGTGTGAAAATGGACTAATGCATCTTTATAGAAAACCCAATGAATAAATAATAAAGTTACTATAACTAATAAGTTTACCAAGTTTACAGATACAAAATCAATATATGAACCATCACATACTATTTTCAAAGGTTAAATACCCTTTAAAGTAGCATCAATAATATTAACTGCTTAGAGATAAATCTGACAAAACATGTGAAAGACCTATACAACAAAAAATATGAAATTTTGCTGAGAGAAATTAAAGAAGGCCTAGAGAGAGATCACTTCTATCATAGGTTGAAAGACTCAACATTGTTAAGATGTAAATTCTCCCAAGTTAATCTACACATTCACAGCAATCCCAACCACAAATCCAGCAGGTTTTTTGGGAGAAACTGACAAACTGATTCTAAAACTCATATTGAAATAAAAAGGACCTAGAATAGCCAAAACAACTCTGAAAATAAAGTTGAAGGATTAACACTACCTGATTTGAATAATTATTATAAAGTTTATGTAATCAAAAGAGGTATTGGCATAAACGCAGACAAACAGATCAATGCAACAGAATATAAACTCCAGAAAAAAAAAAAAAAAAACACATATATGGACAACAGACTTTTGACAAAGTCCCAAACGCACTGCAGTGTGAACAAAGACAGCCTTTTCAACTACTGGTGCTTGAAAATAAACTCAGATGTATACCTCCATATCATATATAAAAATTTACATAAATCATCAGTATAAATATAAACCCTGAAACTATCAAACTTCCTGAAGAAAATGTAGAAAAAATATTTAAAAGCATAATCTATAAAGAACAAATGGATAAACTGAACTTCAATGAAATGAAAAACTTCTCTTCAAAACTCAGTTATAAAAAAGACAAGTCAAAGGGCAAGAAAAAATCTTTGCAAACATAAATATGTAAAAGATTTGTATCCAGAATAAAGAATATTAATAGTATCAGTCATAAAAGAAAAAAACCCAATTTAAAAATAGGCAAAAAATTTCAACGGTTCAACAAAGAAGATACATGATGGCAATAAGCTCATGAAAAGATGCTCAATGTCATTAGAGAAATGCAAATTATAACCATAATGAGGTATCAATACACACCTATTAGAAGGTCTAAAATTAAAAAGACTGACCATACTAAGTGTTGGTGAGGATATGGAGGAACTGAAACTTCCATACACTGCTGGTAGGAATGTTGAACAATATAACCACTTTGGAAAAGTTTGGCAGTTTCTTAAAAAGTTAAAACATACAACCTATGATATGATCACCCATTTCATTTGTAGGCATTTACTCAGAAGCAAAGGAATATACATCCATATAAAGATATTTATGTGATAGCCAGGCATAGTGGCACACACCTATATTCCTACCTACTTGGGAGGCTGAGGTAGGAGGACTACATGAGTTCAGGAGATCAAAGCCACCAAATATCCATCAACTAATAAATGGATTAGGCAGTCTGTAGTATTACCCACATAATGGAATACTACTTGGCAAAAGAAAAGAATGAACTATTGATACAGACAACGACACAGATGAATCTCAAAATACGCTGAGTGAAAGTAGCCAGACCAAACAAAAGAGTACATATAGTTGGTCATGGTGGCTCACACCCTATAATTCCAGCACTTTGGGAGACCAAGGTGGGACAATCGCTTGAGCCCATGAGTTTGAGACCAGTCTGGGCAGCACAGAAAGACCCTATCTCTACAAAAATTAGACAGGTGTTGGAGCGCACGCCTGTAGCTCCAGCTACTCAGGAGGCTGAGGTGGGAGGATTGCCTGAATCTAGAAAGTTGAGGCTGCAGTGAGGTGTGATCACGCTACTGCCCTCCAGCCTGAACAACACAGCTAGACCTTGTCTCCAAAAAAAAAAAAAAAAGAGAGAGAGAGTATATAATGCGTGATTTCAGGCCGGGCGCCATAGCTCACACCTATAATCCCAGCAGTCTGGGGAGGCCGAGGAGGGCAGATCACTTGAGGTCAGAAGTTCAAGACCAGACGGGCCAACATGGTCAAACTCCATCTCTACTGAAAAATACAAAAATTAGCCAGGCATCATGGCAGGCACCTGCAATCCCAGCTACTCGGGAGGCTGAGACATGAGAATCGCTTGAACCTAGGGGAGGGGCAGAGGTTGCAATGAACCCAGATTTCTTTTTCAGAGAAAATAATGAAGGTAAAGGTGGCAGGTATGGGAAGTAGCCAAAAGAATAATTATTTGTTGTAGAAAGGCAAAAGCTGCTATTTCTACTTCCAAGTCTGGCAATTTTGAGCACAGCAAAAGTTTATTATTTTCCTGCAGATAGGCAATAAACTCTCAGTCACTAAAGCTGTCTCTCTGAGATACAGAACTAATCAAACCTACAACACAATATATTGGCTACTGTATTGCTCGTCAAAGGTGATAGTAAATGCTTTCTAAGTAGATGAGAAAGAACATTTCATAATTTTCCCAGATTTGAAAGAGAAGACAGTCCTTAAATTATTTCATGAAAAAATCAAGACAAGTCACAACAATTTCTGACTCCAGGCCATACACAGGCTTTCTTCAGCTTCAGGAAAATCACAAAGGATCGCTTTCTCTCAGAAACACTAGCTTAGGTACTCAGTGTAATGCTTCAGAGCTGTGCTATCTAATACAAAAAGCAGTAGACACATGTGGCTATTTAAATTAACAATTAAATAAAATGGAAAATGCAGTTTCTAAGTCATACTAGCCACACCTGAAGTGTTCAATAACCACATGTAGCTACCATGTTGGACAGCATAAATAGAGAACATTTCTATCATTACAAAAAGTTGCATCAGACAGTGCTTAGTCCACAGTAACCAAGTTTAGAGAAAGATGGTAGCTTTTTAACAACTCTTTAGTTCTTCGGAAACTATCATAAGTGGTATTGTAACAGTTTTATGAATCCATGCTTTTTAAAGTTTAGGTACTGAGGCCACCCACCAATGAAATGAAATTTGCTTCAAACACTATCAACCTAGAATGGAGCATAGAATTTTTTTAATTCCATAAAATTTCCTTTACCTTGGGTGTATTTAACTACTTGCAAAGCACCATCAATAATCTATGGGACTCAAAGTTGCTCTGCCCCCTTTGCAACATTTGAAAACTGACAGAGAAGAAAATAATGACAGTTTTACCAAATCAGCAACTCAGAAACTAAGAAAAAGCAGTGAAACAATCAAAAGCCATGAATATACTGACACAGTATATTCATGATGACTTTGACAAATAAACTCGAGGGAGGGAAATGCCAACAAAAACTCAGTAAGTGCAAAGTTTCTTTCAAAATAAACTACCACTTTATTAATAGATATAAATGTTGGCAAATTGCATGAATAATTCAGGTCTACTTTCAGTTAAGTGGAATCTTCACTAAAGCCATATATTATTGACTTCACAGCACTTGTTTCTAGTTGACTGCTTAATAAATAAATAAATAAATAAATCTACTCTAATCCCAGTTTACAGCCAATAGTGAAGACAAGTATTATCTATCACTCACCCACCCATTTTAAGTACCTTCAGCCAAAATAAAATCTTACCCCAATGTTGTAAAAAAAAAAAAAAAATTAATAGGCCTGAAAACCTTATAAAGGGAAGAGAGAGCATAAAGTATAGCACCTGGTCCAACTATCAATCTGCTAATAATCTCATTCAAATAAAATAATAGCTATTGTGTGAAACTCCAAGAGATAATCTTGAGTGTTTCAAATCATACCTGGTAAGTCCTAACTCTTTACAGATCCTCAAAATGAACAGTCTCACAATTCCATATACCTACAAGAGAGTCCAAAAACTACTGAGCAGCCCCATCTGTTATTCTAACACCACACTTAGTGTGGATATTATATCTAGAGATGTATTTTCATTAACAGAAGATTTATCCATTATTTCTGAAGCCTCACAGAGGCAAGTATAAACTTTGAGTGGCTGACAAAATAGAAAGACTGGGTTGGTGAATTAATGCTCTTAGAGTGGGGCTTATGTGCTAAACCCAGCTTTATGTGGGCCTTCTGTGTGCAGCTGGAGAACAGCTGCTGCCTCAGTCACTTTAAAAAAGCAAAATGGGTAATGTGCTGAGTGAGGTATAACAGCTGGGTCCTACCAAGCCTAATAAATTGCAAACAGGTTAAAATAAACAGGAGAGAGGCTGTTTAACCCAAAGGAAGGAAGTGGGAGAAAAACTCAGCATACACAACTAATTCCGATATTCCATTTTTTTCTTTCCCTCCTATGCAACCAAAAACCTTTTTGAAAGCAAGACTTTTATTTTATTTTTATTTTTATTTTTAGTTTATTTTATTTTTTTTTTGAGACGGAGTCTTGCTCTGTCCCCCAGGCTGGAGTGCAGTGGCGCATCTCGGCTCACTGCAAGCTCCGCCTCCCGGGTTCACGCCATTCTCCTGCCTCAGCCTCCCGAGTAGCTGGGACTACAGGCACCCGCCAACATGCCCGGCTAATTTTTTTGTATTTTTAGTAGAGACGGGGTTTCACCTTGTTAGCCAGGATGGTCTCGATCTCCTGACCTCGTGATCCGCCCGCCTCGGCCTCCCAAAGTGCTGGGATTACAGGCTTGAGCCACCACGCCCGGCCTATTTTTATTTTTGAGACAGGGCCTTGCTCTATTGCCCAGCCTGGAGTGCAGTGGCAAGATCACGGCTCACTGCAGCCTTGACCTTCTGGACTCAAGCGATCCTCCCACTTCAACCTCTCAAGTAGCTGGGACTACAGGCACACACCACCATATTGGGTTAATTTTTTTTTTTTTTTTTAATTTTGTACAGATGGGGTCTCACTATTTTGCCCAGACTGGTCTTGAATTCCCAGGCTCAAGCAATCCTCCCGCCTTGACCTTCCAAAGTGCTGGGATTACAGGCATAAGCCACTGCACCCAGCTGGGAAACAACTAGCTAATAAGGACAAGATATATCAATGCGAAGAATCTGATACAAATCCAAGATGAAGCCATTGTTTCTGCTATTAAGGCAGAGAAAAAATATGCAAATATGGAAAGCAAGCATTGCTTTTTCAGAAAAAAATCTTAAGTAAACCTTGGAATTAAGTGTGAGACTGCTGACTAGAATGAATGAAGAGTAGATTCAGTCATTGTAGAAGAACTTGGCAACCTCAGGAAATGTGCTGGAACACTTCAGCCAGCCATCAACAACAAATTTACAATGTGTTCCTAATACCATTCAGAAGGCAGTCAAATCAACAAGTATAAGCAAAAATTTAATCTCAACTAGTGAGACACTGGCCAACTTAGGACTCATTCCCCTGCAAAGATACACAGAATAGTATCTCTTCAATTTAAAAATGCGTTCAGTATATACAATAAGAGGGCTCAGTAAGTAAGGGCTGGGGCACGAGACGGCTTAGAAAAAAAGGTCTTAGATTATGGGTTCAAAATAACAAGAACTACAAAAGCACTTTGTTCAATGTAAAGCACTTTACAGAGAACGGAGACTTAAAAATTACGATCAAACAAAAACTAAAAGTTATTCCTGATGGTTGAAAGGAATATGCTCAAATCTCTGTGAACAAATACACTTGTATCAACATCACAAACTACATCATCTAAATTTTAAACGAGGATCATCACAGAAAGACTAAGGAAGAATAAATGATAGTCCTAGACCAACGCATACTTAGTGGGTTTTGTTTGTTTGTTTGTTTGTTTGTTTGTTTTGAGACGGAGTCTCGCTCTGTAGCCCAGGCTGGAGTGCAGTGGTGCGATCTCTGCTCACCGCAGGCTCTGCCTCCCAGGTTCACGCCATTCTCCTACCTCAGCCTCCCAAATAGCTGGGACTACAGGTGCCCGCCACCACGGCTGGCTAATTTTTTTATATTTTTAGTAAAGACAGGGTTTCACCATGTTAGCCAGGACGGTCTTGATCTCCTGACCTCAGGATCCACCCACCTTGGCCTCCCAAAGTGCCAGGATTACAGGCGTGAGCCACCATGCCTGGCCCCATACTAAGTGTTTTCTTAAATCACTGGGAGACTCCATTTCAATCCTATATTCCAGTCTTTCTCTGTTTCTTGTCCTGAAATCTGAGTCAAGGGCTCTGACCTACTGGTCCTTAGTGCTAGGACACACTAGGTAATTCTTGCCACAGAACCAAATTCTGTCAATACTTAGTCCCTAGAATGGGCTCCTCTGGGCTCTCAGTACACCAGAAGAAACAGGCTAGAACCTTGACATGCAAAATCTTTTGTGACTTTTAATTTTTACTTAATTTCAAACTTTCAAAAACTGCAAGCATAATTCAAGGATCTGCTATATACCATTTATGGACTTACCAACTTACCATTTTTCTTGTTATGAAAAATCTGACACATTTTTGATCCCTGACCTATATATGTTTTTCTTCTGGGTATGATTTCACATCCTAACAAACCTTCTTTAAATTCTCTGATTTTAATGATACTAAATTATTTTTATATTTATTCATTTATTCATTTACTTATTTATTTTGCTCTGTCACCCAAGCTGGAGTGCAATAGCGCCATTTCAGCTCACAACCTCCGCCTTCTGGGTTCAAGTGATTCTTGTGTCTCAGCCTCCCAAGTAGCTGGGATTTTTGTAGAGACAGGGTTTTCACCATGTTGGCCAGGCTGGTCTCAAACTCCTGAGGTCACTGGCGCCTGGCCTGATACTAAATTAATTTAATAACCACAAGGGGATTTGATTGTTTCCTAAAAATAAACATTGAGCAAGAATCTACTAAGCAAGGTTCCCATCAAAGAAGCAGTTTCCCTCAGATTTTTAGGGAGTAAATATCTCCCAAATACTCAAATCTGGTACAGGGGAATAGAAAAAAAAAAATTAAAGCAAATTTCAATAACTACTGAAGCAAGTCCCCTCCCCACACACACAATATTTTAGTTCTTCTGAGTAACTCACTACTTTGATCACTATTGTATACAGACATTCCCTGATGTTCAATGGTTTGAGTTACATACTTTTTCAACTTTACCATGGTACAAAAGCAATACACATTCAGTAGAAACCATACTTTGAGTACTCATCCTGCCATTTTGTTTTTCACTTTGGTACACTATTTAATAAAATATGAAATATTTAGCACTTTATTATAAAATAGGCTTTCTGTTAGATGATTTTTGCCCGACTACAGGCTGTCAGTGCTCTAAGCATGTTTAAGGTTGTAGCCTAAGCTATAATGTTTGGCAGCTTAAGTGTATTAACCACCTTTTTGACTTATGGTATTTTCAACTTACGATGGATTTACCGGGATGTAACCTAATTTTAAATCAAGAAGCATGTGTATTTGATTCCCCTATATACCTTTCTCTTGCTTAAAAATACTCCAAATAGCATAAACGGTCATGTGCCACATTAACATTTCTGTAAATGATGGACCACATATGCAACAGTGATACCATAAAATTTTAATGCTGTACTTTTACTACACTTTTTCTATGTTTAGACACACAAACACTTAACACTGTATTTCAAATGCCTATAGTATTCAGTACAGTCACATGTTGCACAGGTTTGCAGCCTAGGAGCAATAGCCTATACCATATAGCCTAGGTGTGTAGTAGGCTACACCAACTAGGTTTGTGGAAGTTCACTCTAGGAAGTTCACTCAGAACATATCCTCATTGTTAAGTGACACATGACTGCAGTTTAATTGCACTGAAATATATCTTTAAGAATTTTAGGGGTAGGACTTCATAATGTTCGCAGATTACTGGGCACACTCGGGTGTTTCAAAAACAGGGTCAACTGGGCATGGTGGCTTGCGCCAGTAATCCCAGCAACCAGGGAGGCTGAGGTGAGAGAATCACTTAATTGAGACCAGGAGTTTAAAACCAGCCCCAGCAACATAGAGAAAGGGAAGGGGGAAGGGGAAAGGGGAAGGGGGAAGGGGGAAGGGTTTGAATAAATTTGATCAGTTTGGCCTGATGAGAAAACATGAGAAAGTATGTGGTCTTGGGAATGAGTGTGCCAACCTTGCTCACTCCCTGTCCCAGTTCTCACTCTGAAAAGATTTAAAGCCTCTCTCATAGTAACTGCTAGCCATCCTTACTGCTTATTTTCCCCATGGAGCAGCACAAACCAAATATTACCAATACCACACCCCCATATTAACACCCAGCTTCAGGCTTCCTACTGATCCTCTGTCACGTGGTCTGGCTTTTCACCCTTCCGAGGAGGAGTCTGCATCTAGTATTCCCTAACCCACCTCTCTATCTTGTTTGGCTTACTGAATGCATAATATCCTATCAATGGTTAGGCCTCACCCAATAAGTACTTTCAATAAAAACTTTTTTTTTCCCCATCCATTCCTAGCCCTCTTGCCTCCCCAGGAACATATCTCATTCTACATCCTCTACAGAATAGTAAAACTTGTTTTTCTTTTAAATCTCTAATGAGACTTCTAGAGACAGCCCATTAAATCCCAATTTCTTGTCAAAAAAACAATTCTAGTCCTGTGATCACTTGCAGAATACAAATTATTGACCCAGGATGATCCCAGGAAATGTTATTTTTCAGTTCTAATGTTCAATTCCTCCCATTTAGATATTCTAATTGGTGCTCTCCTACCAGCAGGGCAATCATTTTAGGGAACCTTTAATGTTACAATTTGCGTATGGCAGCAAAAACACCAAAACAAGAGGATTATGTTAGTAAAATAAAATCATCAAGTAAATTTACTTGAGAGCCTATGTGGAGAGAAAAGGGTGACTACATCAAAAAAGGGTAAGTGTCTGGAATGTGGAGTCAACACTTAAAAAGGAAAAACAGGACATCCATGAAGGGGAGAAAACAGTGTCAAAGATGGGAGGTTGGTAACATACAAGAAGAACAATCATTTAGCAAGTGTATCAAGGATAATGGAAACCACGTTTCTTGCTGTAAGAGAACACTATAAAAGAAAGTGAAAAAACTAGAATGAATCCTGAGGTATTGGGTTGGAAATGGAGTTATCAGTATTAATTCACAATTTTCAATATATTTAAACATAGAAATAAACATAGAAAATACAGGTAAATGTAAATGTATCCATTGAGAGGATCTGGAAGTAGCAACACCCCAATGATAATGAGCACACTGCTTACCCAGATCCTGGCTTCTAAATACTTCTTTCCCTTAAAAAGAACTGAGGCTCCTTGGAGAAATGACTGATTATCTAGGGCTGGGATGCAGAAAGTACAAGGTGAGCTTAGAATATCTTTTTTTGTGCCAGAAAGTAAGAAACTACCGAAACTACTCAAAATAGACACAGAATGCCTGAAGAGGCTCTTACAGGCCAAATCTAGGACAATTTGAGCATCAAAACCAGTAACAGTACAGAAGATCATAATCCACTGAATAAAATAGGAAACCATGAGTATAAGTAGATACAAACTAAATGAGTAAAGTGTCACAAAGATGGATATTCACCTAGTTTTAAAATACTTTCCCACAAAACGTTTATCAATTACAAAAACAAGAAGAGTAACTTTACAGTACTAAAGCCCAGCAGATATCACCCCAATAAAGCAGTTAGAGAGGTCATCATTAGTAATGAGTCAAACTGAAAATGTATGCCCTGTAACAACAAAGTACAATAAGAACAACATAATTTACATGATATTCCTGCAAAAGTACACAGCTTGCATCACATGAGGAAATAATAGATAAAATCGAATCAAGGAAAATACAACATATAACTGGTTTGTCATCACCAAAAGTGCCAAGTTCATGAAAATCATGAAAAGACTAGGGAACTGTTCCAGAAGGAAATAAAGGGGCATTATGGGGACATGTGCTATAAAAGACATTATTAAACCTGAGGATTAGATGGTAACAATCTATTAATACAAATTTCCTGGTTTTGGACATTTTGTTTTAGTTACAAAGAAAAGTGCTCTTGTAGAAAATAAACACTAAAGTACTTGGGAGTGACACAGCATCAAGCTGGCAACTGCTTCTCAAATGGTTCCAGCAAAGTTATTGTGATTTTTTTTTTTTAAGGTAAATCCAGAAAATCCACTTATGAGAAAATCCAGAAAATTCAACTTTAAGTCTGGCAAACCTAGGTTCAAAATCAGGTTCAGTCACTTATGAACTGCAAGGCCTTGGACAAGTTGCTTAATCTCTCTAAATGTTGTTTGCTCAGTGAATAATGAGGATCAATCTGTGGTGAGAATTAAGTGAGAGATATAAGGCACCTTAGCACAATGCCTGGCACTTTGTATGTGCTTTTTAACTGAAAATTCTAATTTCTCTGAAAATAAAATCTGGTACTGTAATGCTTAGTTTTCTCTAAAATACTTGGAAGAGAATACCCAACCCTGGTCACATTCTAGCATTTGTATAGACTTTAGTCATCAATCACAGTTACTATTTCTAGAACCTGCTGTTTGCAATTCTGTATCATGGTCTGTCACTGTCTTTGCATAGAAGGAAAATGCAAATGCCAACCTCTTCTATGATTCATTCCCCCTTTGTCTACAAATCATGCAGTCTGGTTTGCAGTTGTGTAAAGGATCATTAAAGTTATTCTTCTGGGCCAGGAAATGTGGCCCATACCTGCAACCCCAGCACTTAGGGAGGTCAAGGCAGGAGGATTCCTTGAGCCCAGGAGTTCAAGACCAGCCTGGGTAACATGGCGAAACCCCATCTCTACAAAAAATATAAACATTAACCAGGCATGGTAGCACATGCCTATAGTCCCAGCTACTCAGGAGGCTGAGGTGGGAAGGTTACCTGAACCCAGGGAGGCCGAGGCTGAAGTGAGCCATGATCGTGCCATTGCACTCCAGCCTGTGTAACAGAGATCCTGTCTCAAATTACAAAAAGTTATTCTTCTGGCCACACTGCCAGTGATTGCTTCACTTCAGTCCATAAGACAGCAGTATTCAGTATCCTATTCTCAACTACTTAGCACAGCTGATTTGTCTAAGACAACGTATATTTATCTGGCCTTCAGGGAGTACAGTTTCCTCATTAAGTGAAGGGCAAGACGGGAAGAGCAGCACAACTCAAAGGAAAAAAAAAAAAAGAATGACAACCCTCACCTGGGAAGCAGTGGCATAACAACCATATAAGGAAGGAATTCCAGAGGTCTCAGATGTCCCTTGTACACTGTCCAGGTCAAGGAATGGATATATGAACTCCCGGCTACTTACTATTAACCTTATAGAAATGGTTGGGGCATTTTCCCCAATTATATGTGTGCGCATATATATTCTGACATCCATGAGATTGTGTCTGTATACACCAGGACAGTGCTACTCACAGTCCACAGATCAGTGCCAGTCTGCAAATTGTTACTGGCCTAAAAAATAGACCAGTAACTGGTCAATTAGTTACTGGTCTAAACAGAGTAAGTAGAGAAATTAAGGGTGGAATTTAGAAAATTTTATAATAACGTGACAGAATAAGTTTGCTGAATATAATAATTAAAAATCAGGACATATTTTATGTCTTTACAATTGGTGCTTTTAAAAATCAAGTTATTTTTATTGTACTTTACAAAATACTGAATTGTCATAGGTTGAGGGAAGAACTGGTCTTTTACCACAGATAGTTTAAAAAGCAATACACTAATTTTCATATCCTACACAATGAGCTAATATTCACTGGGCACTTACTACATGCCCGGTACTGTATGCTGTACACCCAGTATCTCACTAAATCCTCACAGGGATCTAAGTCCTATTACTACCCTCATTCCCCAGATGAGAAAACTACGGCTCAGAGAGGATGCACAACTTGCCTAAGTTCCACAGTAAATGATATGAACTTAAGCCCTTAATCACTAAGGCACAGAGTCCTGAAAACCACATAAAGTAATAAAAGAAAACTGTAAAGTTACTGAGAAATGATGGGAGAAGGGATTCCGGAATGCAGGATAGACCAGTTGGTGTTCTTCAAATATGAGTATTTTGGCTTTGCTCCACGGTATATAAGAGAGTAGTCTACTTAACTAGGCTCAAGTAAAGATAAACTGCACACAAGAATACATACGTCTCACTGGGATCCAAAGGCAGGGATTGAATCAATGTCAGAAACCAAAGATGGCTGGCTGTCTTTAAGGGGCTGTGCAGTCACTGACACTATGAGTGGTTCTGCTTTGTTCTCTTTGCCAAGGTCTTCTTCTTCTTCTTCAACCTGCACAACCAAAGATGGCCCAGCCCAATACACCTGCACATCACCAGTTTAATCTCCCTCTGCCTCTCTCAGAAGTTCACATTTTCCCTAAGAGCCACACAGGTCAGAAGTTATAGACTGGCTACCTTAAGAATCAAGCATCCCTTCTGGTCCTGTAGCATGGTAGGGTAGTCATGTCATACAGAACCTAGGTAAATCCATCTATAACAGCTAGGCATCAGAGCAGGACATCAAAGTTCCTATCTCTTTTACTATATTACCTGATCTTTGAAAAGACAGCAATAGTCCAGAAGTCTTGAGGAAAGTTTTGCACTCAAAGATTTATTTTGTAGGAGTTAGGAGAAGGGAGGGCAAGGAAAATCTGAGGGGGGGAAAAAAAGAATGAAACAGAAGGAGAAACAGAATTACAACCAAACAAAATATGGAAAGGATTATAATATATGGAACACTAGCCCAAGCCAAAAAGTTGACAATTCTTCCAGAAAAGTAGGATTTGTAAAATAACATACTCATAATTGAGATGTTGGGAATAGTACAGGAAAACGCACAGCTATTTATCTATAATACCTTATGTATCTTCCATTATTGACTTACTCTGTTGCTGTAGGAGAGAGTACTATATCCAATAGAGAGAGATCTTAGGAGGGCTTGACACCTAGATCAATAGAACATCTTCAAATTCTAGACTGAGAGGAAAAACAGCAGAAAGTCAAAGAAAGAAAGGGAGGACTACATTCAGAAGCAGACTGGCAACTATCATAAAGAGAAGGTATTAGTGTTGTTGGTGAAGCAGGATGGAAGCTGAAGAACTAGAAACTATTTCTTTGGATTTTTTTTTTTTTTCTTGGTCTGGCTAAAGGTTTGTCTCTTTTGCTTAACTTTTAAACGGCCAACTGTTTGTTTCATTGATTTTTTGTATTGTTTCTCATCTCAAATTCATGTATTTCTGCTCGGATCTTTACTTTTTCTTCTACTAATTTTGGGTTTGGTTTGCTCTTACTTTTTTAGTTACGATGCATTGTTGTTTATCTGAAGTTTTTATGCTTTTCTATGTAGGCACTAATAGCTATGAACTTCCCTCCTAGTACTGCTTTCGCTATATCCCACAGATTTGGATATGTTGTGTTTCCATTATCATTTGTTTCAAGGAATTTTTTCATTTCTTGACCTTTGGGAGCTTCATTATTAAATGCCTTTAAGTAGTCTTCTTTGGGTTAAATCTACTTGGTATTCTATAGCCTACACGTGTCTGGAATTGGTTCCTTCCAGTGGGTTCTTGGTCTCGCTGACTTAAAGAATGAAGCCGCAGACCCTCGCAGCGAGTGCTACAGTTCTTAAAGATGGTGTGTCCAGAGTTTGTTCCTTCAGATGTTCAGATGTGCTCGGAGTTTCTTCCTTCCGGTGGGTTTATGGTCTCGCTTGACTTCAGGAGTGAAGCCACAGACCTTCGCAGTGAGTGTTACATGTAGATCTTAAAGGTGGTGCACCCGGAGTTGTTTGTTCCTCCCAGTGGGTTCATGGTCTTGCTGACTTCAGGAGTGAAGCTGCAGACCTTCACAGTGAGTGTTACAGCTCTTAAAGGCAGTGCAGACCCAAAGAGTGAGCAGCTGCAAGATTTATTGTGACGAGCAAAAGAACAAAGCTTCCACAGCATGTAAGGGGACCTGAGCGGGTTGCCGTTGCTGGCTCTGGTGGCCAGCTTTTATACCCTTATTTGGCCCTGCCCACATCCTGCTGATTGGTCCATTTTAGAGTGCTGATTGGTGCATTTACAAACCTTTAGCTAGACACAGAGTGCTGATTGGTGCATTTTTACACTGTGCTGATTGGTGCGTTTACAAACCTTTAGCTAGACACAGAGTGCTGATTGGTGCGTTCACAATCCTTTAGACAGAAAAGTTCTCCAAGTCCCCAACAGATCCAGAAGCCCAGCCAGCTTCACCTCTCACATGTACTTGGATATTGATAGTTTTCTCTAGGTTTGGAAAGTTTCCTGTTGTTATCTCTTTGAATAAACTCTCTATGCCTATCTCTATCTCTACCTCCCCTTTAAGCCCAATAACTCTTAGATTTGTCCTTTTACAGCTATTCTCTAGATCCTGTAGGCATGCTTCATTGTTACTTCTTCTTTTGCCTGACTGTATATTTTCAAACAGCCTGTCTTCAAGCTCACTAATTCTTTCTTCTCTTTCGTCAATTCTGCTGTTAAAAGACTGATGCATTCTTCAGTACACCAATTTCATTTTTCAACTTCAGAATTTCTGCCTAATTCTTATTTCAATATTTTAAATTTATCTGATAGAATTCTGAATTCCTTCTGTGTTATCTTGAATTTCTTTAAGTTTCCTCAAAACAGATGTTTTGAATTCTCTGTCTGAAAGGTCAGTTATCTCTATTTCTTCAGGATTTGTCCCAGGTGCCTTATTTAGTTGATTTGGTAAGATCATGTTTTCCTCAATCATCCTGATACTCATAGACACCCCTCTGTGTCTGGGCATTGAAGAGTTAGGTATTTATTGTAGTCTTTGCAGTCTGGGCTTGTTTGTACCCATCCTTCTTGGAAAGGCCTTCTAGATATTCTAAAGGACTTAGGTGTGGTGATCTAAGCTATATCTGCTTTAGAGGGGACCTCAAGCCCAGCAGCACTGTGTTTCTTGCAGACTCTTAAGAGGTACCACCTTGATAGTCTTAGACAAAATCCAAGAGTTCTCTGGATTACTAGAAAAAGACTCTTGTTTTCTTCCTTTACTTTCTCCCAAACAAATGGAATCTCTCTCTCTCTCTATCTCTCTCTCTGCTCTGAGCCACTTGGAGATGGGGATGGACTGACACAAGTACTCCTATGGCCACCAGCTCTGGGACTTTGCTGGGTCAAACCTGAAGCCAGTATAGCACTGGGTTTCACCCAAGGCCTACTGTAACCACACCCTGGCCATCATCTCTGTTCGCTCAATGTCCTAGGGCTCTACAATCAGCAGGTAGCAAAGCCAGGCAGACCTACGTCCTTCCCTTCAGGGCAGCAAGCTCCCCCAGGATCCTGGAGGGGCCAGAGGTGCTATCCTGGAGCCAGAGACTACGGTCAAAAACCTTAGATGTCCACCTGGTGTTCTATTGTATTGTGGCTGAGCTGGCAACCAAACCACAAGACACAGTCCTTCCTACTCTTCCCTCCCCTTTCCAAAGGCAGAGGAGCCTCACCTCGTGTCCACTGACACCTCAGGCCCACAGGGAGTACTGCCCAACTACCACCTGGCAGTGACTCTCTTTTCAAGGGAGTGGGCTCCCGTCTGGTGGCCCAGGGCAGGTCCAGAAATGCTGTCCAAGAGCCAAGTCCTGGAATCAGAGATCCTAAAAGCACTAATTATTTATTATTTTTTGAAACAGGGTCTCGCTCTATCACCCAGGCTGAATGTAGTACTGCAATCACAGAACACTGCAGCCTCAATATCCCAGGCTCAAGCAATACCCTCACCTCAGCCTCCTGACTACAGGTACATCCCACCACACCCAGCTGATTTTTTTTTTTTAATTTTTTGTAAAGGTGGGGTCTCATTATGTTGCTCAGGTTGGTCTCAAATGCCTGGGTTCAAGTGACCCTCTTGCCTCAGCTTCCCAAAGTGCTGGGGTTACAGGTGTGAGCCACCAAAACCAGTCAATTTTTTTTCCCAAGGGGTAGGGAAAGGAGTGGGGAAGAACTCTCAGAACAGATTAATGTCATTTAACTTGGAGATGAGTAAAAATCGTGATGAGAGAAGTTTCTGTACCTAGAATGAATGAACAAGTAAATACACTAACATTTTCTAAACTTCCCTTTATTCCAATACTTTATTTATAAATGGAAGGCACACACATGGGAAGGTAGCTACAGGATTCTAAGGTAGTTGTTTGAACATCAGCAGAATGTGTACGTGCTAAGAGGATGTAATTCATGGAAAGTGAGCAGTTCCACAACGGAATTAAGTTGCCATGCTCAGGCAAACATCACTGATGGTACTCCCGATTGCCTTCTGTCCAGAGTAAAGGGTGTATGTATATGAATGTGTGCTGCCCGCATAGACTTGAAATGTTTGTCACACTAAACATTTGGCATTCAAGGATCTGACACTTGAGGTTTCAAGGTTCACTGCATATAACAAATGATTTTGCTAAGTATGAATCTGAATTACCTGTGTTGCAGGACGGCTTTGCAGGCATGAGTTACTTGGCTGGTCAGTGTGCCTAAAGCTGACCAGCTCAGTGTGGTTTTACTATTTTATTTAACACAGGATCTCAATTAATCCTCAGAAAAATAAGTAGGGTTATTATTATCCCCATTTTATAGCTAAGAAAGATATATGCTACACTAAGATTTCAGAACACATTTCAGTGGTCTTGCTTGAAATATACTGTGTTGCTGTTTCAATGCTTATGCCTACCCTCCCCAATTAGACTTTAAGGATTTTGAGAGTAAGTAGAATATATTTACTTCTCCCTAAAGTGTTTAATGTAAGGCAGTAAACAAAGCAGATATTCAAGAAAATCTTTTGAACAAATACAATTTATTTCCATACAGAATTCGCCTTCTCAAGTTTCATGGGCCCAGGTTAGGTTATAAGTGTTCTCAAGAAGAAAACAGTCTAAACTGTAAGCCTGAGGAACTAGCCTCTATTTAGTCTTAATTTAATTCTGGATCTAGAAGATGAAAGTTATCCCAATTTAATGGAAAGACTTTCAAAGTACAGATACAACCAGGAAACAGCTCCAGAAAATGCTTGGCCATATGAAGCAAGGATCACAAGCGTAAGGTCTTTTATAGTAAGTTCCAATAATGTCTACATCCAATTCTTGTATATTCAAATATTTACATATTTGACAATTTATGTGAAATCATTACCATTTCTATACATACTATGAATCCATATTATTCAAACTGACATTTAGTAAAGCAACAAAAATGGAATACTACCACAGCCAACAGAAAACAGGCTAACTATTAATACTTGAGGCTCTAAAAAAAATTAAGTAAAAATCCATTATTGACACTGTTCATACACATAACAATAGTGGACAGAATTTCTAGATTTGGAGCCATCTATGTAATTCCAATGTTAACATTTCCATTTTGATGAAGTCAGACTAAGTGCATCTGCAGGAAACCATCACTACCGTGGAGAGAAACTGCACTGATAATGTTGAAACATGTTCTGTTGTTGCACATTAATGTCACAGAACTAGACTGGAGCCTGATTTACAAACCACTGCGTTGTGTTAGGCTATGCTGCATCATATTGGTTAAAACCAGCACAAAAGCAAACTCTTGCATTTAAGCAAATTCAGAAGGTGAAATGGAGGCTGCCGAGAATACCACACCTCAGCTTACTCACTATTCCACTTCTATACCCCAAGGACTAGCTCTTCCATTCTTCACCAATACTTCCACTGAAGCCAACAAATGGGTAATGACCCAGAGGAAAGATGTTGATGATAAAATCTATGGCAGGAATTTGGTTCCTAAAGCCCTTTAACCATTTTTGTACTTCTGACTAAGGTTCAGACTTTACAGACACATTAATGGGGGCCAGTCATCTTAAGGCTTGGAAAATAAATGAAGCAAGGTTTGGGGAGAAATTTTACCAGAATTCACATCTATCCCTATGGAAATTTACAACTGTAAAATACAAGCAATGTAAACACAAGGTACATTTTGTCCATCGGCAGGGTGGGAGGGGGGGCGGTCCTGAAAAGCCAAGCAAGGTTTTTTAGAAGTCTTAAGTGTGGAAGAAAAGGTGATGTATACATACTCATCCCAAGCTTAATTGCTATGACTATGTAGTTCCATTTTTTTCCCTAAGTATAAGTCAATTCAAGTGCTCATTATCTTAAATCAAATATTTTGCTTCCAAGATTGCTAATTAGAGTGACGGCAGAAATATAGCATTATTTTTTTAAAATCTTATTTACATAAAATGGTTCAGAATCTACCTAAATGAGAATTTTTTTTTTTTTTTTTTTTTTTTGAGACAGAGACTTGTTCTGTTACTAAAGCTGGAGTGCAGTGGCACAATCTCAGCTCATTGTAACCTCCACCTCCCAGGTTCAAGCGATTCTCCTGCCTCAGCCTCCCAAGGAGCTGGGATTACAGGCACCCGCCACCACGCCCAGCTAATTTTTGTGTTTTTAGTAGAGATGGGGTTTCACCATGTTGGCTTGGCTGGTCTTGAACTCCTGACCTCAGGTGATCTGCCCACCTTGGTCTCCCAAAGTGCTGGCATTACAGGCGTGAGCCATCACGCCCAGCCTAAATGAGCAATTTTTAAAATCATATTTTTGTACTGAAAATTTACAGATCTGAATGGACACCACTAAAGAAGACAAATATTTTTAAAATTTTATGACTAATTGTCTGTCCATAGTCATAAATTCTTTCCAAGAAAAAAAAATCCAAATTTACTTTTGTTATTGATCTCATTGATCTGGTCCAGTCTATTTGATTTGTGTACACGATTTTTGGATTAAATACAGTCAAACAAATCACAGAGCACAACACCCTCTATGTCACATACACAGCATACTGGAGTTTTTCTCCAAAGGTATATGCACAAATTATCCCACCAGGAATATTTACCAGGGTCCTGCTGCTTTTCCTCATAATTTTGGCCTAGGTCCATATGCAACTAGCATACAAAAGTACTGACAAGTTTCCTAGAGTAGATCGTATCTCCTTGAAAACAACTAAGAGTAGAGTTGTACCACATTTCTTAGCTAAAAAGTAGCTGGCAACTCTATTTTCATTCCATCCATCATTTTAAATCTGTGCAACAATTATTCCACACCAGCTTCTAGTTTCAAGATACTACAGTCAAATGTTCTGCTTGAGTAAAAAACAAATCTAGATGACCCTAGCATTGCTTACCAATATATTTTATTACACTGTATCTAATAAGAAACAACTTACATGTATATATGTTGAAAGTTTAGTAAGTGCCTCACTAATTTATTTGATCCTTACAAACCTACTATAAAGCAGGTTAACATCATCCCCACCAAGAACAAGTGCAAACTGAGACTCTGAGACATTTATGTCACTTGTCAAAGGTTACACAATCAACGAAAAGAGCCTTGGAATTCAATGAAAAAAAAAAAAAATTGATGCCAAGTCCAGAGCATGAGACTAAGGATATAAGAAACGGTAAAATGTTTCCACTAGAATTGGCAAGTTATAGAATAATTAGTTCTTCTATAAAAAGATAATTTGCGTTTTTCCTGAAAAGAGGGGAAGAAGGGGGGAACTTGCTTATTAACACATGACAGAAAGACTAAAAGACTGAATCATTTCAAACACAGTCAATAACTCTGACCACACCAGAGCTGAAGAGCAGCACAGAACAAGTGACCAGGAAAAGAAGTCAGGAAAGCCATGGGTCATTTCAGTTTACATAAATGAGTACATTTTTTTTTTCATAGTAACCCTAGAAACTCAGAGAGATGTGAAGACTGTCACAGGCTTAGACCTCCAAGTAAGGAAACTGGACAATTACCAGTCCACTCCCAAAAGTCTTTGCAATCCTGAAGGACTGTTCATATCCACAATCACTTCCTTCTTCCCACGCTTTCCCTCTCTTCACATCTGGCTTCCACACTTAGCACTCTTAATGAGACCATCCATCCTAAAGCAGATGTAAGTGCCTCAATTACTTCAGATGCAAGTGCCTCAATACAATTCATGAACCTCCTTAGAAATATATGCAAAACTATCAGCACTTGCACATTTTTCTGAAGGGATCCACAGCTTTCATCAGTTTTCAACGTTCTGTGACCCCAAAAAGATAAACACTGCTCTCCAAAATCACAAATAACAGTATTCATTAAATCCAATAATTATTTCTCATTCATTTTAATCTCTCTACCTCACTTGATGCCATTTGTTACCCAAAGTTGAAATCCTAAAATATCCCCTTTCTATAATCTATGTCACTAGTGTCTTCTAACTCTAATGACTGATGGTTGTGACCTCTGTGACTTCATTTATCTCCTTTTCTTCTTCCTCCTCCAAGGATCTGAGCATTCCTTTGTGTTCTCTCTATTTACTTCCATAAGCCAGTGGTTCTCAAAGTGTCATCCACAGACCACTGCAGCACCTGGGAACTTTTAAGACACACAAATGGTTCCAGCCCCACCTCATGCCTCCTAAATCAGAAACTCTGTGGAGTGTGGCCCAGCAATGTGAGTTTTAACAGCCCCTCTAGGTATATGCTCAAGTTTTAGAAATATTGCCTTGAGCACAGTAAGCTTCAACTCTATTATTTTGTTTTCCAAACATTTAATGAATACTAGCTATGTGCAAGGACCTCATCTTAATGTGGCTATTTTTCAAAACTGATTTTAGTTGTTTCATAGAGTTCCAAATTCTGAGTACCCTACAGAACATATGCACTTCCCAAATTATCTCAAGCTGCATCCAAAACCCAGTTCATCAACAACCCTCCCCACACCCACAAGCACAGGCAACCAATTTTCTTACTCTGTTCAGTGACTGAAAACCTTATAGTCACATTTATTTCTTCCTCTTTCCTTACATATAATTCCCATCAAGAACTCATGGATTCTTTTATCCGAATGTAATTTAGATTTCACCCTTGCTCCTATTCCCATACTACTGTGCTGATCTGGGACTTTATACTGGTGATTTGCCCGGAGGTAAAGTGGCAGAGCCAGGAAGAGGCTATTTGCCTCCAGAGCTCAAGCTCTCACTCATTAAGCTACACTGATTCCTTGGAGTACACCAAAGCACTGGCATCATTTAATTCCCTATTTCAGAGCCTAAGTGGTTTATAATAGTTACTGGGTCATAGCAGAACTTACTACTTTGGCATTTGCAGCCAAAAAATCGTACCCACTGTTCTCTTCCTATGATCCAACACTGTGCCTTTCTATCCTGGGGTGCTCCATCACTTTAAAAGCTCAAATATAATACTACTGACTTGTGCAGCAGAAATGAATGGCACATATATCACTAAAGGCCAATGTAAACTGACAGGACAGCGGAAAGTCCCTTAAAAAGCAACCAAACTTTGGTTCCCTTGAGATTTTCTATTTCTCAGAACTAAACAACATATCTTTTAGCTTTCCTACTAACTTTAATAAAGATGATCTGGAGGACTTCCACTTCTAGCTAAGATGGAGACAGACTACGTTTATCTTCCTGTCTTAAACAACCAATAGACTGCCAAAATGTATCAAACGGTTTTCAATACACTAGATAAGGACAGTGATTCCCTTAGAGACGAAAAAAAAGTTGGTTGAAGAGGCAGAGCTGAGAGTCCACAGAGAACAAAGCAGCTAGAATTCGCAGGACAGAGTGCTGGAGGAGACAGAACACAGGAGACCTACAGAGGGGCCCCCTTGGAGTATTTAGCTGAGTACTGGGTAAGGGCACCTGTGTGAGGAAAGAGCCTGAGGCTAAGACCCATTTGAAAGGGTTAGAGGTAACACACCTGGAGCTCACACAAGGCCAGGGAATGCGCCTGTTCCCACAAGGCAAGGTTGAAACTCTCAATTCATGGGACACTGTTGAGTACAGGAGACATCTGGCCTCAAAAGCAGGGAATAATTAGCCCTAGACTGTGAATTGTAGGGCTGCTTAACAAATAATAAATTCAAGACCACAAAAAATAAAACTGTTTCCAAGTAACTTAACTGTATCCCAGAATAAAGCATGCGAAGTTTTTAAGGAATACAAAAATATCCAACACAACGAGACAAAATACAATAAGAAAATTATGACCAAAAATGAAGGGGGAAAATCAATCAAAACTAATCCAGAACTGGCACAGATAATTGGTAGATACAAACATTAAAATATACAGAATAACTATACTCTTTGTGCAAAAAGCTAGATGGGAGACAAGGACAATATAAAAGACCCAACTGGCCTTCTAGAGATGAAAACTGTAGCATGTGAGACTGAAAATAAACTGGATGGGATTAGCAGAAGATTAGAAATTGCAGATGATTAGTGAACAGGAAGCTATAACAACTATCCAAAATGAAACACAGAGAAACAAGAGAAAAATAAGAGCATTAGTTAGCTGTGGGATAACTGACAGTTCTCAAGTGATGGGGAGAGGGGAGTGTTTAAAAAACAGAAAAAAGGATTTCTATTTAATGAAATGTATAAGCCCACAGGTCCAAAAATCTCAATGAACTCCAAGCATAGGAAAGAGAAAATTACACCAAGGCACATCATAATCATATTACTCAAAACCAGCCATAAAGAGAAAATTTTAAAAGCACCCAGAGAAAAAAAGGATACGTTAAATATGGAGGAACAAAAAGCCAACAAATTTCTCATCACAAACAATTCAAGTGACAAAACAGTGGAGCAGTATCTTTAAAATACTAAAGAAGAAAAGCTAATTTATAATTCTATACCCAGTGAAAATGTCTTCAAAACAAAGATGAAATCCTTTTTCAAACTTACAAAAAAAGAATTTATCACCAATAGTCCCCTACCAAAAGAAATGTTAAAGGAAATTCTTCAGACAAAAAGGAAATGATACCAGAGAGAAATCTAGATCTATATTGTCAAGAGCAGCAGAAACGGTTATTAAATAGACAAGTACATAAGATATCTTCTTAATTACATCTCTTTAAAAGATAATTGACTATAGTCCAGGGGTGATGACTCACGACTGTAATCCCAGGACTTTGTGGGGTCAAGGAAGGAGGACAACTTGAGCCCAGTAGTTCAAGACCAGCCTGGGAAATATACTGAGACCCTGTCTCTACAAAAAAATTAAAAAAAATTAGCCAGGTGTGATGCCACATGCCTGAGTCCCAGTTATTCAGAAGGCTGAGGTGAGATGATTGCTTCAGCCTAGGAGGTCAAGGCTGCAGTGAGCCATGATCACACCATTGCACTCCCGCCTCAGCAGGAGAGCAAGACCCTGTCTCAAAAAAGGGGGAAAAAAAAAGATAATTATGCAAAAGTAAAATGTATGACAACAGTGGCATAAAGATCAGGAAGGAAGAAATGAAAGTATATTATTATAAAGTTTATACCACATATAAAGTAATAGAATATCACTTGACAAATTGTGAGAAGTTAAACATATATATATGATACACCCTAGCCTAAGCATTAATATAAGTCAACAAAGGAGATATGTTAGAATTATTAAAAATGTTCAACTAATTGAAAAGAAAGCAGGGAAAGAAGAAAAAAAGAAGAGATGGGACAAACAGAAAACTAAAACCAAAATGAGAGATTTAAACTTAATTATACCAATAACCACATTTAAATAAAACTATCTAAATGCCTTAACTAAAAGTTAAAGACTTGTAGTACATACCAAAGCAAGACTCAACTACACACTTCCTACAAGAAAAGCATTTTAAAAATAAAAACACCATAGGTTAAAAGAATTGAAAAAAACTACGGAAAAAATAAATGGGAGAAGAGCCAAAATGAGCAACTAGACATAGCCAGGAAGAATATTTCCCACCGAGACCAGACCATCAAGAAGACCAGCACACTCCAAGCAGATCTGCAGAAGAAAGGCACTGAGAGTGGAGAGAGGGAGGACACAGACTCTTGGCTAGTGGAGAAAGAAGCTGGGAACCCTGCATGGGGCTGCTGAGCACCAGGACTTGTTCCTGACCCGCAGTCGTTCCTGGGGAAGGGGTGAGTTAAATTGGTGAGAAGTAGCCCACTCTCACCATGGACCTAGAATCCTAGCTGCAGGAGACCCCAGGACCCCCACAGACATTCGAGCTGACAGGAAGAGCTGTATGGAGAAGTGGCAGAAATGGGACCTCAGCAAGAGAGAATATCCAAATAAACACAATCATAAATGACAAGAGGATATTACGACTGACCTCACAGAAATTTAAAAAAAAAAATTCTCAGAGACTATTATGAACACTTCTATGCACATTTCTTCTAGAAAATCTAGAAGAAATGGATAAATTCCTATAAACATAAAACTTCCCAAGATTGAACCAGGAAGAAATTGAAATCCTAAGCAGAACAATATCAAGTTCCGAAATTGAATCTGTAATAAAAAGCCTACCAATCCAGCAAAAGCCCTGAACCAGAAGACTCACAGCTGAATTCTACCAGACAAATAAGGGATAGCTGGTACCAATCATACTGAAACTATTGCAAAAAACTGAGGAAGACGGACTCTTCCCTAACACATTCTATGCGGTCAGCATCATTCTGATACCAAAACCTGGCCAAGACACACACAAAAATAAAAATTCACACCAATATCCCTGATGAACACAGATGCAAAAATCCTCAATGAGATACTAGCAAACCAAATCCAGCTGCGTATCATAAAGCTAATCCACTACAATCAAGCAGGCTTTATTCCTGGGATGCAAGGTTGTTTCAACATACACAAATCAATAACTGTGATTTATCACATTAACAGAACTAAAAAGAAAAACCACATGAACACCTCAATAAATGCATCTTAATGGTCTCAAAAGGCTTTTGATAAAAGTCAACATCGCTTCGTGTTAAAAACCTTCAACAAACTAAGCACTGAAGGAACATACCTCAAAATAATAAGAGCCATCTATGACAAACCCATAGCAAACATCATACTAAACAGGCAAAAACTAAAAGTGTTTCCCTTGAGAATCAGAATTAAGACAAGGATGCCCACTCTCAGCACTCCTACTCAACACAGTACTGGAGATCCTAACCAGAGCAATTAGGCAAGAGAAAAAAAATAAAAGGCATCTGAATATGAAGAGAGAAGTCGAACTATCGCTTTCTGCAAATGATATATGGTTTTTTTTATTTTTATTTTTTATTTTTTAGACAGAGTCTCCCTCTGTCGCCCAGGCTGGAGTGCAGTGGCGCAATCGCGGCTCACTGCAACCTCAGCCTCCTGGGTTCAAGCGATCCTACTGCCTCAGCCTCCTGCGTAGCAGGGATTACAGACACCCACCACCATGCCTGGCTAAAATTTTTTTTGTATTTTTAGTAGAGATGGGGTTTCACCGTGTTAGCCAGGATGGTCTCAATCTCCTGACCTCGTGATTCACCCGCCTCGGCCTCCCAAAGTGTTGGGATTTCAGGCGTGAGCCACCGAGCCCGGCTATGATATGATTTTATACCTAGAAAATACAATCTCTATCAAAAAGCTCCTAGATCTGATAAACAACTTCGGCAACGTTCCAGGATACAAAATCAACAGACAAGTAACAGCAGCATTTCTACACATCAACAATGTCCAAGCTGAGAGCCAAATCAAGACTGCAATCCCATTTCTATAGTAGCCACAAAAAGATACAAATAAAACAAAACACCTAGGAATACAGCTAACCAGGGAGGTGAAAGATCTCTACAACAAGAATTATAAAACACTGCTGAAAAAAATCAGAGATGATACAAACAAGTGGAAAACATTCCATGCTCATGGATAGGAAGAATCAATATTGTTAAAATGGCCATACAGCCCAAAGCAATTTACACATTCCATGCTATTCCCATCAAACTACAAAGACATTTTTCATAGAATTAGAAGAAAACAGTACTAAAATTCATATGGAACCAAAAAAGAGCCAGAATAACCAAAGCAATCCTAAGCAAAAAGAACAAAGCTGGAGGCATCACATTACCCACCTTTAGACTATAGTAACCAGAACAGCACAGTACTGGTACAAAACAGACCAATGGAACAGGTTAGAGAACCCAAAATAAAGCCATACAACTACAACCATCAACAAAGTCAACAGGCAAGGCATGGTGGCTCACCCCTGTAATCCCAGCACTTTGGGAGGCCGAGGTGGATGGATCACCTGAGGTCAGGAGTTTGAGACCAGCTTGGCCAGCATGGTGAAACTCCATCTCTACAAAAATACAAAAAAATTAGCCAGGCATGGTGGCAGGCGCCTGTAATCCCAGCTATGAGGGAGGCTGAGGCAGGAGAATCTCTTGAACCTAGGGGACAGAGGTTGCAGTGAGCCAAGTTTGTGCTGCTACAAACCAGCCTGGGCGACAGAGCGAGACTCTGACTCAGAAGAAGAAGAAAAAAAAAAAAAAACCAAGTCAACAAAAACAAGCAATGGAAAAAGGACTCCCTATTTAACAAATGGTACTGGAATAATTGGCTAGAAGATTGAAACTGGACTCCTTCCTTTTACCACATACAAAAATCAACTCAAGATGGATTAAAGACTTAAATGTAAAACCTAAAACCATGGAAACCCAGAAGGAAACCTAGATTTCATGAAGACTCTAAAGCAACTGCAACAAAAACTAACAAGTGGGACCTAAGTAAAGAGCTTCTGCACATCAAAAGAAATTATCAACAGACTGCACATCAGAAGAAATTATCAACAGACAACCTACAGAATGGGAGAAAATATTTGCAAACTATGCACCCAACAAAGGTCCAACATCCAGAATCCACAGTTCCTGTCTCATGTTCCCCTACCTTTTCTGATTGTGGGTCTTAAGACCCTCCCATGAGAGGGTCCCACCCTATACCCTGTGGGAAGAAATGATAATGTCATGAAGCTTCCATAAAAACCCAAGAAGAGAGGGTTCAGTAAGCTTCCAGATAGCTGAATATGTATAGGCCAAGAGGAAGGTGAGGAAGAACTCTTCCATGTGCAGGGAGGGTCGTGCACCCCATCTCCCCAGGGTCAGAAGCTCCAGCGCTTGGGACCTTTCCAGACCTCACCCTATGTACCTCTTTATCTGGCTATTTATCTGTATCCTTTAAAATATCCTTCTTAGTAAATGTGTTTCTCTGAGTTCTGTGAACTGCTCTAACAAATTAATCGAATCCAAAGAGGGGATTGTGGGAATCCCAACTTGATGTGTGCGTCAGAAGTTCCGGAAACCTGGGGTTGCAACTGGTGGGGAAATAACAGAGCAGTCTTGGGGAAGGAGCCCTCAACCTGTGGGATCTGGCACTATACCTCCAGGTAGATAGTGTCAGAATTGAATTGGAGGATACCTGGCTGGTGTCCACTGCTTGGTGGTGGCGAGAGACCCCCCAACACATTTGGTCACACGAGTTTTCTTTGCACAAATGACTGCTGTGGTGTGAGAGTAGAGGAAAAACACAGAGTTTTCCCCACACAATAAGAACTTAAATTAACAACCACATAACCCCATTAAAAAAATGGGCAAAGGACATGAACAGACACTTCTCAAAAGACAAATATGTGGCCAACAAACATGAAAAAATGCTCAAAATCACTAATCATTAGAGAAATGCAAATCAAAGCAACAATGAGATATCATCTCACACCAGTCAGAATATTATTAAAAAGTCAAAAAATAGCAGATGCTAGTGAGGCTGCAGAGAAAAGAGAATGCTTACACACTGCTAGTGGGAAAGTAAATTAGTACCGCCACTGAAGAAAGCAGTTTGGAGATTTCTCAAAGAACTATGATTTGACCCAGCAATCTATTACTGAGTTTGTATACCTAAAGAAATATAAATACCCAAAGGAGTGTAAATCATTCTATTATAAGACACATGCACATATATGTTCACTGCAGCACTATTCACAATAGCAAAGATATGGAATCAACCTAAATGCCCAAGAATGATAGGCTGGATAAAGAAAATGTGGTACATACAACATCATAGAATACTATGCAGCCGTAAAAAAGAACAAGATCATGTCCTCTGCAGGAACATGGATGGAGCTGGAAGTCATTATCCTTAGCAAACACATACAGGAACAGAAAATGAAATACCACATGTTCTCACTTACAAGTGGAAGCTAAACATTAAGTACACATGGACACAAGGCAAATACAGATACGGAGGCCTACTTAAGGGGTGAGGATGGGAGGAGGGTGAGGATCGAAAAACTATTTATTGGGTACTATGCTTATCACCTGGGTGACTAATCTGTACATCAAACCCCCATGACACATAATTTACCCATGTAACAATGTACCCCCTAAACCTATGTACCCCCTAAACCTAAAAATAAAAGTTGGAAAGAAAACAAAAAGAAAAGAACTATGCCATGCGAACATTAACCAAAAGAAAACTAGCATGGCTAAATTAATCTCAAGGTAAATTTCACAACAAATAACATTATCTGCAATTAAAATGATCATTTCATATGATGAAGGGATCAATTTATAAAGATGTAAAAATCCCAAATATTTATGTACCTAGTAAGACAGCTTCAAAACACATGAAGCTAAATAGGATAGAAATATAAGAAAAAACTGCTTTAATCCATGATTGTATTCAGATATTTCACTATCCCTCTCTGTTACTGACAGAACAAGTAAGCAAAAAATCAACAGACATGGAAACTTGAACACTGTCAACCAACCTGACCTGACACTTGAAGAACGCACTACTCAACAACAGCAGAATGCACATTCTTTTCAAATACAAACAAAACATTTTCCAAACGTATTTTGTCATAAAACAAGTCTCAATAAATGAACGAGGGTCATACAAAATGTTTCTTGAGCACAATGGATTAAAAATAGAAGTAACAGAAAGATCTCTGGAAAATCCTCCAGGAAGGGAAAAAAAGAAAGGAAATACTAAGCTAAATGCTCCAATGTCATAATATTTATATACCCATAAAAAAGTAAATACTGAAGATTTAACCAAAATTTCACTACAAATATGTTGGGGGGAATAGGAGAGGGTGGTATAAGAAAGCAAAGGCTTTATATATCACAACAAGGTAAAAAAAAAAAAATGTGTACAACTGATAAATCAAAAAGTCAGCAATATATGTATATTAATCATAAATATGGAGAAGTATAAATTTAGAAGAAATAGCAGACAGAATTCAGAGTCATTGTTTCCTCTTAATCACTGCATGTGGGGAAACTTGGAGTAGAACGGGCAGGGCATTTTGTTACATGTAATATTTTGACTTTTCGAACTACATACATGTAGTACTTTAATGAAATACCTTTAAAGAGATTTCATCTATATCATCTAATTTTATTCCCAGGGAAGGAGGTATAGTAACCCCTGATTTGACAAATGAGGAAACTAATATTTCAGGTAAAGTAGCTTGCCCAAAATCTAAGCCACTACAACTTTTTAATTTAATCATATAAATAATATAAATTATGCCTGTTAGGGCATCATCTACACAGATAAATATGAAAAGGAAAAAAATTAAATTGTTTTTAAATCTCAGTTTTATTTCTGGAAATATTTTTATTTTCTGCTCTCTACTATAGATGACTAGTTTACTGTCACAGAACAAGATGAAATATTCACACTTAACCTCCTGTTAACAGATTTTTAAAAGATATTTGAACAAAGAAAGATTTTGGCAAATGTAAAGAACAAAACTGTACTCAAAAGTAAACACTATTTTAATCATTATCTTTAACTGGGGTTAGGTGCACATACATAAAATTTACCATCTTAACCATTTGTAATCGTACAGTTCCAGTGGCATTAAGTACATTCACGTTGTTGTGCAACTACTGGCACTAACATCCATCTCCAGAGCTTTTTTTCATCTTCCCAAATTGACTTTATCCATTAAACAACTCTCCAGTTCCCCCACCCTCTAGCCCCTGGAAACCCCATTCTATTTGTCTCTATGAATATGACTACTATAGGTACATCATGTAAGCAGAATAAATAGTATTTGTTCTTTCTGTGACTGGCTTATTTCACTTAGCATAATGTTGTCAAGGTTCATTCACGCTATAGCAAAAACACTTATTTGATAATGCTGTGAGAAATTAAGGCACTGGTGAATTCAAGAGAAATTAGTAAAAAATTAATGCTCCCCTCTCCCCCAACCCTGATCAGGACATCAAAAGGGGGGAAAAAATAGGTCACAATTTTAAACTATTGAGAAAGGGTATCCTGGTAATTTTACAGTGTGCATGAAGGAATGGGGGGAAAAATCGTAATTTTGTGTTTTGAAAACCCAATTACTTTTTTAAGATTGTTGCTCTTTTGAGATGTGCAACAAAGGCCTATAGGGAAGGGCTTCTCTAAATGTAAACTGGGTCTGTGTTTTCCTTCTTAAGGGTGGAGCCATGCAAAAGACAAAAGCGCTAATAATGTCAGATGTTCACAAAACCTTGAGTCATGGTAAATATCTTATAAATCAGAAGTGAAATAGCCTCCATTCAGTCACATAGAGATCAGGTAGGAAATACAAGAAACTTGACCTTTACAGTGTACTTTGAAAAGGTTCCCTTGGTTGCAGTTTTTAAAAAACAGACTTGTATGCTTTTACATTCCACATGATTCTCTCACTCTGAACCTCCGCAATGAATACCCTGTATTTATGTCCATCTAAAATTCAGACAGAAGTCCTAGGCAGCCTTTCAATGGAGCCACTAAACAAACCACATCAACCCTTTAAGATACCAAAAACACCACTCTAATGTTAGGGTGGGGTTGTTTCTCTGAATTTTAATTTATAATGCAACTAGAATCACTGACCAAATTTTAATAAGAAGTGGTAACCAGCAGTGCCTCAGGTATCCAGGTGTCTGATAAGCGCTCAAGCAAGAGCTGTGCTTTTCATAAGCTCAGAGTATTGACACCAAAAAAGGAAGAAGTCTGCTAAAACAAAGTCAGGTATTTCATATGACAACTATATAAAACAGTGTTTTAGACAAGACATTCATTTTTGCTTTATAAAGATTAAACCATATGGTGTGTCCAAAAATAAATTATCACTGATAACTAAAATAAGACTGTCGGCTGGATGCCGTGGCTCACACCTATAATCCTAACACTTTGGGAGGCCAAGGCAGGCGGATCACTGGAGTTCAGGAGTTCGAGACTAGACTAGCCAACATGGCAAAACCTCATCTCTACTAAAAATACAAAAATTAGCCGGGCATGGTGGTGTAGGGAGGCTGAAGCAGGAGAACTGTTTGAACAGGAGAGGCAGAGGTTGCAGTGAGCCAAGATTGCACCACTGCAATCTACCCTGGGAGATAGAGCGAGACTCTGTCTTGAAAAAAAGACTATGTCAATGATCTTCCAATGCAAAATTTCCCATTGTCCAAAATTATCTGCCTCCACGTGGTATTTTTCCAGAATACCATATAGTTTCCCCCAAGCCCTGGGACAGGAATAATACAGGGTGGTCGAAGGGGAAAAGAAAATTCCAGGCAGCAGTTTCATATGACTAACAAAAAGGAAACTGTTGAAATACATATATAAGCTAGGAGCCAAGACCCTGAAAAGCAGAGTGTGGGTTAAGCTAGCTAAGACCAAGTGGACCCAACATGGTACTGGGTTTCACCTAGGACCTCATTATATGCTCATTAACACACTAAATCACACCCACCAATGCCAAGACAGTTCCGGGAGCACTCAAACTGGTGTAAAAATGGGCAGCACTAAAGTTGAGAAATTTTCACCTTTTTCCAGAAATCTTCATGAATACTCCAGCCCTTGATTAAAGAAACCCATACAGATAGAAGCCAAACCCTGTCTTGAGTATGCCTGCACTCCCCTTTCTTGAGCATGTACTTTTCACTTTGCAATAAATCTTAGTACATTTCACTATTTTCCAATTCATCCTTGAATTCCTACTGAAGACACTGTCAAGAGCCTGAACATTGATCAGAGTTGAGGTCCCACTGGCATTTAGGGACCTTCCCCAGCCCACTGGAATCAGCCCAAAAGAAAAAATATTAAATACCTAGTATTGTCATTACTTAAGTTCTCAAATTGCTACCCAAGTTATAAGAGGCACCTTTCTCCACGTGATACACGCTGTAGGTCAAAACACAAGACCTCAGTCATCACAAAAGAAAAACGGATTTAGTAGTTTTGCCTTTCCCATTCAATGAAGAAAAATTTTGGCCTAAGGGAAGCATACACCGTTTTTTCTCTTTTCTTTTTTTAGGCTCCTCCTCTTGTAGGGCCATGTAGGGATTTTGAGAAAAGAATTTTGTCTCTGTGATATTTTATAAACCCAGGCTACTTGACAGAGGGACACATAAAAAAGATCCATTTCCACAGAGTATGTATCTTAGAACATGAAACACTTTATCATGGGTTTTTGAAAAATCTATAATAAAGATTTTCATCAAGTTTGGGTAAATTTCTTTAAGGTACTAATGATGTAGAAAATGCTTTTGGATGTTTTAGTTCTTTTAATTGCTATAAAATCTCATATAAAATCCAACTGTCATATTTAAATAAAAATTTTAATTAAAAATTATAATCAACATATCTAAATAACTGTATGCATGTGTATACACCCACATACACAAAAATACACAAAAATTTGACAACTGTATCAACTCTACAGAACAATGAATGTTTACCTGCAAGACTATCAGTACATGAATTAAGAGATAGTAAACAGAAAAAGGCCTATAATCCTAAAGCAGTATCTACAAATTAAAGGGTTGTTGCAACTTTGTTATAGATTTATTTCTAGTCTCATCTTCAAGATTACTAACACAGCATGTAACACTGGAAGGAGAAAGGAAATTGAGGTTGAAGTATGCAAATAAAAGATGAAATAATAAGCCACTTTACCCTCACCACCTCAGTTTACTTTGAAACTCATTAATTCAGTAGACATTTGGACTGAATACCAGTGTTTTGGATAGAGAAGGGCTCTAAAATTCTTTCCACTCCAATATTCTATGATCATCATTTCCTAATACCACGATTAATGGTATTCGCACTTCTAGACTTCCTAAAAGCAAAACCAGTGTTTACAAATACTTATGATGTGCACTGAGTAACAGGTATAGGAGAAATGAATAACCCAGCTTTCAGTTGCCATTGGAAGCCTAGGACCTGCATGAAAATAATTTTTGAGAAAGACTTCCTGACATTAATTTGTGCTTCAGGCATGGAAATTAACAGCTACTGGATCCTAAAACATATGAGTTAAGGAAAACACTGTCACTTTATGCAAAGCTGGAAAATTCAGTGTTCTCTACAGATGTCAAACATTTTTAAACAAAATTCAATCTCCTGGACTGTCAGTTTAGCAACAGGTTAAAACAGTGTTAAGGAGAATATGGAAGCACATTTAAACTTTAATATCTTTACTCAGAAAACTGAACAATTTAAAGTACTAGCAATGTGGAGGTTAATCTTCAAATCTGAAGTACAGGGCATTTAGTAATACTGTTACAATGATCGTCTCTTCAAACCATCAGTAGCGCTTGCAAGACTTTCCCAGTACAATGTTAGAAATGCCTATGTTTAGTTTCACTTAGTCCAATTAACTGGCCTCCTCTAGCACAGACATCATTTTTCTAGAAACTTTTTTTTTTCCAACATGATACTCCTACATACTTTTTAATTGAACTATTCTACAGAAATGCATTCCTTTTGTTCTCTCTTGTTTGCATAGGTTAATACATGCTATAATGTTGTCTAAACCCATCACCAAGTCTTTCTACGTCTAGCTTTCCCTTTGATGTCTTTATTTCAAAGTTTTTGATACAGTCCCACTTTTTCTTCAAAGTAAGTTTTATGTTTTCCTTATTCCAATGATGAATTACAGTTTATCTGCTATATCAGCTAAAAAGAGAACTCTATTTTTAGGGTAGATGCAAATACAATAACAGAAGTAACTGATGAGTGCCTCTCTAGGACGTGAATTAGTAAACTATTAGCCTATGAAGGTCTATTCAGAAACATCTGTGCTGTAAATGTTTGGTGAAAGTGCAGCTAAACTTCCAAATAGCCTTAAGTAATTGATGACTCAAAATTCAATTATCTGAAAATAATATTCCCACAAGATTGTAGAAGCTTACATTCACCTTCGTAATTTTTAAGTATCTCTGGGGGAAGGAGTGTCACCACTAAATTGAAAACTTGGCTTGATATATTATAAAAATAAAAAGAGGCTGACATACCTATTGGTTTCATATACCCTCACCTTCCTAAACATGAACAAATTCAAAATTCAGGAGCAGCCATTGGTTCAATACTCAGAAATTTACAGAATTTTGCTAACATGTCTCAAATGATCATGAAGGAAAAAAGTATATTTTTAATGACAAACTTTTAAATTCATTTAGTTACCTTAAGAAACTTGTAAAACCACATTTTATGGAGGTAAATTTTACCATTCTTTTCAAAGAAAAAAAAAAAAATATATATATATATATATGATCTTTTGTAATGGCTCTTCTTTGTGAGTCAAAGGGTTAAAACCATCTCTTTTATTCCCAAATGAGTGTCAGCACCATTCAGAGGTGCCATGTTTTATTTAAAACATACTCTTACTCAGTAACCACTGTGTTCTAATTGGCAAGGCAAAGCCAGGTCCCTAAAGCACACAGCTCGTTACATTCAGTTTGGATTACAAAAACACAGGATGAAACAAACTGCATCGAAATGTACAAATTAACAGCTCAGGAGTATGGGACAGAGAGGCGGAATTAGATTGTAACATGGAACAAAATCCACAGGGAAGCTGGGGAACAAATTACTAGTGTCTCTATAAACTATACAAGGTTTCCAAATGAGCAAATACACAAAGCAAAGGACAGGCTTTTCCATAACTCAACCAAACTGATAAATATGGATACAACAAAACAGGAGTTTTTTTCCATACTATTATGCACACATGTATGAGAGAACGCGAGTACCAACTGGAAGGTTTAACAAATGAAATCTGCAGGTTGCACAGTCTAAATATGAAATTCATCTTTGCTTTCACACTGACAATGTGCAAACAGCCTTGCAATTAAATCACACTTCCAAACATTTTCAAAAAAAATCTTCTGAGAAGCTAAACACAGGAGACTAAATTAGAAATGGTGCTTCACTACGCAGCGCAGAGAGCAAGGTTAATGAGCTAAAAGTCATATGAACAAGAACAAGAAAGATGTTAAGAAATGAAGATCTCACCATCAAAACAGAAAATGTGTTAGACAAAAACACTCCCCCCACCACATATGCACACCTTTTCCTAAATTAGCTACTCTGTGAAGCTTTCAGCAGTTTCTCTGATTATGAGGGGATCTAGAGGCAAACTACAACTGAGCTAAAAGAAGAGAAGAGAAGAGAATACTCCTACACACAAATGCAAAACGTTACTGTTACATCCTCACAGTACAATCCCAACTAATCTATTTAGCCTTGGTTTTCACAGTACAATCCCATCTAAGTCTACTACTTTCATTCCTAATAACATCAAATAGTGGAGATTAGATCCAAGTCTAATCTCAGTTCTTTAAAATTTATTTAATCTTGGGAACATGAGTTAACCCATTTGAGTCAATTTCCTTATCTGTAAAATGGAGCTATAAAATCACCAACATTGTGAGAATCAAATGTGATAATATTGTATTAAAGGACTTCATAATATAAAAGGGCTGCAGCAATCTTAGTTACAATTGCAATTATTTCATTTCAGGATTTTACTGCCTTTAAAAACAAAAAACAAACAAAAAAAACCATGTAATTGTCCATGCCCTTCCTCTCTTTTTTCACAAAAACTAATTCTTGTTCCACTACTAAAGTATCTGTCTTTCGGCATTCTCCATTTAAGATTATGTGCCATTTTTCTTTTTCTTCAAACCAGAAGTCTTAAGGTATTTTTTCCTCTCTCTCCCCAATATTTAGTTTAAAAGTAAATTAAGAAATGTAAAACAACCTTTGATAATAGTTAAGATTGTCACTCTCTCTTTCTTGCTCCTGTTTTTGCCATGTGACATGCAAGTTCTTGCTTGGCCTTCTGCCATCACTGGGAACTTCCACAGACCTCCCCAGAAGCAGATGCCAGTACTATGCTTCCTGTACAGCCTGCAGAACTGTGAGCCAATCAAACCTCTTTTCTTTATAAATTAAAAAAAATAGTTAAGACTGTTAACATATAGTTAGATCTACTTTACACTGCAAGAACCAGCTAAGCACTGAGGCTTTTAAACGGCATAAAATTTTATAGCATGAAAGGTGATATTTCAGTCATACATTAATGGCCCAAAAATAATGTCCAATCTTTTTACTCATCATCCCTACGGTGGACTAAGAATTAAGTACAAGGGGGTATTATATCCAGGAAAAATGTCAAAAAGCAACTTCATCATAATCTTCTAATTCACACACAAAGGCAACAGCCAGAACAAGAATTACGCTAAGTGTCTGAAACTTGGTGGAGCCAAAGCCTCTGAAGCACAAAACAGTCCCGTGCTTTTCTGAGTCTATCTGAAAGTTATCCATATTCCTGACAAGTCTAAAAAGGAGCCCATAATCCTAAGCCTGGTCATTCTGATACAGTAGCCTGCATTAGTCTACTGAGGATATGAAACATAGGGAATATTAGCAATTAACTCCCCCCACTGCCCACCCCCCCAACCCCGAGACAGAGTCTTGCTCTGTCGCCCAGGCTGGAGTGCAGTGGCACAATCTCAGCTCACTGCAACCTCCACCTCCTGGGTTTAAGTGATTCTCCTGCCTCAGTTTCCAGAGTAGCTGGGATTACAGGCGTGCACCACCACTCCCAGCTAATTTTTGTATTTTTAGTAGAGACGAGGTTTCACCATGTTGGCCAGGCTGGTCTCAAACTCCTGACCTCGTGATCCGCCTGCCTCGGCCTCCCAAAGTGTTGGGATTACAGGTGTGAGCCACCGTTCCTGGCCTTAACTCTTACACTACTTTTCATGTCACAAAGGGTCGTCTAATTACATGAAAAGAGGCCAACCATATCCTACCCAAACAGTTCTCTAAACTAGAAGTCTCCAAGCTTTGATAAAGGTGTACCATCAGTATAAAATTTGAGTGCACATCTCTTCCATTTCTGTTTTAAAAGTAGTTACATATTCCTGTAGTGGATTGAATGATGCACCCTGTCCCTGTCCCCACCTCCCAAAATATGTCCACCCAGAATCTGTGAATGTGTTAATTTTGGGAAAAAAAGCTTCTGCACATGTAATTAAGTTAAAGATTTCCAGATGAGATAATCTGGGATAAGATTGAGCCAATGACACTTGTCCTTAGAGGAGACAGAAGAGGGAAAGACAGAGACTCACAGGGGAGAAGGCCATGTGGATGAAGCAGAGACTAGAGTGATATGTCTATGAGCAAAGGAATGCCAAGAACTACTGACAAGCCAGAAACAAGCAGCAGCATGGAATGACTTCTCCCTCAAAGGTTCTAGAGGAAACCAACCCTGCCATTACCTTGGTTTCAGACTTCTGGCCTCCAGAACTGTGAGAGAATAAACTTCTGTTGTTTTAAACCACCAAGTGTATGGCAATTTGTTGTGGCAACCTTAGGAAACTGATACAGATACCAATGAGATTATGTATACAGGACAAAAATAAACACAAGTAGGAATTCTAACATTTTCTCTCTAAGCCACAATGGATAACCCTGTCTACCACAAAGAGACTACAGCTTTAGACCAACATGAGGGAAGAAATAAAGCCAAGTGACAGACCAAACTATCTTAAAAGACCTAGTAACTACTAAATTTCTTCCATTTTTTCCTATCATACTCTAACACACGGTCGCAATTTTCCCACTTGAGGCCTGAAAGAAGCCACCTCTCAGCTATTTCACAGCACTGAGCACTTCGTTTCCCGTTAGAAATGCGATTATTTTTGACATAATTTCCATAACATCATCATCATCTTTAACACACTGCTTCATATATCTTGACTAGCATAATAATTAACCACACAATTTAAGAATGCTTATTAGTAAGACATCAAACTGCTATAGACTAAGAGATGAGAAAAGGCTGCCACAGTCCAGCACTGCTAATCCGTTAAGGACCTGTTGCCCAAGTCTTGCTTGCATTTCAGAGTAAGGGAGGCTACACCATAAAGAACAGACTTTCCTACAGAAACATTCTTTTAACAGAGTCAAGCAAGTGCTGAAAAAAAGAGAGAGAGAGAAAACACAGGATTGCAACTGTGGTATAAAAGTGGCCATTGAAAACAAATGTCCCTCTACAGGGGACTAGATAAATAAATTAGGGCATATTATAATGAAGGTGACCAATTAATGTATCAAACAAATTGGTACACTTACAATTAGTATCAGTTTGGTACAAAGAGGTACTATTAATATTTTCACTGGCACAAAATGCATAAACGGAGATTGTTCTAGGTAAATCTAGACATTAATTATAATGGAATATTATAGTTAAAATGAACAAGAGCAACGTGTGTGTCAACATGGTAAGTTTCTAAAAGCATTATTTAAAAGTATACAGGTTGTAGATTAGTACAAAATACCATTTAAACATTTTAAAAACAGAATCATAACAATATTTATATAAATGCCCACTCATAATAAAAAGTATAAATACAAGGATAAGAAGGAGAGTAGTTGTCTCTGAGATGGGAAGATGATGACTAGGGTAAAAGAAAACTGTGACATTTTAGTGCCCTTTTTAGTGTGATAAGAAAAAAGGCAAAACATTAACATTTGTTACTTCTGGGTGGGTTTGTGTATATTCTGAATGTCAGACACCCAACCATCCACAGATACCTACCAACAGACACATAATGGTTAAGAAGAGCCTGGTAAGTTGAGCTGTCCCCTTTTAACAAACACATGACCAAAATGTGTGTGTGTGTTACACTTGAGAAATCCCTCTTCGGCGTTTGGCTTAGAAGAAATCAAAGAGTATACAAAAGCAATCAAGTCAAAAAGATTACAAAAACAGAGATACTCTATTCAAACATTTCGTCTTAAGAGCAGTAGTTGCTTTATTTGCTTTTTGCTTTTTTTTTTTTTTTTTTTGAGACAGAGTCTCGCTCTGTCACTAGGCTGGAGTGCAGTGGCGCGATCTCAGCTCACCGCAACCTCCAACTCCCTGGTTCAAGCGATTCTGCTGCCTCAGCCTCCCAAGTAGCTGGGGCTACAGGCACATGCCACCACGCCCAGCTAATTTTTGTATTTTTAGTAGAGACGGGGTTTCACCATGTTGGCCAGGATGGTCTCGATCTCCTGACCTCCTGATCTGCCCACCTCAGCCTCCCAAAGTGTTAGGATTACAGGCATGAGCCACGTGCCTGGCCAACAGTTGCTTTCTTTTGGGAAAAGGTGAATTCAAAAAATCAAGGTATGACAAGCTTACAAATTCCACTATCCTGCAAAATTTTTTGTATTGAAATTGGTAATTTGTTTCTACATTGTGCAGAGTTCCTACATTTCTAAAGGGAAAATATATAAGAGCTTAAAATTTGTCAGACTCACTCTGTTCCTCTTACTGTAAAGCCTCAAAATTCAGCTGTAACCTACAACTCTTTGCTTTTCAAAAGTGACTAGAATCAGACCACTTTTACTCTGGTATTCTAACAGGAAATGGAAGCAGGAAGGAGATTAGTATGTAACTGCAACCACTATGTTGCAAGTTCATAAGGAAATATTTTAATTTACTTGGTATGAAATGGGAATTTGTTATCCTCTTCTGGAACTATCATGAAACTCAACTCACTTTCAAGAAAAATGTTAGCATTTTGGTTTATCTACCATTTCACCCTGCGCCCAGCATTGTTGTATCACTCACCTTAGACATCAACATTTAGATTCCCAATGCTGCAGGCTACAGCTAATTTTATTTTGCTCATTCCAGAAAGAAAAGAACCACTTCTAGATTGTATAAATTCACTTCACTTTTTAAACATCTGTAATTTGTACAATTACATTAATACTTAAATCTGAAAACACAGACAAAATTAAAATTTAAAGCTCCCCAATTACTCTTACTCTGAGACCACCACAATTAAATGTTTCATGTGTCATCTTCCAGCTTTATCTCATGCAACTATACACTTGTACATCATATGTGAACCACATATGATAGCAAATTTCTTAAAAGTTAGTCTTAAATGAAACAGTAAGTTTAAATATACCATGTCTACGGTTTGTGAAAAATTAAGTATGCACACATTTAAAAGTCCACCGACCAAGTGGTATTTTGTACACTGTGGAACATATATTAAGTTTGCCTTATGATAAGCATCTGTCATCAGTGCTACTCCAACAACCTTCCATTCCTTGAACATATCTTCTGACTCACTGTCTTATAACGTATACAATGATCAATAGGTTATAGCTACTTCCTAGTCACCATACTCCTCTCTTCTCCCAAAACTAGTATTTCCAAGGGTTTGTGGGGGATAGAGACGATGTCACATTAGTAGAGGAGTTACTTCAGTCAGTTCTTTTAAAATTTCTGCCTTCCCCACTTGTGATCATCCTCTTTGATGCTTCCGCCATCCACACTTCTATTTAGCAGGTCAGCAAAACCATTCTGTGAAAAGCACTGCTTTAATGATAGCTGGCCTTCAATATGCTAGAACAAGAGGTCATCATGAATTAGGTACTAACTATTCCTAAATATTAAACACTGGTCAACTAAAATGCACAAATTCATGAATTGGATTTGCACTCAAACAAACAAAAAATACCATAGGCAGTATCATTTCTACCTTTGTAAGAGGCAGGAATATTCGTTAGACTCTATGCTTGACTTTTTATATGTATTTTAACACTGTAGTAGGCTATCGGGTCTAGTTTAAGCTTCATTTCTAAACTACTCGACAGCTCAGAACTGACAAAGATCACAAGAAATCAACTATTAACCTCTTGCCTGAAGACATAAATGAAATATCCCTATTTTACAAAGCAAATTAGATTCCAAGATTTTCCAAAGCCATACTCCTGCAATTCACTGGGTTTCAAACTTAAAATCGTAATAGTAATATACACATATTTACATTATAACCCATTACACATTATTTTCAATTAACTCAATGTAAGTCAAACAAAGGTTTCACAAAATAACTTTACTATGTGCAATACACTGATATTTTCTATTCTACTCAGAATTTTTTAAATGCTAATCATGACGCATTAAATTGTCTACCCACTAATGAGTGACAATACCCAGTTTGAAAAACTGCATTAGAAGGTAGTATTTCAACCAAATGTTAATTTGCCATAACTATGCCTAAAATCTTCTTGCTTTCTATATTCATTTACTTATTTAAGTAAAATCATATATAAAACAATATAAAAATATTTAATGAAAGGATAGTATGACAGGTAGAATATTATCCAGGGGGTAAGAAAAGCCAAAATTAGGCCAAAAGAGATCCTCAGACCAGCTCTGATAATTGGAAAGATTTGTGGCAAAATCAATTGATAACTCGTGTCCCAGGGTGCTTACATATCATCCTTTTCAACAGTTTAGAAAGTCTCCACAACTTCAAAATGCAAAGCTGTTAAGCAAAACCTTTCTTTAGCAATAATATAAAAATAATCAACACTCTTGACTGGGAAGAATTATGTATCAACTCAAAGGTGGGAGAATCCTTACACAAACTCCAGGAATTTCAGGCTTCTCTACTTATAGAATAGTCTTAGACTTGAGAGATATAGATCCACATTTCCAAACAAATGTACTGAATTGTAATTTGAGAAAAGAAAATACAGAATATGTGAAAGGGGGACTGACGGGGAAGGTAGAAAAATAACAAATAGGAATTCTTACAGGAATGGAGAGAATATAGTATGGTAAGATTCACTCTTGCTTGTTTTTTTTGTTTGTTTTGTTTGGTTTTTTGTTTTTGTTTTTGAGACGGAGTCTCACTCTGTTGCCCAGGCTGGAGTGCAGTGGCACAATCTCGGCTCACTGCAACCTCCACCCACGGGGTTCAAGTGATTCTCCTGCCTCAGCCTCCCGAGTAGCTGGGACTACAGGCATGCACCACTACACCCGGCTAATTTTTTGGATTTTTTGTAGAGGCAGGGTTTCACCATGTTGGTTAGGCTAGTCTCGAACTCCTGATCTCAAATGATCCACCCACCTAGGGCCTCCCAAAGTCCTGGGATTACAGGCGTGAGCCACCGTGCCTGGCCTTTTTTTTTAATTATTATTTTTAAATAGACTAAATGACCTCAGATAAAGAGAATCTAGATGAGCAATTTAAGTCCATTTTACCTCAAATCCTAATACTTGAGTCAATCACTTCCTGGTGCTTCCTCAGAATACTTACTGTAAGTGTCCTAGTTATCCTGGCATAGAAAATATTGGATGATAAAGGTTTCTAGGTCAAGGCCTTTCTCTTAAGACTGAGAAAGAAGCATACTTAAATGTCTTTGTGAAGAAAAGTCCTTTGGAATCGCTTGAACCTGGGAGGCAGAGGCTGCAGTGAGCTGAGATTGCACCACTGCACTCCAGCCTGGGCTACAGAGCCAGATTCCGTCTCAAAAAAAAAAAAAAAAAAAAAAAAGGCCGGGTGCAGTGGCTCACACCTGTAATCCCAACACTTTGGGAGGCCAAGGTGGGCAGATCACCTGAGCTCGGGAGTTCAAGGCCACTGTGACCAACATGGAGAAACTCCGTCTCTACTAAAAACACAAAAATTAGCCAGGTGTGGTGGCGCATGCCTGTAATCCCAGCTACTCGGGAGGCTGAGGCGGGAGAATCACTTGAACCCGGGAGGTGGAGGTTGCGGTAAGCAGAGATCGTGCCATTGCACTCCAGCCTGGGAAACAAGGGCGAAACTCGGTCTCAAAAAAAAAAAAAAGAGAGAGAGAGAGAGAGAGATCGTTTCAACAGTCTTAAATGATTTTAGCCTTTAAAGGTAACAGAGGCCAAACCAGGGTTAACGATAAGACAGTTGTCAAAAAAGTTTAAAAAACAAACAAACAAACAAAACCTCTCTCATTTCAAAGAGAGGAATTTTGGTTGAACTTGGAGTCTTTAGCAAACCCAGCCCAGCCAGGCTGGGCCCTCTTCTACATACATGCAAAGGTCTGATACAAACATTTCTTATTCTAACAATACACAGAAGCATTATTATTTGGTATATAGTTTACCAGCAACTAACATTTCAATGGCTTTTAGCAACTCTCACTCTGCATATACTCATTTCTCCTTTCTTATTCCTTTCCTCTAAATTCAAACATCCCAAGAATATTTTAAAAGGAGAAATAGCTTAAGTAATGATGGCTACTGGGGCAAGTGTGTGCTCATCACTTAGCAGAATATTTCACCAGCAGCAAAACAGTTCTCCAAGTAAACACACACCCCTAGTTCCTAACCTACAACGTATTCTCTCCGTAAGATTTTAAAGATGTTTTTCCCATTTCATTCAATTTTATGCAAACAAGTTATAACAAACTAATTTTGTCACCACATAGATTTTGAAAAGGAATCTTGAAAAAAAAAATTTTAACCTAGTGGCAAACAATAACTATTTAAAAAGTGATTTTTCCATCTTTTAAAGTACACTGTACATTTTACAATGTACTTTAAAAAGAGTCTTTTGACCAAAGTAATCTTTATGTTGTCTTGTAAAACTCATGGCTCTTCTGTAATACTGCATTCACTATACTCTCCTTATGTTCATACTGAGATGACATCCAAAAATGTATTTTTAAAGTTCAATGATCTCTTTTCTTTTGAATTTCTAAAGGTATACAAAATTCTGTTTCAGCAGGCAGGATACTAACTAGTCCTGCTACACAAATGCAACTGGAGAAAGCAGTAGTGTGTAGGTAAAAAATATAGAGAGAAGCGAATATTTTCTTTAGATACTTGAAAATGTCCTAGTATTTTTATAAAAACAAAAGTGGCAAGGCTTTATAAAATGTAAACAGACACAGATCACGAGACAGATAATTATAAACACAGAAAGTAAAACTGTAACAAGTCCAAAGAAACACAAAGACCATTGCTGAACTCTAGCTTCATAGTTAAATTTTTTTAACTTTGTGTTCATTTAGGGGCACAAGACAGTTCCTTATGAGTATTTGATGTGAACCACCTTATTATTCAAAGGTGTCTGGCCTTCTCCCAAAAGCCATGCTTTACCAAATTACAATGGGATCTCCAGGTGGGGACAAATATACACTCTAATACAAGGTGAGTATCCCTAATTCAAAATGCTTGAGACCAGAAGTGTTGGGATTTGTTTTTCTCAGATTTTGGAACATTTGCACTTTGGAGCATTTCAGATTTGGGATTTGGGGTTCTCAACCTGTATACATTTTGTCTCACTGCTACTTTCATCTTCACTATAAAGTTAACCTTTCATCAGTGAGGAAGCATTTCTTCATATCTGTAATTGTAGATACATAAGGTAAGAAGCAGAATACAGTCCTTTTTTTTTTTTTTGAGACGGAGTCTCGCTCTGGCACGATCTCGACTTACTGCAAACTCCGCCTCCTGGGTTCAAGCGATTCTCCTTGCCTCAGCCTCCCGAGTAGCTGGTATTACAGGCACGGGCCACCACACCGAGCTAATTTTTGTGTTTTTAGTAGTGACGGGGTTTCGCCATGTTGGCCAGGATGGTCTCGCTCTCCAGACCTCGTGATCCACCCACCTCGGCTTCCCAAAGTGCTGCGATTATAGGCGTGAGCCACTGTGCCTGGCCTGAATACAGTCCTTTAACATGGCAGAAATACTGCTAAAAGCTGAATAAAAACCCACCAATATTTCTTTTCTTTTGAAAACCTAAATATCTGACAAATTCCAAATTTTGAACCTATAAAAGCTGTCAGCTTCCCCAATTCTTTCCCACCTAACCCCTAGTTTAGGCCACAAATGTAAAGGTCTAAAGCTTACATCATGATTACTTCCTTGCCCAAATAGCATAATGAATAGATGAAAATTAACAACAACAAAAAAAATCTCTTTAATAAAAATCTAGCCAGCCTCCTCTGAGCCCTCTTCTGGACCAGGCCTCAACCTGGACCTTTAAAAACTACGGACTCTCAAAACAAATGATTTGGTCCACCCCCTCCTTTCACATTAAAAGACTTACACACTAACATTTCTTTTTTTTTTTTTTTGAGACGGAGTCTCACTCTGTCACCAGGATGGAGTGCAGTGGCGCAATCTCAGCTCATTGCACCTCTGCCTCCCAGGTTCAAGCAATTCTCCTGCCTCAGCCTCCCGAGTAGCTGGGACTACAGGTGCACACCACCACGTCCAGCTAATTTTAAACACTAACATTTCTAACAGCTCAAGGTTACCTCCCTAGGATGACCCTAGCCTCTCTTAAAGTGTCTGCCTCTTAAAGCTCAAGGCTGCCAAAGAATCTACTGTTTGTTCTAGCCAGCATCTGAAGATAGGCCCTAACTATCCTCTTAGATCATTTAATAAAAAGGGCTTACAACTGTGAATCCTTCCTCTGTCCCTTTGAGCCGTACTCCTACAACTCAGGAGTGTCTTTCTCAAGGACCTGAAAGCCATTCCTTTAAAAATGTAACCATCAGGAAAAATACGGTATCTTTTCCTCAGTCACAGTGCCAGCTAACAGGCACAGCTGGCCTAATCCCCATATTTTACCAATCTTTTTAAATTCTTCACTTCTTTGAGTCTACAGATCCCGTTTATCCACCCTGCCAAGTCCCCTGCCATTCTCCCTTTAAAACTCCCAGTCATCTCTGCAAATCGACATTGACTTCATTTCATACTGGACTCTCTTCCCTATTGCAAAAGTGTATTACTGACTAAAATCTGTCCTTAGAACTTTAGCTAGTATGCAGCTTTGTTTACCTTTGACAAAATGAATAAAGAAGGAAAGTTAAACATATCCTAATTAGTAAAGACTTATTTATACAGGATCGCTAGATAGAAAGTTTTTAAAAAAGTAAAAATAAAAAAAAGACCTAAAAGTTTCAACTTCATGAAGGAGTCATAATTCTAGAAGTTAACCAATTACCTCTGGGGCTAGAAAAGGACCTTGGCACATGTCAAGCCCAAGTCATTCATTTTATAATGACGAATCTAAGGTCCAAAGAGATTACGTGACTTACCCGAGGTGATTTCAATGAGGGATCTGCAGGAGTCTTTTTGTTTTTATAGAGACAGGGTCTCACTACGTTGCCCAGGCTGGTCTCAAACTCCTGGCCTCAGGCAATCCTCCTGTCTCTGCCTCCCAAAGTGCTGGGATTATAGGCGTGAGCCACCATGGCGGCCTCTATAATGGATTTGATGAGGGGCTAACTCAGCATGATTCTCTTCCTGACTCCAACATGAAAATATTGTTATATTCTCATTGATAAGAGCAATATTAACCAATAATCATTCAAGTCAAGATGAGCAATGAGTATCTACTACTCTATTAAAACACACGCATTTTTTACAGTTCTACTGTACACCAACAACAGTAAACCAAGGAAAGTTTGTTTGGTGCAAGTACATAGGAGACAGGATTTCATTCAAGGAAGACTGTTTCAACCGTCCTAGGCAAATATATGAAGCACCTTGGTAAGGTGAAATTGCTTTCTCACACAAGCTAAGAAAACAAAACCCCATGCATAAATCCTTTAGGGTCAAATGATTTAGTCTTAAAAACAACCAAAAAAAAAAAATGAAAGTAAATTTAAAAACCCTTTTTCTGCACTTACCAGCAAAGCATTTGGAACAGAGATTCATAGTCTTGCTGGACCTGGGGCAAACAAAAAGAAAAGAAAGAAAGAAGAGCTAAAAACTCCGTATCACTCTAATCAAAACATAAGATGTCAGAAATGTAGGCAAAGAACTTTCTGGTCAGGCAACTGAACTAATAAACTGATAAATTAGTAACAAGTCCCTAGGTAGCCACCACTCCCCCCTCAACAAAATAAAAATAAAAAAAAAATAATAAACACTTGGTTTTTATTTTTATTTTTTACCTGTAAATTAGCCAATGCTTGCTTTTATTTATTGCGTATATTAGCAGCTTATATAGCAGCAAGTTCACAAACATTATAAAATGGCCAGAAGATGGTATGGGAGTCAATTTAAACCACATGATTACCACATTCCCTCTTTTCATAGTGAAAAACATACGAAGTTATCACTATAAACAACAAAGACTTTGTAAACAGGCAAAACTTTCTCCGCATATACACAGTCATTTATCTCTATAACATTAGTTGAACTTTAATCTTTCCTATTCCAGATCCTAGTCACATTATGACCTTCTTGTTTAAAATTCTTTCTTCAGATACTCCAATCAAATTATTTTTCATGTCCTTTCATCCATTAATAATAGCTACAATTCACTGAATACTAACTTGGATGGGCATTTCACATACATTATCTTATTAATCGTCCCAACATCACTAAGATGGGTATTACCATATTGTTTTGCTTCTAAAACGCACTTTAAAAAAAAAAATCACATTAGCATTTCTGTAACAAGGAAATACCTTAGAATTGGTTACAAGCGATGAATAATTTATTATGCCAGAGGTTGGAATTTTTTTTATTTTTGCAGTGAGACCAGGGCAATGACCTTGAGCAGGATATAAATAATTCCCACATGCTTAGTGTTCCAATAATGGAACACTATGTTACCCCTTCCTCTGCCAAGGCATTATTCAACTTAGAAGGGGGTTTTAGAAATCAAAGACATACAGTCTCATCCCCATTACATAGGTGGGCAGCCTGTTCTAGGTCACAAAGCTAGGAACTATAGAAAAATATCTGACCTTGGGTGTAAGCTAACTCCAAAGGCCAACCCAACATCCTTTGTTCACAACACAGCACCTGACAGCACAGCACCCTAGGGACTACAGGGTGGGCAATCAATAATGACTTTTCTGGCCAGGCGCGGTGGCTCACGCCTGTTATCCTAACACTACAGGAGGCTGAGGGGTGGGCGGAATGCCTGAGCTCAGGAGCTCAAGAACAGCCTGGGCAACATGACAAAACCCCATGTCTACTAAAAATAGAAAAAACTAGCTGGGAGAGGTGGCACATGTCTGTAGTCCCAGCTACTTGGGAGGCTGAGACACGAGAATCGCCTGAATCCAGGAAGCAGTGAGCCGAGATCACACCACTGTACTCCAGCCTGGGCGACAGAGCAAGACTCTGTCTCCAAAAATAATAATAATAAATAATAATGACTTCTCTGTTACATTCATCTCACTGCTGCTTCCCTTCCTGATTCTCTCCCAAGCGAACTCATTCTTACGGCTCTTCCTTCCAAAGACCTCCTGGAGTGCTCTATGTTAGGCAAGTTGACCTATTTAAAACTTCATTCCTCAGCAACTCCATTCCCAATATTTGAGCCTTTGACCAGAACTGCCCCTAAAAATATAATAAGCCAACCTTCTTTTGCCCTCTTTACTATGTTTTACAATTAAAGCAAGCCTCCCTCAGGAAGTATTCTCTGATGCTGACTGTTTGTCCCATGTGCTGGAAATGAAGACCTAACAGTAATTGTCACAAGATGGGGGAAAGGGGGTCGTTATTTCTTTCCCAAAAAAGATGCTGTCAACAAGCAGATATTCCTTCAGAATCCTGCTTAATATAAACACAACAGCAATGAGGAAAATTAAGTATCAATAAGTGAATAAGATGAGTAAGTGGATAAAGAGACGTGTTAATGGTAGCATCTAACATTTATTACACGCCTATAACGTGGCAGGCACAATACCAGATACCTTCAACCCCATTTTACCATTGAGGAAACAGAGGTTCCAAGAGGGTATGTAACTTGCCGAAGATTACAGAACTAGTAAGTGAATTAATCTGGTCTAACTCCAACACCTGTATTCTATTCATCATGCCAAACTTCGGCTTCTGCCTCAATATAGAGGCTGAGGGGCATATACCAGTCCAGAACCAGCACTCTGGTGGTTTGTGAGAATGTCTATGGAAATCAAGTCAGCTCCCTGAGAAAGTAAAGCTTCTCATCTGGAAGAAGCACAACTTCTGCTCTCCCTGACCCTCCAGGCACACAGAAAAACAACCCAAGATTCCCAGGCATTTCAGTTCCAACGTAAGGAAGAGGTGAGAATGAAGAAAATCCTACATGCCTGTTTTAACTAACTGAACTTGAACTAGAGGCGCCTCTCCATCCTAAAGAGATGACTGGTATGGATGCAGTATACACACATCTGTGGTTTGCAGAACATTCTCTACTGCCAGAATATTGGGATTGTCCCCTCCCCTCTCATCTCCACTCAACTTCTCTGAAGGGGCCAGAATTCCCTGCCAGAGAAGCAGGCGCCCTTCTGATGTGGTCACTCTCTCTTGTCCACGCAACGCCACAAAAAGCCAGATATAACTCATATAACCTCTGCTACTCCCAATTGTCCAGCAGGAATCATGGAAAGCCTTCAGAGAATAACTTGACAACAAGTGTGCCAGTTTTAACATCTGAGTTTCAGAAACCTGGTAAAAAAAAAAAAAAAAAAAAGGCAAAATGGCTTTTTTCTCAGAGTCCCTTGATCTCTCTTCAGATAGTTTATGTATTTAAAATGCCTACCATACCTATGTATTACCTAAATGACATCCATTCCACATTCTGGATAGAAATTTTTCAGCAACATGGTTGTCAATCAGGTTATAAAAGAAATAATATAACTACTGATATTATTACTCAAAACAGAGATGTTTTAAATCTAAAACAAACCAGATTTTGGCTACTGAAATAAAGGTCACTTCTAAACAATGCCAGTTTGGATCACATGGGTCAAGAACACTGAATCCAAAGGAACTGGCAGAGACTTCCGGGAACTTTGATCCTTTCTCGTGCTGAACATGGGAAACTTGAAGCTAATCACAGGCATACAGCTACTCACCACCTAAAAAAAAGCATGGTCTTGGAACAGGCAACAGAGCTCTCTTGCATGAAAGGTAAAGTCTCACTGCTCCAGTCAAACTACTCTTACTGAGCTCTCCAATGGGTACCACGTTTCTAAAACCAAGGGGTAGTAGGCTGAATAACAGCTACCAAAAGATACCGAGTCTTAATCCCGAAGTTACCTTACTCGGGTGGTGGAGGGTCCTTTCCAAATTAAGTAATGATTTTGAGATGAGATTACCCTGGATTATCTAGGTGAACCCTAAATGACATCACAAGAGAGAGAGGCAAAGAACATTTTTGTAAGGGAGTAGCAAAGGGAATTCAGAAAGACACCCAGAGTAAACAGCCACGTGAAGATGGAGGCAGAAGCTGGAGTAACAGGGTTACAAGCCCAGGAATGCTGGGGCAGCCCCCAGAAGCTGTAAAAGGTGAAGAATGAATTCTCCCTCAGAGCCACCTTGGAGGGAAGGAAGCCCTCCCAGATCTTGGACTTCTAGCCTCCGGAACTTTGAGAAAATAAATTTCTATTATTCTGTCACCAACTTTGTGGTAATTTGTTACAACAGCCTCAGAAAACTAATATACAAGGGTTATGTATCCAATCATAGCATATTTCCTCTCAGTAGCATTCAGTCAGATCCATCCTTCTTTTTTTTTTTTTTTTTTTTGAGACGGAGTCTCGCTCTGTCGCCCAGGCTGGAGTGCAGTGGCGCAACCTCGGCTCACTGCAAGCTCCGCCTCCCAGGTTCACGCCATTCTCCTGCCTCAGCCTCTCCAAGTAGCTGGGACTACAGGCGCCCGCCACCACGCCCGGCTAATTTTTTTGTATTTTTAGTAGAGACGGGGTTTCACCGTGGTCTCGATCTCCTGACCTCGTGATCCGCCCGCCTCGGCCTCCCAAAGTGCTGGGATTACAAGCGTGAGCCACCGCGCCCGGCCAGATCCATCCTTCTTTCTGGAACACTCTTCATATGCCTTCATGTCACTCAAATCCCAGATCAAACAACCCTCTTCCACCACAACTGCTCCCATTTAGCCACCTTTGCTGCTGCTCCTCCCCTGCAAAGACCCTTAACTGGAGGTCCAGAAACTCAGTCTTCATTACCTCTACTTCTCATTTAGTAGTGATCTCCCACACTCTCATGGTTTTAAAATGCTGTATCTATACACGAAAGACGCACAAATGTTTACCTTCAATCCAAAATCTCTTTACCTTGCTCCAAACTCACATATCTAACTGCCTATTTGACATCTTGACATGTGACTCAAACTTAGTATTTCAAATTAGAATTCTCAATATTTCCCACAAATTTGCCTGACCCATCTTTTCCACTCATATAAATGGGAAACACCTTCTTCCCAGTTGCTCAGATCAAAAATCTAGAAACCTTTTTTTTTTTTTTTGAGATGGAGTCTAGCTCTGTCACCCAGGCTGGAGTACAGTAGCATGATCTCAGCTCACTGCAACCTCCACCTCCTGGGTTCAAGCGATTCTCCGGCCTCAGCCTCCCAGGTAGCTGGGATTACAGGTGCCCGCCACCACGCCCAGCTAATTTTTGTATTTTTTAGTAGAGACAGGTTTTCGCCATGTTGGCCAAGCTGCTCTCAAACTCCTGACCTCAGGTGATCCGCCTGCCTCAGCCTCCCAAAGTGCTGAGATTACAGGCGTGAGCCACCGCGTCCAGCAGAAACCATTTTTGATTCCCGTCCTTCCTGTAGTCTTACAGATACAACACTCAGCAAGATGCATTAGTTCTACTTACAAATAGATTTCAAATCTATGTATTCCTCTCCTTCCTTAATGCTTCTATGATGGCCACCATTAACTCTCACTTAGGCCACTGTAAATAGCTTTTTATTGGTCTTCTCATTCCCATTCTTGACCCTATACAATGATTTTTCCACGTAGCAGCTATGGTCATCTTTTAAAATAAGTTGGAGCATGTTATTTTCTTGCTTAACACTATCCAACAATTTCCTATTGAGTATAAAATCCAAACTTTTTACCTGGAGAAAGTTTAAAAAAAAAAAAAAAAAGCCTGGAAGTCTCCTTGTGATCTGACTATGCCTACTTCCCCTCTTCCTCTCTTATCATTCTGCCCCCTCATTCACCACATTTCAACCACACTTGCCTTTTCTCTGTTCTCCGACTGTGCTGTAGGGCTCATGCCCATGCTGTTCTTTGTACCCCCAAATCACTGTAATGCTGTCTCTTTCTTGTTGCTCATATCCTAGTTCAAACCTCCTCACTGGCCTTCCCTCAACAACCCAATTTATTATTTTTTGTTTTTTTGAGACTGGGTCTCATTCTACTGCCCAGGCCAGAGTGCAGTGGCACAATCATAGCTCACTGCAGCCTTGACCTCCTAGGCTCAAGCCATCCTCCCGCTACAGCCTCCCAAGCAGATAAGACTCTAGGCACGCATTAGTCCATTATTTTTTGTAAAGATGGTGTCTTGCTTTGTTGCCCAGGCTGATCTCAAACTCCTGGGCTCAAGTGATCCTCCTACCTCAGCCTCCCAAAATGCTGGGATTACAGGCGTGAGCTACAACTCCTGTGGCCTGACCACCCAATTTAAATCAGTTCCTCTTCCTGTTTTCTTCTTTCACAACACATCATTCTTTGATATCTCACCACATGCCTGTTTGCCTGCTATCTTTCATCACTAGAATGTAAGTGCCATAAGAGCAAAGACTCCTTTGGTCACTCTTGGTTGGTATTTAACAGGTACCCAATAAATGCTTGTTAAATGAAGAAATAAAATCTCTTTTGAAGACCTGAACCATTAAAAAAAAAAAACAAGCACTTACGTAGATATTCGAAAACACCAGCTAGAAGACAGGTTCTCCACAATTCCTATGGCTGTCAGCCTGTCATCTTTCTGGAGCTCTGTCACAATGCATTACCTATGGCTGGTAGATAACATCATCCTATGTATCTGGCCATGATCTGTCACTCAGGAGATAACAGGTGGTAGACACTTTTAAAAGTTTCTTTCTAATGAGATGGAGTGAGAAATCTGCTTAAATTTTTTTCTTTTTCTAATAAATAATGTTTAATAGTATGTTCTGGTTTTGAAAATACATACCCCTTGAACAGAATGTAGAAAAAAAAACAAAAAGTAAAAACTAAAATTCATTTATAATTCCCCAAAATAAAAAATACTTATCTTTTTAGATAGATATCCATAATTCAGAATGTATTATATTTACAGTATTGGTTGTTGTATGGCATGTTCACAGGTGTTCATTTTATTATGCTTCATACCATATATACACATTATATATAGTCATGCACTGCACAATGATAATTTCATCAATGACAGTTCACATACACAACAGAAGTTCCGTAAGATTATAATGCAGCCAAAAACTTCCTATCACCTAGTGGCATCATAGCTGTAGTGTTAGAGCAATACAGTAAACAAACCGACTGTGCTGCCAGTCATATAAAAGTCTAGCACATACAATTATGTATAGTAAGTAACACTTAATAAAAAATGATAAACATCTATCTGATTGGTTTGTGTATTTACTATACTTTATATCATTATTTTAGACTGTAATTCTTCTACTTACTAAAAAAAGAAGAGGAAGAAGTAGTTGTTAACTGTAAAGCAGCCTTAGGCAGCTCTTTCAGGAGGTATCCAGAAGAAGGCACTGTTATCATGGAGATGACAGCTCCATACCAATTACTACCCCTGAAGACCTTCCAGTGGGAGAAGATGTGGAAGCAGAAGACAGTGATGCTCCTGACTCTGTGCAGGCCTAGGCTAACTGTGTGCATGTCTGTGTGTTGGGGCCTAACAAAAAAGCTTTAAAAGCAAAAAATAAAATATTTTTAAAATAAAGGTGCCAGGCCTGGTGGCATGCACCTGTAGTCCCAGCTACTCAGGATGCTGAGAAGGAAGGATCATTTGAGCCCAGGACTTTTGAGTCCAGCCTAGGCAACAGAGTGAGACTCTGTCAATCAATCAATAAAGAAAACTTACAGAATAAGGATATAATGAAAATATTTTTGTGTAACTATACAATGTTTGTGTTTTAAGCTAAGTGTGACTACAAAAGAGTCATAAGTTTAAAATTTTTTAAAGTTTATAAAGTAAAAAAGCTATAGCAAGCTAAAGCTAATTTATTATTAAAGAAAATTTTTAAAATAAACTTAGTGTAGCCTAAGTGTACAGTGTTTGTAACATCCACAGTAACATAATGTCCTAGGACCCTCACATTCACTCACTACTCATTCACTGACTCACCCAGAGCAATTTCCAGTCTTGTAAGCTCCATTCATGGTAAGTGCCTGGGACAGGTGTACACTTTTTTGTCTTTCATGCCATATTTTTACCATACCTTTTCTATGTTTAGATACACAAATACAACTGCCTACAGTATTCAATATAGTAACATGTTCTACAGGTTTGTAGCCTAGGAGCAACAGGCTATACCATATAGTGTAGGTGTGGAGTAGGGTATACCACCTAGGTTTGTGTAAGGACACTCTATGATGTTCAACATTGTTTCCACAATGAAACCGACTAACAGCACATCTCTCAGAATATGTCCCCATCATGAAGCAATGCATGACTATTTTCTTTTGTGTATATATAAAAATTTCATAAAGAAATGCATAATGAAAATCTACAGATTTCATTTTTTCAATTTACATTTAATATTTATGCCTTAAATATTCTTCAAAAACATATTTGTTGCTCTGTGACAATCCATTACATACTAATACCATAATGTAGTCACACTCTTAACTACTGTTGGATGTATAATTGTTTTTCCCCAATTTTTTCTATTATAAATATTGCTATAATGAGCATTTTTCGCCTTAAATCTTTAATCATAAATCTGTATTTGAATGGCTTTAAGACTGATTCTGAGAAGGAGACCTTACTAGATGAAAAAGTATGATTTTGGTAAGTATTGCAAAATTACCTTCCAGGTAAGTTCTACATACTATTTTCAATACATCTTTGCCAACGACGTTTATTTTATTTTATTTATGAGACAAGGCCTGGCTCTATTGCCCAGGCTGGAGTGCAGTGGTGTGATCTCAGCTCACTGCAACCTCCGCCTTCTGGGCACAAGCCATCCTCCCACCTTAGCCTCCCAAGTAACTGGGACTACAGGTACGTGCCACCACACTCAGCTAATTTTTGCGTGTGTGGGCTTTTTTTTTTTTTTCCAGAGATGGGGTTTTGCCATATTGCCCGGGCAGGTCTCTGACTAGTGAGCTCAAGCAATCCACCTGCCTCAGCCTCCCAAAGTGCTGGGATTAGAGGTATGAGCCACTGCACCTGGCCAACACTGTTGTACTTTTTAATTTTTACTTGATGGCAGAAATGATTATGTTGTTAAATGTTTCTTCTAAATTTTTTTTCAATTTTGAAGGATATCAATGTTTTAATGACAAATAAATTAGCCTTCATGCTAATTCGTCTTGGGGAATTAATTAACAGTCCTAATTTCTGGGAATTCTAGAAACATCTTATTTATAATATTTTCCTGACACATACACAAGACTACTATCTCTCCCCACTCAGAGAAACATACACAAAAAACTATTTTAATATAAATATGGAAATAAAAAACAACTCTGTCACCATATCAATGTTCCTCAACAACCTTTTTTTTTTTTTTAACCCAACTGGAAGGAAAAACCTAGGGCACAAGAAAAATAGAAAAAAGTGGCCGGGCGCGGTGGCTCACACTTGTAATCCCAGCACTTTGGGAGGCCGAGGTGGGCGGATCACGAGGTCAGGAGATCGAGACCACGGTGAAACCCCGTCTCTACTAAAAATACAAAAAATTAGCCGGGCGTGGTGGCGGGCGCCTGTAGTCCCAGCTACTCGGAGAGGCTGAGGCAGGAGAATGGCGCGAACCCGGAAGGCGGAGCTTGCAGTGAGCCGAGATCGCGCCACTGCACTCCAGCCTGGGCGACAGAGAGAGACTCCGTCTCAAAAAAAAAAAAAAAAGAAAAAGAAAAATAGAAAAAAGTATAAAAAAAAAGTACCAGCACATAAGTATACCAAGCTCTTCCAGTCCTATGGTCCCTGAACTTCTCTACACTAGACATGTATCATAAAACTAAAAAAATCTAGACTACAAAGAAAGTTCCTTCTTCAGTGAAGGGAATCAATCTGTAAAAACTGTCACATTTCTAAAAACTAGTCTGTAAAAACACAATCTGTAAAAACTAGTCACATTTCCGAATTCAACCTCTTCTAATAATCCAGACAAAGGAGGAAAGGGGAGGGAAGGGTAAGAGGACAAAGAGAAGGAGAAGGGGGCGAGGAGTGGGGTGGTAAAGGAAAGGAAGGAAAAAACAAACCACAATACCTACTACACTCTAAAAGTCATCCCAGTTTTCTCAGAGGTAAAATTAGAATATTAAAGACTAATAACAATCTGCTTCCCGCCTCATATACATATAGCCAGAAAAACTAACTTCCTACAGCAGCTAGGAAGCAGCCAATAGCTCTACTAATCACCACTCTCTACTCACCCTAGGCAAACACAAAAAAGACCAGTTCAAACAGATGACATCCTAGCTGGCAATGACAAAGGAGGCTTTCAAGGGTGCAACCAGCCTGTCCACATCACTCTAAATCATTCAGACCACGTCTGCAAATTTTCTTTTTAAGGAAATATTAAGATGGAGAAGATGGAGCTGTTAATAAGGGTATTAGTTTCTATAATGTAGCAATATGGAACCTGCTCACTTTAAAAACTAATTTTAGGCCGGGCGCGGTGGCTCACGCTTGTAATCCCAGCACTTTGGGAGGCCGAGGCGGGCGGATCACGAGGTCAGGAGATCGAGACCACGGTGAAACCCCGTCTCTACTAAAAAATACAAAAAATTAGCCGGGCGTGGTGGCGGGCGCCTGTAGTCCCAGCTACTCGGAGAGGCTGAGGCAGGAGAATGGCGTGAACCCGGGAGGCGGAGCTTGCAGTGAGCCGAGATTGCGCCACTGCACTCCAGCCTGGGTGACAGAGCGAGACTCCGTCTCAAAAAAAAAAAAAAAAAAAAACTAATTTTAATGTAACAATTTAGATTCCAAGTGGGTTACTGTAATTAGCAGTGGTTTTAGCATTTTATGCCCAAATTCAAGGACAGCAGAGCAAAATGCCTCAATTTTTGTGTGTTTCAAGTACTTGCACTAAAAGTTATAGTGTATAGATGTAAAACTAGTCACATTATCATCTGTGGCCCTGTATATATTACTGAAAGTTTAGTCCAGCACCATCCAACAATTACAGACAAGATGAGGCATGGCCATCAATAAACTAGTCAAAAGAAGAACAAGAAAAATTAAAATATATGAATGAAAGCCCCTGTAGAAAAGGAGAAAAAAAACCACAATGAAGTGAATTAAAATGCCAAATAATTTTTCCACATAAGAGAAACTTAATGAGGCTATCAACTCTAACACACCCAATATATACAATGATTGCAACTGTCCCACTATATATCCCCAAACATAAGATAAGGTTTTCTTCCCTAAAGTTATCTTTCAGAAAGAAGGAATTGCTTTACAATTAAATCCTTACTTTTGAGGCACACAGCAATTATTTTATACTAAATACTAACAAGGGCCAAAAAAAAAAAAAAAAAAAAAGGAAAAAAAACCTGGAAGTGAGAAAGAGAAATCCAAGCATGCAGTCATGCCCAGGGAAATTAATGGTGTTTGGGATTTCAAAAGAGGGATGTAGAGTCACAGTCCCAGAGGCATCTCTCCAGTTAGAGTCTGTGAAATGGCTGAGAGTGAAGTTTTCATCACTAGTCAGAGACACTGAGGTATGGAAGGATGTCAAGCCAACTCTAATATTGGATACTTTGTCACGGTTACTACAACGAACTAGTTTTATAAAAAGGGGAGGATACAGTTTTAAACACAGATTTAATCCTTATTTCTGGAGAGTGATTACAAATAGTAGCTGCCATTCAAGAAGCCCTCTAAAGATCTTCTAGAAAGCAATGCAGCAACAGCCTTGAAATGTGAAGAAGATCATAAATGACTTCAAGATGATGACAACTCTCCTAATGTTATATGAATGAATTCTTGTGGCTTGGGATAAATTTTCCAGTGACTGCAACATTTACAGATTTTCAAGTGCTTTATCTCAAACAACTTGGAGGCTGAAAAAAAAAATGAATATGATATCCTCTGAAAAACCATGGTCAATAACTTTTAAAACGGCTTGGTAAATATTAAATAATAATTTGGTAAATATTGAAGTCTGATGTCTGTGCAGACATGGAGAATTTAAATCTGTTCAAAAATGTGGAAAAAGTAACATTTTAAAATTTATATTAGGAGCATATACAAATTACATATAATTTTATATAATCCATGACCTTTAAATATGCATATGCAGTTACCATCAGGACAAAATGGGCGAACATATATATAAGATCTCTCAGCCAGGCGCAGTGGCTCACGCCTGTAATCCCGGCACTTTGGGAGGCCAAGGCATGCAGATCATGAGGTGAGGAGATTGAGACCATCCTGGCCAACATGGTGAAACTCCGTCTCTACTAAAAATACAAAAATTAGCTGGGCGTGCTGGTGCATGCCTGTAATCCCAGCTACTCGGGAGGCTGAGGCAGGAGAATCACTTGAACCAGAGAGTCGGAGGTTGCTGTGAGCCAAGATTGCGCCACTGCACTCCAGCCTGGGCGACAGAGTGAGACTCCGTCTCAAAAAAAAAAAAAAAAAAAGGCATTTTTCATGTTTTGAAAACACACAGGAAACTTCCCAACCATCTAGTACAAGAGCAAATATCTGAGAATTAAATTGAGAATGACAAATTTAAGAGAGATAACAGTAACGTATTCTCTGGCCTTATTTTTCTTCTGGCTAACAATGTTGCTTTTGAAAAATAGGTGGGGTTGGGGGAACAAAAACATTTATGGAACTCAGAGTACTTTTTCCCAAAGTGTATCAAAATAATTAAATATTCACCTGTCCTACCCAAGTGGCAAATATTTTTGCTTCATCCACTCAGCTACTCTCATTAAGATAATTCAGGCTTGCAGAGAGAGGCTTTCATTTATCCATATTTATGGTAAATTAAATCAAAGGCATGATAATTTTAATGAAAGATGAAAAGTAACCTAAAGTATTATTATTAGATCTTTCTTTGTCAGAAAATGAAACATAAACCTGGGAGATACAGTTACAAGGGTTCAAACTACAAGGTTAAACAGGCTAGCAAGGAAGCTGTATGGCTGAGAAAGAAAAGCACGAGGCACTTCTAGAAGCTGGAGGAGATCCAAGAAAAGACACCTACACAGGCCAGGCGCAGTGGCTGACGCCTGTAATCCCAGCACTTTGGGAGGCCGAGGCAGGCGGATCACAAGGTCACGAGATCGAGACCATCCTGGCTAACACGGTGAAACCCCGTCTCTACTAAAAATACAAAAAATTAGCCGGGCGTGGTGGAGGGCGCCTGTAGTCCCAGCTACTTGCGAGGCTGAGGCAGGAGAATGGCGTGAACCCGGGAGGTAGAGCTTGCAGTGAGCCGAGATCGCACCACTGCACTCCAGCCTGGGCAACGGAGCGAGACTCCATATCAAACAAAACAAAACAAAACAAAAAAAGACTTCTACACGATGCAACATTTCTGTTCATATCATTCAGGTAAGATAAAAATACCAACAGAACATCTACAAAATATGGAGGAGGAGAAAGCAATATCTAGCAATATGCACATACAAGAAAAATTTTAATGTATACATAATGTCACTGACATATTTTTTAAATGCCATTTGTACTTCAACATCTTTCATTTGTTCAAATTCCAAACATTTTATACCTTACGTCAATCTACTACGCCATTCTCAGGGAGTTTGTGAAAGGGTCAGGATACCACACCTACAGTGAAACTAGATAAAGAATGGTTGAAAGGTGACGGCAGAAAATAAACTGCTTTCCTTATTCCCAGTCCAATGCTCACTGACAAGTAAAGCTCAAAGTTCAAAATATTCATTTCCTATTTTAATTATTCATCACAAAATACAAGATTGACTAGAGTTTGCAAAAGAAAATTATCTGGTTATAACCCCCAGCAAAAAAACAGAAGGGAACTCAAGAGTACATCTTTTCTATCTCTGCCTCAAAAAGACTTGAAGTATTCCTGTTCTACAATCACCAGAGATTCTATTGCTTCTTGTGTATCATATTTCATTGCCCTTGTAATCATAAATTTCTAATGTCCAACACATATTCCTCCCACTGTTGTAAACTCCTTTATAATTCTGTCTTCAGGGTAAAAACAGTTGCCACAGGGGTAGTGTTAAGAGCAATGACCTGGGAAGAAAGGGCTTAGCTTGAAGGTGGGACCTCGCAATTGGGTTTTGTCACCCATTAAAATAAAGTGAGCTACTTAGACCAATGACTGCTAACATTCTATAAATCTATGATCACACAATGATATACAGTAGTCCCCCATTATCCTTGAGGGATACATTTCAAGACTCCCAGCAGAAGCCTGAAATCATGGATAGTACTGAACTCTATATATACTGTGTTCTTCCTATACAAACAGATTTCCTAATTTATAAATCCGACACAGTAAAAGATTAACAACAATAATTAACAGAACAATTTTAATACTATGTCAGCATCACTATGTTTGTGCTTTGGGGCCATTATAAGTAAAATAGGATTACTTAAACACAAGCACCAAGATACCATGACAGATACCATGACAGTCTCCCTGATAACCAAGACAGCTACTAACAGGCAGGTAGTGCATACACAGTGTGGCTATACTGGAGAAGGGGATGATTTACCACCAGAGCAGGATACAGCAGAACAGCATGAGATGTCATGATGCTATTCAGAATGGTGTGCAACTTAAAACTTATGTTTATTTCAGGAGCTTTCCATTTAATACTTTCACAACATGGTTGACTGCAGGTACCAGAAACTGCGAAATGTGAAAACATGGATAAAGGGAGACCACTGTAATTATACATGGCATACCTTTTTTTTTCTTTTTTCGAGACCGAGTCTTGCTCTGTCACCAGGCTAGAGTACAATGGCGCAATCTCAGCTCACTGCAACCTCTGCCTCCAGGATTCAAGCGATTCTCCTGCCTCGGCCTCCTGAGTAGCTGGGATTACAGGCACGTGGCACCACGCCCAGCTAATTTTTTTTATTTTTAGTAAAGACAGGGTTTCACCGTGTTAGACAGCATGGTCTTGATCTCCTGACCTCGTGATCTGCCCGCCTTGGCCTCTCAAAGTGCTGGGATTACAGGCGTGAGCCACCATGCCCGGCTGGCATACCTGGTTTTATAGCACTACAGTTAACCACACTTTGGAAGTACTGCACTTTTTACAAGTTGAGGGTTTATGGAAACCCTGCATTGAGCAAGTCTTTGTTCCAACAGCATGTGCTTACTTCATATGTGTTTCACATTTTGATAAGGTTCACAATATTTCAAACATTTTCATTATTATTATATCTACAATGGTGATCTATGGTCAGTGTCTTTAATGTTACTATTGTCATTGTTTTGGGACACCATAAACTATGCCCATACAAGCCAGCAAACTTTTTTTTTTTAAGTTAAAAAAAACACAGCGGCCGGGCACAGTGGCTCATGCCTGTAATCCCAGCACTTCAGGAGGCCGAGGCGGGCAGGTCACCTGAGGTCAGGAGTTTGAGACCAGCCTGACTAACATGGTGAAACCCTGTCTCTACTAAAAATAAAAAGTTTGCCGGGCGTGGTGGTGCATGCCTGAAATCCCAGCTACTTGGGAGGCTGAGGCAGGAGAATCGCTTGAATCTGGAAGGCAGAGGTTGCTGTGAGCTGAGATCGTGCCACTGTACTCCAGCTTGGGCAACAAGAGTGAAGCTCCGTCTGAAAAAATAAACAAAAAAATTTTTAAAAACGCATAGCATCAGGGGAGAGTGCAAATGCAGCCTCCCACTACCACAAATTAGGCAGTCAAGTTTCTCACATAAATGGAAAATGGCAGGGGTCTGCACATCCAGAGTGCAATGGATAAGCCCAAGGCAGCAAACTTCATCAATAAATGTTATGTGTGTTCTGATCACTCTGCCAACTGGCCATTCCTCCATCTGTCTCCCATTTTCTTGGGACAATATTAAAATTAGGTCAATAATGCTACAATGTCCTCTAAGTGTTCAACTGAAAAGAGTCACACGTCTCTTACTTTAAATCAAAAACTAGAAATGATTAAGCTTAGTGAGAAAGGTATGTTGAAAGCCAAGACAGGCCTAAAGCTAGGCCTCTTATGCCAGTTAGCCAGGTTGTGAACGCAAAGAAAAAGTTCTGAAGGGAAATTTAAAATCCTACTCCAGTGTACACACGAATATGCAGAAAGTTTTAGTGATCAAGACAGAAGATCAAACCAGCCACAATATTCCCTTAAACCAAATCCTAATCCAGAACAAAAGCATAACTCTCTTCAACTCTTTAAAGGCTGAGAGAAGTGAGGAAGCTGCAGAAGAGAAGTCTGAAGATAGCAGAGGTTGGTTCATGAAGTTTAAAAAAAAAGAAGCCATCTCCATAACAAAAATGCAAGGTGAAGCAGCAAGTGCTGTTGTACAAGCTGGAAAAAGTTATCCAAAAGATCTAGCTAAAATGAAGGTGGCTACACTAAACAACAGATTTTCAATGTCGATGATAGAAAATGATACTACAGAGGACTTCGAAGTTAGAAAGGATAAGTCAATGCTGGGCTTCAACGTTTCAAAGAACCAATTGATTCTCTTGTTAAGGGCTAAGACAGCTGGTGACTTTAAGTTGAAGCCAGTGATCAGCTACTATTCCAAAAATCCTAGGGCCCTTAAGAATTATGGGTCACACCTGGCCGGGCACGGTGGCTCACACCTGTAATCCCAGCACTTTGGGAGGCTGAGGCGGGCAGATCACGAGGTCAGGAGATCGAGACCATCCTGGCTAACACAGCGAAACCCCGTCTCCAAGAAAGAAAGAAAAGAAAGAGAGGAAGAGAAAAAGAGAGAGAGAGAGAGAGAGAGAGAAAGAAAGAAAGAAAGAAAGAAAGAAAGAAAGAAAGAAAGAAAGAAAGAAAGAAAGAAAGAAAGAAAGAGAAAATAATTATGGGTCACACCTGTGATCCCAGCACTTTGGGAGGCCAAGGCAGGCTGATCACTTGAGGCCAGGATTTCGAGACCAGCCTGGCCAACATGGCAAAACCCCATCTCTACTAAAAATACAAAAATCAGCCAGGTGTGGTGGTGTACACCTGTAATCCCCGCTACTCAGGTGGCTGAGGCAGGAAAATCGCTTAAACACAGGAGGCAGAGGTTGCACCACTGCACTCCAGCACCCCAGCCTGGGTGACAGAATGAGACCCTGTCTCAAAAAAAAAAAAAAAACTATGCTAAATCTACTCTGCCTATGCTCCAGAGACGAAACAACAGGGTCTGGAAGATAGCACATCTGTTTACAGGATGGTTTACTGAATATTTTAAGCCCACTGTTAAGAACTACTGCTCAGAAAAAAAATTCCTTTCAAAATACTGCTGCTCACTGACAACACACCTGGTCACCCAAGAGTTCTGATGCAGATGTACAAGGAAATGAATGTTGTTTTCATGCCTGCAAACACAACATTCATTCTGCAGCCCATGGATCAAGGAATCATTTCAGCTTTCAAGTCTTATTAAGAAATACATTTCATAAGAACATAGCTGCCAGCCAGGCGCAGTAACTCACACCTGTAATCCCAGCACTTTGGGAGGCTGAGGTGAGCAGATCACCTGAGGTCAGGAGTTCAAGACCAGCCTGCCAACATGGTGAAACTCCATCTCTACTAAAAATGAAAAGAAAAAAAAAAAATCTGCCAGGCATGGTGGCCTGTGCCTATAGTCCCAGCTATTCGGGAGGCTGAGGCAGGAGAATCGCTTAAACCCGGGAGGCAGAGGTTGCAGTGAGTCAAGATCACGCCATTGCACTCCAGCCTGGGCAACAAGAGCAAAACTCCGTCTCAAAAAAAAAAAAAAAAAAAGAATGTAGCTGCCATAGACAGCTGGGCAAAGTAAATAATAGAACATTTTCTGGAAAGGACTGACCATTCTAGTTGCCCTTAAGAACATCTGTGATACCTCTTCATGGGAAGAGGTCAAAAAAGCAGCATTCACAGGAGTTTGGAAGTTGATTCCAACTCTCATGGATGCCTTTGAGGGGTTCCAGATTTCAGTGGAGGAAATAACTGCAGATGTAGTGGAAACAGCAAAAGAACTAGAATCAGAGGTAGAGCCTGAAGATGTGAATCACTCCAATGTCATAATAAAATTGAAATGAATGAGTAATGAATGAAAATGGTTTCTTGAATTAAATCTACTTCTGAAGATGTTGTAAACACTGCTGAAATAACAAAGGATTTAGAATATTACATAAACTCAGCTGATAAAGCAGCAGCAGGGTTTGAGAGGATTGATTCCAATTCTGAAAGAATTTCTACTGTGGGTAAAATGCTATCAAACAGCATTACATTCTATAGAGAAGTATTTCATAAAAAAGAGGCAACTGATGCAGCAAACTTCATTATTGTCTTATTTTAGGAAACTGCCAGAGCCCCCACCCAGCCTTCAGCAACCACCACCTTGATCAAGGGAAAATCCTCCACCAGCAAAAAGTTGTGCTTCACTGAAGGTTTGGATGATTGTTAGCAGATTTTTAAGCAAAAATATATTTTAATTAAAGTATGTACATTTTTTAGACATAATGCTATTATACACTTAACAGATTACAGTATGGTATAAACATAACTTTTATATGTACTCGGAAACCAAAAATTTGTGTAACTTGTGCTACACTGTGGTGGTCAGGAACAAAAACTGCATTATCTGTAAGGTATGCCTGTATAATTTATTAAGAGAATTACTAAACTTCCTAATATTTCTAAGCTAAGTACTACTACGACATTCATCTACAGGACTATTTACTAGTTTTTCTAACAGTTTTCTCACTCAGAACATTTCTTTCTGATATCCCTATCATATGCTTACACTGTGAAATACTAAGTACAGTGAAGCTCTGTAATTTCCATAAGCACCATTCCAATTATATGACTTCTTATCAATGATTGTGAATGCAAAAGCATTATCAGCTTAAAAATAACCCACAACACTTGGACCAACTACAAAAGCATTATCAATGACCCTTATTTAACTGGTTTTTCTTAGCAGTTTGGGATACTTTGTACTATCATGTGTAGTACAAAAACTCTATTCCCATACTAAATTTCAACAACTATTTACTTTCCTTAAGAAAATTATCTTGCCCTGATCCAGCTAAATGCCATATGTATATTCGCCAACTTTCCTAAACCATCAGGTATTCTGAAATTTAATCAAGTTTTCTATTGAGCCACCTATTCAATTTGATGCCATTTCACAATCTTAATGAGCATACTCTGTGTGCTACCATCTAAGACTCTGGTGGAAGTATTAAAAAGCACTGGGATCAGGATCCGACTGAAAGAATTCAACTCAGAGTGCATGGTCCCCCTCCTCAGTGCTGGGGATGATGAGCCACAGGTAATTGTTCTCAGAGGATCTTGATAGTCCTAGGTCAGTCTATCTTCTTAGCCACAAAACTTGCCACCTCTCACAAACATATGCTACCTACACCATCACACACACACACACACACACACACACAGATAAAAGACTGTAAGCTGGCAGAAGACAGATCCATAGCAACCAACCTATATTAGGCACCCTAAGATGGTGAATCTGCATCATACTCATCTTCAAAGAAAGCAGCATTAAGTTTTCTTGGAAACACTCTACTCAACTGACTGTAGTAACCTATGCTAGTGAGGCCCCCCATAAAACAGGCTGACATAACCACAGCTTGCCAGATGCCATCTCAGGCAGCAGAGCTATTTTTCAATATACAAGCTCATCTCCACTCCCACCTGTTGAACTGAATGTCTAACAAGAATCAGTGGTTTGTGTTTCCAAATCTGCCTTATAATTATGCCTGTTCTGTTACTGTAGATAATATAATTAGTTACAACCCAAACCAGTAAGTGCAAAAAGGATGCATTATTTCTATAAAATCTATGTTGACTGCTTCGAACAGATCAAAAGACATATTGCCAAGCGCAGTCAGGACAACTTAAAGACTGGGATGGATAAAAATCATAAAAATCTGGAAAGATTATACAAAGAAAAGGAAACAGTCAACAAAGACACAACCTGCAGAACGAAAGAAAATATGTGCAAACCATACTTCTGATGACCATATTTCTTTAACATCTAAAATATACAAGAAGCTCAACTCAATAGCAAGAAAACAGATAACCCAATTTTTTAAATGGTCAAATGATCTGAACAGACATTTCCCCAAAGACGACATACAAATAGCCAACAGGTACACGAAAAAGTATTCAATATTAATAATCACCAGAGAAATGCAAATTAAAACTGCTGTGGAATAGTTATCACCTCACTCCTGTTAGATGGCCATGATCCAAAAAGACAAGAGATAACAAGTGTTGGCAAGGATGTGGGGGGAAAAGGGAACCCTTGTACACTACTGACTGGAATTAGTACACCCAATATGGAAAACATATTAAAATTAAAAATAGAACTACCAGTGGAATTGAGCCAGCAATTCCACTTCTGGGTATATATCCAAAGGAATGGAATCAGGATGCTGAAGAGATATCTACACTCCCATGTTCACTGCAGCATTATTCACAACAGCCAAGACATGAAATCAACCTAAGTGCCCATTAATGGATGCATGGATAAAATGTGACATATAAACACAACGGAATACTATTAAGCCTTAAAAGAGAAGGAAATTCTTTCATTTGTAAAAACATGGATGAACCTGGAGGACATCATGTTAAGTGAAATAAGCCAGACACAGAATGACAAATACCACATGATCTCATTTACGTGCAGAATGTAAAAGAGTCCAACTCATAGAAGCAGGGAGTAGAATGGGGGGTTGGAGATATGTTCATCAAAGGATATAAAATTTCAGTTAGGAGGAATAAATCCATTGTATGGTGATTATACTTAGCAACAATTTATTGTATACTTGAAAATTGCTAAGAGTAGATTTTAAATGTTCCCACCCCCCAAAAATGATAGCTGAGGTATTAATTAGCTTGATTTAGCCATTACAATGTACACATATATCAAAACACCAAGCTGTACACCATAAACATACACAATTTGTATTTGTCAGATTTAAAAATGTCTTAATTAAAATATTTTTTTTAATCTAGAAAGAGTACCTTCAGATTGCTTCACGAATGTATTTAGACTCTCATGTCACTTAATGAAACCAAAACTGGACATTACTTAATTAACAATTACTTAGGCACTTACATGCCAGTTACCAACAGGATTAAATGAGTTAATCATTTTAAGCTAGTATGTGTTTGACAATTACTGACTCACTGGTATTATCTGCATTTTACAAATGGGGAAACTGAGGCCCGGAACTGTCAAGTAATTTGCCTTGGTTCATATACTAGTAAGAAGAGAGAATAAGGGTTGCAGCCCAGGAGGCCTGGTCTCAGAAGCCACATTCTACTATGCTAAATTATTACAGACAATGTATTACTTGTGTGGCTTATGCAGAAACAGTGTATGGCTCTCAAATCAGTTGATGACACGCAAAGAACAAGTCTTAGACCTACATTTAAAAATGCAAATCATGTAAATTTATGTTTTAAATTAAACTAAACATTCAAGTTGCTTTTTAAGATCCCATGCTTTAACACATTTTTTTACTTACCTATCAGTTTTATCAATTTGAATAAGAGGCTTCTGCTGTACATTTCCCATGTTCTGGTGTAGGCCAGTCACAAATCAATGATAGAGCAAAGAGCTTCACATTAATTACTGATGTTATTGACATGCTATATTCTCTTTTCCCAGGAAAAGAAATGAAAGTATTTACAGGCTTGAATGTAACATTTTGAGATTCTACCCATGATTAATCAGCACAACTATAGTATAAGCAATTTCAGAAATGCAGAAGACAAAACAGGAAATTCCACCAAAAGCTTTAGCAAAACGTAAAAAAAAAAAAAAAAAGAATTCTAAACAAAATTCTTAACATTCAGAAATAAACCTAGGCTGAGTGCAGTGGCTCATGCCTATAATCCCAGCACTTTGAGAGGCCAAGGGCAGGTGGATCACCTGAGGTAAGGAGTTCAAGAGGAGCCTAGCCAACATGGCAAAACCCCGACTCTACTAAAAATACAAAAATTAGCTGGGCATGGTGGCGCACATCTGTAGTCCCAGCTACTAGGGAGGCTGAGGCAGGAGAATCACTTGAACCTGGGAGGCGGAGGTTGCAGTGAGCTAAGATCGTACCACTGCATTGCAGCCTGGGCAACAGAGCAAGACTCTGTCTCAAAAAAGAAAAAAAAAAGAAAAAAAGAGAGAAATCTAGTTTTGTCAGGTGAGTATCTATTTAGAAAGTCTTCCCTCTTAATGGATTCCATTAATTTCTCTATCATCTTGCTGAGTGCTAAAGTGCAATCGAGTATCAATGTAAAATCAAAAGCAATTTTTAAAACAAAATCCATCTCCACACTTACTACCATAATAAATTCATAAGTAAATTCCTCTCTGAAAGAGTTAAGCACAAACTACAATGTAACAAGTCAACGAGACATCTGGGGTATATTTACCCAAGTACAGAAACCTAAGGAGACAATGTCAAATGTCTTCAAGTAGTACACAACTTATGAAATTATTTTGTAAGGACCCTGAAACAAGCAGGTAAAAGGTTACTGACGAACAAGATCCCATACGGTTTCATCCTACAAATTACTTAATACAAAGAGAAAGTCATTCCTTTAGAATCTGGCATTCAATACCTCTAAGCAAGTGATCAAACTTTTCTACACAAGGGGAGAACTTGACATTTTGTTCACACTAATGGCAATGTACATTTATGTTTTACATTAAAATAAAGCATTTAAGGTATTTTTAGATTCGTGCTATAACTCACTTTTTCACTTAATCACTGGTGTGCTAAAATGTACACAACTTCACCTTAATATTAAGAATCCTTGTCAAAATGTTTAACCTAAAACAAATCATTAAAAAACAATGAGACAGATCTAAAATGTGGAAGGCTTGTATTCTTCCAAACCTCACTGACAGGACAAACAAAAAGACGGGGAACCGTTCTAGATTAAGACAGGCTAAGAGAAATATCAAACCAACTGCGAATCATAAATCATTTGAGGATGTTACAGTAGAAAGGGCGGGGTGGGAACTACAGAAGACATTTTTGGGACAAGTTTCAATATGGACTATAAAGTAGTTGACATGAGATTACTGCTAATTTTCTTAAGTGTGATAAAATCGTGGTTATGTATGTGAATGTCCTCATTCTTAGGAAATTCATGCTGAAATACATAAGAGATAAAGTATAATATCTACAAATGGTTCTGGAAAAGGTATATTTATAGAAAAAGACAAAGAACAGTAGGCAAATGTTAATAGTGAATCTAGGTGAAGAGTAAATAGGTGTTTGTTATACTACTTACTTCAATCCTTCTGTGGGGTTTAAATTTTTCAAAATAAAAAGTTGAAAGAGGATGTCTTCACAAAGGCTTGTACTTGAATGTTCATTATGCATAATAGCCAAAAACTAGAAATGATCCAAATCCCCATCAACTAGTGAATGAATAAATACAATGTGGTATTATCCATAGAATGAAATACTACTCAGTAATAAAAAAAAGAACTACAGATACATGCTACAACACAGATGAACCACAAAGACATGTTCAGTGACAGAAGCTAGTCACAAAAGACTAGACATTATGATTCCACTTATGTGAAATACTCAGAAAAGGCAAATCAAGAATAACAGAAAGCATCAGTGTTCACCAAGGGGTGGGAACAGAAAATGACTTCCAAAAGGCCTGAGGAAAACTTTTCAGAATGATAGAAATGTTATAATATTGCATTGTGTTAACCGTGGTACAATGCTGTAAGTTTACTAAAAATCACTGAACTACATACAGTTAGAATGGGTGTATTTTATGGCATGTAAATTACACCTCAGTAAAGCTGTCAACAAAAAAGTTGGGAGAGGAATATTCTATGATCTGAAAAAAACATCAATGTAAAACAATGATATTTTGGAAAGGAATAAATCTGATAATTTGTTAGTGCAGACAGAGAGTCAGTGCAAGCATGGAATCAGGCATCAGGCTAAGCTATAAAACAGTTTCATTTCTACAAAAAAAAAAAATACATTAAAAGGAAGCATCCAATAAAAGTTTACTTAAAAAGTAATGAAGTCCAGTCCTTTCTTTTATATTCCAAAATAAATTTTTATATTACCAAGTATATATTTCCAAATAAGCCCCCTAGAGAAGAATACATAAATTAATTTCATAATCAAAAGACTGCTTTCAACAACAAAAAGACAACCCAATTAAACAGTGGGCAAAGCACTTGAACAGCTATTTCTTCAAAGAAGATATACGAATGGTCAAAAATCACAGGTAAAGATGCCTGCCATTAGCCATCAGCAAAATGCAAATCAAAACCACAATAAGATACACTAGGATGGCTGTAAAATTTAAAAAAAAAAAAAAAAAAAAAAAAAACAGAAAGTAAGTGTTGGCCAGTATGTGGAGAAACTGGAACGCTCATACACTGCTAATGGAGTGTAAACTGCTGCAGCCACTGTGGAAAACAGTTTGGACTTCCTCAGTAAGTTAAACATAGAATTACCACAAGACCTAGCAATTCCACACCCACGTGTATACCCAAAAAGTGAAAATAGGTATTCAAACAAAAACTTATACATGCATGTTCATGGCAGCTCCACTCACACAGCCAAAAGGTGGAAGGGACCTAAATGTCTATCAACTGATGTTTATCAATGGATAAACAAGGCTGTTATATCCATACAATGGAATGTTATTCGGTTATTTTAAAAAAATGAAAGTTATGCAGTAAGATACACACAACAACACGGATAAACTCTGAAAACACTATACAGTGAAAAGTCATTTTTTATTATTTCACTCATATGAAAGAGACTGAATAGATGAATCCATAAAGACAAAAAATAGATTAGTGGTTGCAAGCAGATACAGAGAAAAGAATAGGACGCGGCTCCTCAATGGGTACGGGTTTCCTTTTGGGGTAGTAAGAATGTTCTCAAACTAGACAGTGATGACTGCACAACACTGACTGTACTAAACACCAATGAATGGTTTACTTAAAAATGGTTAAAATGGTTTAAAATGGTGTACTGTGTGAGTATTATACCATAATTTAAAACTAAAACTCTGCCTGTGGGTGTACAACATTTTTAACTTGAACTTAATTACTATAACTTTTTCTACCTCTTTTGGCTTTTATGTATATCATAGATCATATTATAGGTATGTCAAAATATTAAACATTTACTGAACACTTGCTACATTGCTACAAACAAGATGCATGCTAGGAACTTTTTTTGAATTTCAGTTAATCCTAAAAAAAAACTATAAGGTAGGTAGGTATTATCCTTCCCATCTTATGCTTAAGAAACCATGGCTAAGAGAAATGAGGCAACTTAACTAATAAGTGGTACACCCTAACCCTAACATTTTTAAGATTAACTCAAATATAAAAGGGAATAAGCTAAACGATTTCTAAGGTAACTTCCAGCAATACAACTCTATGAATATGCCACATTTTAAAAATCACCTTGCGCAAAATGTCCTGACAATAGTTTTCCAGTGAAATATATGAACAGAAAGTCAGCAATAGTCCTAAAAGATCTTTAGTACGACACGTTAGCATTTCTTTCCTTCTACCAGTATAAGATATTATTAATTACCTTACAGGTTACCATTTCCAGAGAACCCAAAAGGTCCAAGGTGATTGTCACCAAATTTCAAAGTAAATCATGAAAGGTGAGTAGCAGAGAAACTGAGTGTATGTAAACACGTACAGAAAGGAAATTATTAAAAAAATACAGATTCCTAGGCCCCACCCCAGGATCTAGTGAATGAAAATCATTGGGTCAATGCCCAAGAATGCTTACATTTTCTTAAAGGTCCAAGTGGGCAGCCCAGTTTGGGAACTGCCGCAGGAAACTAAAATTTATATTTTGTCAAACAGGACATATAAGCCCAGTCCAACTATACTGACTTTGGGGTACAAGAGTATAGGATTTATAATCTAGTTATGATGTCAGATCTTTTTACTGAACACTGACATTTCAAAGGACATGATTCTACCCCAAAGATACTTGAATCTTTGCATTGATTCATTCATGATACTCAACATACCAAATTGTACTTATATTACCTTTAAGAAATCTTTTAGTGATCAATTCCAACTGCTCATATACATAAATGTATTATATGAAATACACACACGTACACACTAGAAGCCTTACACAACATGTAGCAGGGTTCCTGACAATCTAACCCCAAATAGTTTTTAAATAAACAAACACAAGTAAATCCAACATTGACTGACATCCACATTATGTGCCAGGCACTGTTCTAGGCGCTGTGACTATAGCCAAGAATAAGACATATTCTCACAATACTTATTATTAGCAGGGGCATGAGTCACTAAGCAGGCTACTATGGAAGTAATCACCCCTTTTCATCACTTTCCTTATTTTGCTTTTAGAAGTGAACATTCTGCTTCATCCTTCCCTAGGTCATTATATAATTCTCACTTTGTCATATCAATCCCTTTAAATTCCAGTTTTCATTATACATGGGGAAAATGTACAGCCAGGCAGCCTCTGTCACTATTTCAAAGCAACTGGAAAATCCCAGAATCCACATTTTCATTGGGCTGAGACTTCCCAATATGCCTAATAATGATACTTTATGACCTAGAAGTTCCAATGAATTGGTGGTAAGAAAACATTGATTTGCTTCAGTGGCACTGTAATTGGAATGGTGATTAAATGCATCATGTTAAATTTACCCTGGGCCTTTTCCAGTATAGCAAATATAAAATGAGCTATCAGAATCAGCAGAGCCTAAACCACTCCTTCCTTCTAAAATGGTACTTCTCCTGCATGTCAAAGGTGATATGATGGAACTTCCCCCATTAATAATCATGTGGCATAACATGACAAACTGTATACACCCACACAGGCTTCCACAGGATGTACACTGCCCAACATGGTTTATTCTATTTAGCAACTTGGGACAACCTTATGTATGTCAGAGCAGCACATTTGCACCACTATAGTTAATGGTCTGTCAGCATTTCCATTATAAAGCAATTTTCAAAGGTTTATTGCTCAGCTGAAGAATCTGCTCTGAGCTGAAATTTGGCATTCCAGAAAAGCAAAAACTGTAGGCTATAGTTGTTTATTCCTTTCCAAGCTGGCTAAGTAGTTTGTTTCTGTTTAAAGAAAATCTGTCCCTTTATTTCAGAATTTCATCATATAGCCCTTCGAGAATATCCACAGAACAAAAACTTCTCACCTCATAAAGGAACTATTGTTTAGAACAGCAGCTAGCAACTTACAAGGTACAGAGGATAGATTCCAACTTATTTATGGAAAACAATTTTTAAAAAGCAAGCATATTTTTATGAACTGCACGTTTAAAATTTTCATCAGTCCTACCTTAGTTATGATTAAATTATTCATGTTATTAGAGCGCGTGCTCTGCCACTGATATTAAAATCAATGGATGACTTCGAAATTCTCAATTGTTAAACCTCCTTTATCTCTCCCACCCAAGAACCACAGACCATTGACCTAGGGTCAATGTTACATACTCTCACTATTCCATCTTACTCTACTAAACGGAATATGCGCTGTAAGTAAAAGCTTGGTAGCAAGAAAGGTGATACAGTAGATAGGAGAAGCTTTGACAGTAATTTAGAAAATTCAGAAAATGGATGATTAGCCCCTGAATGATAAAGTTCCCAGAAAACCAATGTGGTAATCTAGATGACCAGTAAATTAGTGATAAACAATTTTATTCAATCTCTGGAAACTGTTCTACTAGTCTGAAAGCTTGCCAGAATATTTCATGTGTCAAAGAAGAAATCAAATATTCCTATATATTTTGTTGTTGACTCTAACTAGAAAGCTTAAATATTTACACCTTAAATTATAGGATTTTTCAATTATACAGGTTAATTATAATTCCGATACAAGTCTACCCAATAAATAAAGAAGTTTTAACACAAAATTGGTTTTCTAAGCTTAAAAATTCTCATTATGTACCAATAAAGACCCTCGAAACTTTCAAGACTGGTGATCAAAGCAACCTTTTAAAAATGAATACTTTTTAGAGAAGTGTAAAGATCCATCCTAAATTACTGCACACAGCTTGATATGCTTTGCCAGTTTTCCAGCTTTATGTTACTCTGAAATCACTACTATTTAAAATCATCTATGAAACTACTTCCAAACTAAGTAACAACATAGGGTAATGTTTGTAAAATGTTAAGTAAATGGGACATGGCCAGTGCAGTCGCTCATGCCTATATATAGTCCCAGCTACCTGGGAGGCTGAAGCAGGAGAATCACCTGAGCCCAGGAATTCAAGTCCAGCCTGGGCAATATAGTGAGACATCATCTCTTAAAAAAAAAAAGTAAGTAAAAGAAGCTTGCTGCTGCATCTCTATCTGAAAAGAAAAAGTCTACATTCAATTAAAATTACTTTTTTAAAAAAGGAAATGGGATCTAATTCATGATTACAGCTATTGGAAACAGACATGGAAGCAACAGACAAGAACTAGAAGGGTCTAACATACCTGAAAAGATATGAACCACATTTTCTTTTATAATTTTTACTAATGTTATATTTGTTTTGTTTGTTTGTTGGTGGTGGTGGTGTTTTGAGACAGGGTCTCTCACTCTGCCACTCAGGCTAGTGTGCAGTGGTATCATCTCAGCTCACCACAGCCGCAGCCTCAACCTCTTGGACTCAAGCAAACCTCCTGCCTCAGCCCCCCGAGTGCCTGGGACTACAGGGATGTGCCACTATGCCCAGCTAATTTTCGTATTAAAAATACAAAATACAATAATTTTGTATTTTTTGTTTCACCATGTTGCCCAGGCTGGTCTTGAACTCCTGGGCTCAAGCAATCCTCCTGGCTTGGCCTCCCAAAGTACTGGGATTGCAAGAGTAAGCCACTGTACTCGGCCATAATGCTATTATATTCATTTTACAACAAATATTTTATATTCAGATTCCAAATTAACCCCACCTTTACCCTTGGCAGGCAGTATCTATACTTTCCAAATATACAAATACAAACGCTGAATTTAAAAACAGAATTACCAGAGGACACTCAACAAACTAACAGAATATTTAAAATTAACCCTCAATAGCTGCAAGTGTTACGTTAATTGGTTTTATATACAGCACCAGAGATCCAAGTAAGGAATTAAATTACTTTTATCTTTTGCAATTTTGTTAAAGGCCTCAGCAAGAAGGTCTCTCCAGTACTTAACCTAAGCACCTATGAATCCTTTCAGCTTTTGTGAGAGAAACCTCAAGTCAGTCTGCTAGTGGTTCACATGCAGGAAACAGAACATGGAAGTGAGTATCAAACCTTCACTCAGCCTCACTGCTTTCATTCAAAAGGCTGAAGCCCCTCTAAAAGGCTTAACTGTAACATATTGGAAGTTAGTCATTGATGATTTCATTTCCATATTAGAAAGACAAACACATCCTTTTTCTGTTGTTATTAAAACATGGTCTCACTCTGTCACCCAGGCTGGAGCGCAGTGGCACAATGTCGGCTCACTGCAGCCTCAATATCCTGGGCTCAAGCAATCCTCCTCCTACCTCAGCCTCCCGATCAGTAACTAGGACTACAGGTGTGTGCCACCATGTCTCGCTAATTTTTGTATTTTTCAAGAGAAGAGTTTTCACCATGTTGCCCAGGCTGGTCTTGAACTCCAGTTCGAGTGTTGGGATTACAAGCGAGAGCCACCACACCTGGCCAACACAGCCTTGTTCATGATTTAAAATAACAGTAAAAGGTTTTTCTGGATTTGATAACTCTTCATCTCTTACCCATTTACCACTCAAATCTCCCTTGCTTTCTCAGGATGCCCTTTTCCTTCCTTAATATGCTATCGGTAGGAATACACGATTATAGAACCACTTACTACTCATTTCTGAGTAAGAAGGCCTGGCCACAGTGAAAGCACCAGAATGAATTGCCAAAAATTGGATGGCTTGCTCCCTTGCTCCCTCACCTCTAACACCACAGTAGCCTATCTTTCAATAAAATTGAATTTATTCCAATAAACCTATTGCATGTTAAAAAAAATTCAGTAGGCACAAAAAAGTACTAGTGAAACATAGGCCTCATTCCCACTCCTGTCTTTCAGCCACTCAGTTCCCCTCTATCAAAAGCAACCACCAGTTTCTTGTAGGTCCTTCCCTAAGGTATATCCTGTTTTAAACTCTGAATCTCGGCACTCCATATTCTGCCTGCATGCTTTATTTTTCTCCTAGTATTGATCACCAATAAGCCTGCCAACATATTTTCATTATTTACAATTAAATCAATTATTTTATTCTTGCCCCACCTGAATCTGCAACTCCATAAAAGCTCCATGATGAACTCTTCACTAATATATTTCCATAGCATGGAATTTCCGCTACCTGCAACATAACGGACCTGTGACAAGTATTTGTTGAATGAGTTAATAATCCTGTTACTACAAATACTAACAACAAGCAAGTAATGTATTCTTTACAAAATACTAGTGCTTTTCCAAAAAGGGGAAAAAAAATCTACAGAACTAGTGCACTCTACTTAGAAAGTTAAATCAGTTTAAAAGTAATGAAAATTGCAACAACTCAATATTGCCCATTATTTGATATTAAAATTTTACAATGAATTTCTACACAAAAGGAAGTTTGCTCAAACACCATTTATGAGTTTCTCCTCTTGAAAAAGAGATGTCTTCTGCAAGTCTATTCCAAGAGAGTAAAATTTTGAATAGTAATTTCTAATTCTCAAAATGAGTACTGAAAGGGTACTTTGCTATGTGATGTTCTCAGAACACAGTATAAAAGAAGTTATAAATAAAAACATTAAGATAACATGGGAAGAAATTCACACACACGTAGAAAAACTTGTATTGCAAGGGTTTCCGCAGTATTGTTTAAAATAGTTACATAACTAAATAACAGTTAAACAGTTAAAACAAGATTGGTAATAACCTGAATGTCCATAAAAAGAGACTAAAGTATGCTGAATCTATTGAGTATAATATGACACTACCCAAAAGAATGAGGTAATTCTACATATACTGATATAAAACAATCTTACCCAAAAGAATGATGTAATTCTACATATACTGTTATAAAACAATCAATAAAACACATCATAAGAAGCTGAATAGTATGTATAGTACATGCCCAAACATACACTGTTTAAATGTATAATGGTTAAGAACAGTACAAAATAGAAGGATGCTCCCCATCAAAAAACACTGTGGTTACATAGGTTGCCCTCGGGGTAATGGAACTGTGAACAGAAGTAAAAATATTTACTTTTCACTGTAAACCATTTTGAACTGTTTAAATTGTTACCATGTGCATTAGTTGTCTTATTTCTTCAAAATAGGGCAATTACCGAATTGTAAAGAAATTTTATTTGAAATATGCAAAGATAATAACGAGCATCTCTAACGTCTAAAACATAAGGGTTAAAATTAGATCAATCCTATCTAAACAGTGCTTATTTCAAGTATTAGTTTACATATACAATTTAAATACAAATATACACCTAAATTGGACAAATGAACAATAACTTTGGATCATTAAAGCATTCATGAAACCTCAGAAAAAGTCACAACACAAAAATAAACAGGCTGGGCACATTTTAACAATAATAGTGGCTACTCAGCCACTATTGTTAAAGGCTAACAATAATAGGTTAATATCACATTAAATGGTGAAATATTGCATGCTTTTCCCCGATGCAGGAAAAAAGCAAGAATGTACACTATCATCACATCTACTCAACATTATAGTAGAGATTCTAGCAAGTGGAATTAAGCAAGAAAAGTCAAATAAGAATCAAAAAGATTAGTGGTGCCAACACCATCAAAAGAAAAAGGAATCTTAAAAATCAGAAATGAATGGCCAGGCATGGTGGCTCATGCCTGTAATCTCAGCACTTTGGCAGGCCGAGGCGGGCGGATCACAAGGTCAGGAGATCAAGACCATCCTGGCTAACACGGTGAAACCCTGTCGCTACTAAAAATACAAAAACAAAATTAGCCAGGAGTGGTGGCAGGCGCCTGTAGTCCCAGCTGCTTGGGAGGCTGAGGCAGGAGAATGACGTGAACCCGGGAGGCAGAGCTTGCAGTGAGCTGAGATCGCGCCACTAAACTCCAGCCTGGGCAACAGAGCGAGACTCCGTCTCAAAATAAATAAATAAATAATAAGAAATGAATAAGTAAACCTGTCATTATTCATACATAACATGACTGGGTATCATGGAAAGAAATCTATAAAATATTAGAATTAACTAATGAATTTAGCAAGGTCATTGAATAAGGTCAACATACAAAAATTAATTTTATTTCCTCATTTAAAATAAACAAGTTAAAAAGTGAAATTTAAATCATAGTACTTACATCAAAAGACATCAAATACCAAGAAATAAATCTAAAAGATGTACAGGGTTGCTACACTGAAAAGTATAAAACACTTCTGAGGGAAATTAAAGACTTACATAAATGGAAATATATATACTATGCTTAGATTCAATAGAATTTCAATCAAAACCACAGCATTTCTTTTTAACTGAAATTGACAGTCTAACTCTAAAATTTATATGAAAATTCGAAGGATGTGGAATAGCTAAGACAATCATGAAGAATAATAAAAAAACCTGAAGGACTTACACTACCAGATATGAAAACCTATCTGAAAGCTACAGCAATAAAGACAGCGTGTCACTGATGTAGAAACAGGCAAACAGACCAATAGAACAGAATTAAAAGTCCAGAAACAGACCCGCATGTGGCTTAACACTACCACAGCAAATCACTAGGGAAAATGGTCTTTTCAATAAATGGAGCTGGGTCACCTTGATATCAATGTGAAAAAAAAACGAACTTTCACCATTACTTTACATCACATGTAAATGTGTACAGTAGACCCAAATGCGAAATATAAAACAATAAAACTAGAAGAATGAACTCGAGTGTCTTTTTTAACTCTGTAATAGGAAAAGATATCTTAAAACACAAAGAGTCCTGACCACATAAAACAATGATAGATAATACTGCATTAAGATTGAGAACTTCTGTTCATCAAAAGATAACACTAAGGGAATAAAAAAGTCAACCACAGAGTGGGAGAAGATAGCTGCAATACACATATATGGGGTGTGTGTGTGGGTATGTGTGTAAAATATATAAAGAACTATAAATCAATAAGAAGACTGACTCCCAATTTATTTATTTATTTTGTGTGTTTTTGCTATTCTTTTCTGACAGCTTGCTGACTGTTGATTCCCAATTTAAACTGGACAAGAGACTTGAACAGGCACTTCAAAAATGCAGACATCTATGTGGTCAATAAAAAAATGGAAAACAGTTCAACATCAGTAGACATCAGACAATGCAAATTAAAATAAAAATGCCACACCAATATAACTCCACCAGAGGCTAGAAGACTCAAAATATCCAAATTCTGGCAAAGGTGCGGAACACTGAAACACTAATACACTGATGCTGGGAGAGTAAACTGGTATAGCCACTAGCGCAAAAGCTTAGCACTGATAACCTCTGACTCACCGATTCCCTCTCATCTATATACTCTTGAAATACGAAGCTGAATTTCTTCCAAGAGACATATAAAGCAACATTCACAGCAGCATTATACCTAACAAAGACTGAAGATAAGGCAATGTCTACCCCCAAGTGAATAAATCCACAAACTGTTCTGTATTCACACAATGGGATGAGAATTACTACCATAAGCAACAACAAAGATGAACCTTACAGACATGTTGAGCAAAACACACCAGACATAAAGAAGTGCCTATGATTCTAATTACACGATGTTTAAAACAGGTAAAACTAAAACTACAGTGATAGAGATCAAAATAATAGTTACGTACAGACAAGGCTTTAAGTAGAAGAGGGCAAGAAGGAGCCTATAGGTGTGAAAGAAATATTCTTTACCTTGCTCTAGCTGTTGATTACACAAATATAGACATATAGATAGAAATAAGCATGTATGAAAATTCATTACATTGTAAATTTAACATCATACTTATTATATGTAAATCATATCTAAATTTAAAAAGAGGATATTATCAACAATATCATGTTAATAAATTATAAATTTTAAACTTCTAGGGAAAAAAAAACTTAGCAAAACCAAAAAGAATAAACAAAATCTAACCAACCCTACAGTGAAGAAGAAAATAAATCCAAAATTTAAAACTTCATTAGAAATGAAGAAAACCTCAGTCTCAGTTGGCTTTACTGGCAATTTCTACAAAGAGTTAAGAAATAAATCCATCTTAAACACAGCAGGGCAAGAGAAGGAGCACTCATCCACTCACTTGATGAGACCAGCATAACCTTGATGCCAAAACTCAATAAGGGCATTATAGGTATTTAAAACACACACTCACACACAAAACAGAAAGAGAAAGAAAGGAAGGAAGGAAGGAAGGCAGGCAGGCAGGCAGGCAGGCAGGCAGACAGGCAGGCAGGCAGAGGAAAAAAAATTAAGAGACCAGCCTCATTCATGAACACAGATACAAAGAATGTAAACAAAATTTAACAAACCAAAATGGGCAAAAAATACCATGGTACAATAAAGTTGGGTTTTTTCACGGGAGTCCAAGGTTGATTTGACACTCAAACATTTATGTAATAGGCCACATTAAAATAAAGGAGAAAAAAACTTGAGCATCCAATGGATGGAGAAAAATAACTGGATAAAAATTAATATTCATCCACGGTTTTTTGTAAAACAAAAAAAATCACAGGCAACAGAAGGAAGCTTTCTTTCAGAAAAAAAGGATACTGTAAAAGAAAAAGAAAAAAGGTTTAAATAAAGCCAACATGGAACATCAAACCTAACAGTGAAAAGCTGAGCTTTCTGTTTCAAATAAGAAACAAAATCAGTATAACCATAACCACTATGATGACATCTGTAAATCTACTCAATGTAAGGAAGGACAAAGACTTCTGAAAATAACTAGAGGGAACGAATGCCATAGCTTACACAGGGCCTGGAATAGTGCGTGCTCCCATCAATAAGCATGGAAAATCTCACAATTCATAGGACACAGGGTAGAGTGCTCAAAAGGGTTTTGCCTCAGTAGTGGAATAAATGAACCCTAGATTAAATGTTGATTTGGTACACCACAGCCTGACAAAACTTAGAAAGACATGAAATGACTGAACTCTGCCCAAGAAACTTAACACCGTGCCAAAATAAAGTCAGGACTATTTACAAGAATACAAAAATATCTATGAAAACAAGGTGAAGTTCACAATCTCTGGTATACAATTTAAACTTTTAACTAGCATGCAAAGAAGCAGAAAGTATGACCCAGAGTGACAAGAAAAATCAACTCAATCTAAAGTGATCCAGAATTCAAACAGATGATAGAATCAGTAACCAAAGACATTAAAACAATAAATATAACTGTATTCCATATGTTCATGTTTTTTGTACTAAATCAAAAAAAAAAGAAAATTTAAAAAGTTAAGTCTAGACTTACAAGATATATTAAAAAAAAAAAAAGAACCTCTGAGGCAGGAGAATCGCTTGAACCCGGAAGGCGGAGGTTGCAGTGAGCGGAGATCGCGTCATTGCACTCCAGCCTGGGCGACAAGAGCGAAACTCCGTCTCAAAGAAAAAAAGAGAAAAAGAACCTAATAGAACTCCTACAGATGTAAACTACATTGAGATGATAAATACACTGGATGAAATTAAGAGCAGATTAAGCACTACAGAAGAAAAAAGGAACCTGAAGACCTAGCAGTAAATAGTCACAATAAAACAAAAGAGTAAAAAATGAAGAAAATAAAAAGGATGTATGAGTGAGGAAATTTTAAAAGGCTTAATATATGTATAACTGAAGTCTATGAAGAGGTAGAAGGGACGCAAAAAAATTTTTGAAAAAATAATGGCAGAAATGTTTAAAAACTGATTGGAAACATAAGCCCTTTGATCCAAAAATCTCTACAAAACTAAACACAAAAGATACAAAGAAAACTACACCAATGCACATCACATAATAAAGCTGCTTAAAACCAGTGATAAAGACAAATTATTAAAAGCAGCCAGGAAAATCACATTATATATAAACGAAAGAAGATAAGGACAGTGACAGATTTCTCATTAGAAATGTTGCATGCTAAAAGACAGTAGAGCAACATCTTTAGGATACTAAAAGAAAAATCCATCAACTTAGAATTCTATCCTCAGCAAAAATATATTTCAAAAACGGAGAAATAAAGACATTTCCAAACAGAAAAGCTAAAGGAATTCCTCACGAGCAGATCTGCACCACAAGAAATATTAAAGCCGGGTGTGGTGGCTCCTGCCTATAATCCCAGCATTTTGGGAGGCTAAGGCAGGAGGACTGCTTAAGGCCAGGAGTTTGAGACCAGCCTGGACAACATAGAGAGATTCTGTCTCTACGAAAAATTTAAAAATAAAAAAATTAGCAAGGCATGGTGGCACACACCTGTTAAGTCCTAGCTACTCTGGAGGTTGAGGTGGGAAGATCACTGGAGCCCAGGAGTTCCAGGTTACAATAAGCTATGATCACACAGCTGCACGCCAACCTGGGCAACAGACTTAAAAAAAAAAAAGGGGGGGAAAGGAAAGGAAGGATTTCAAGGAGCAGGAAAATTATACCAAATGGAAATATGAACCTACACAAAGAAATGAGCACAAGTAAACAGACTTTTCTAATTATTCATATCTCCTTAAAAGACAACTGCTTTATTTTTTGGGGGCACGGCCTGTTGCCCAGGCTGGAATGCAGTGGTACTATCTCAGCTCACTGCGACCTCCGCCTCCTGGGCTCAAGCAATCCTCCCACTTCAGCCTCCTGAGTAGCTGGAACTATAGGCACCAGCCACCACGCCCAGCTAATTTCTGTATTTTTGTAGAGATGAGGTTTCACCACGTTGCCCAGGCTGCTCTTGAACTCCTGGACTCAACGGATCCACTCACCTCAGCCTCCTAAAGTGCTGGGATTACAGGTGTCAGCCACGGCACCCAGCCTAAGACAAATGTTTAAAGCAAAATTAGTAACAGTGTAGTACGAGTTTTATAACATATGGAGAAGTGAAAGTGCATGACAACAATAACACAAAATTGAAGAGATAGAAACAAAGGTCCTGGGCTGGGCGCGGTGGCTCACGCCTGTAATCCCAGCACTTTGGGAGGCCGAGGCAGGTGGATGACCTGGGTTCAGGAGTTCGAGACCAGCCTGGGCAACATGGTAAAACCACATCTCTACTAAAAATACAAAAATCAGCCGAGCATTGTGGCATGCGCCTGTAATCCCAGCTACTCGGGAGGCTGAGACAGGAGAATTGCTAGAACCTGGGAGGCAGAGGTTGCAGTGAGCCAAGATTGTGCCACTGCACTCCAGCCTGGGCAACAGAGCAAGACTCCGCCTCCAAAAAAACAAACAAACAAAAACAGAAGGTCCTGAAATTGTATAGTATCACTTGAAGGCAGACTATCATAAGTTAAAGATAAAAGTAACCACTAAAATAACACAGTTAAAAAGTAATACCTAGAAGCCTTTTATCAGATTGAGGAAGTTCCATTTGATTCATAGTTTGTTGAATGTTTTTATCAAAAGTGTTAAGTTTTATCAAATGTTTTTTCTGCCTCTATTGAAATGATGATATAATTTGTTTTTTATTCTGTTGATGTATTACATTAATTGATTTTCAGATGTTAAACCAACCTTATACTCCTGAGATTATCTCACTTAGTCATGGGATACAATTCTTTTTATGCATCACTGATTTGGTTTACTAGCATTTTGTTAAGGATTTTGGCATACATATTCATAAGAGATATTGGAATGTGATTATGATACTTTACTTTTGGTCTTGGTATTTGGGTATTAATGGCCTCATGAGTTGGGAAGTGCTTTCTCCTAAACGTGTGTGTGTGTGTGTGTGTGTGTAGAACTGGTATTAATTCTTTAAATGTTTGGTAGAATTCCTCAGAATTCCATCTAAAGCTAAGTTTTTCTTAAGAGGTAGCTTTTTAATTACTGAATCAATCTCTGCACTTGTTACAGGCCTATTCTAATTTTCTTCTACTTCTTGAGTCTGTTTCAGAAGTTTAGAGTCTGAGAACTTATGCATTTCCTCTAAGTTATCTAATCTGTTGGTGTACAATTTGTTTATAGTATTCTTTTATAATCCTTTGTATTTCTGTAAGGTCAAAAGTAGTGTCTCCTCCTTCATTTTTAATTCTGTTAATTGAGTCTCGCTTTGTATCTTGTTCAATCTATATAAATGTTTGTCAATTTTGTTGCTCTTTCCAAAGAACCAGCTTTTGATTTCATTGATTTACTGTTATTTTTCTATTCTCTAGTAATTTCTGCTCTAGTCTTTATTTTTGTTCTTCTTTCTATTTGCTTCAGGTTTCACTTGCTCTTCCTTTTCTAGTGAAGGTAGAAGGACAGGGTATTGATTTGAGATCTTTCTTCCCTCTTAACACAGGCATTTCCAGCTGTAAATTTCTCTGTAAGGCACTACTTAAGCTCCATCCAATACATTTTTTAAAAAAATTTTAAGAGAATCTCACCATGTGGCTTGCCCAGGCTGGCCTCAAATTCCTGGGCTCAAGGGATCCTTCCAGCTTAGTTTCCCAAGTAGCTGGGACTACAGGCATGTGCTACCACACCCTGCTCATCCTATACATTTTGATATGCTATGTCTTCATTTGAATTCATCAGAAAGTATTTTCTGACTTCTTTGACCAGCTAACTGTTTAAGAGTGTGTTGTAATTTCCACGTATTTGAGTTTCCAAATTTCTTTCTGCTATTAATTTCTAATTTCATCCCATACGGTCAGAGAAAATGATTTGTATTATTTCTATCCTTTTAAATTTATTGAGGTTTATTTTATGGCCTACTACATTGTCTATACTGGAGACTGTCCCATGTGCCCTTAAGAATAATGTATACTTTGGCTGGGCACAGTGGCTCATGCCTGTAATCTCAGCACTTTGGGAGGGCGAGGCGAGTGGATTGCCTGAGCTCAGGGGTTCAAGACTAACCTGGGCAACACAGTGAAACCCCATCTCTACTAAAATACAAAAAATTAGCAGGGTATGGCAGCATGCACCTGTAATCCCAACTACTTGGGAGGCTGAGACAGGAGAATCGCTTGAATCTGGGAGGCAGAGGTTGCAGTGAGCCGAGATCCACCACTGCACTCCAGCCTGAGCGACAGAGTGAGACTCAGTCTCAACAACAACAAAAAAGAATAATGTATACTTTGCTGTTAAGTGAAATGTGCTATAAATGTATTAGCTCTAGCTGCTTAAACAGTGTTATGCAAGTCTTCTATTTCCTTATCTTCTGTCTAGTTGTTCTATTATTTATTTATTTATTTATTTATTTAGCCCAGGCTGGAGTACAGCAGTGGTGTGATCTTGGCTCACTGCAACCTCCATCTCCCAGGTTCAAGTGATTCTCCTGCCTCAGCCTCCCAAGTAGCTAGGATTACAGGCATGGCATGCACTGTCACACCTGGCTAATTTTTGTATTTTAAAAGGGAGGGGGCCTGAAATCTCCAACTATTTGTCAAATTATCCATTTCTGTCAGTTTTGCTTCATGTATTTTGGTGCTCTACGTTGAAACAACCAAAACGCCCATCAACTAATGAATGACTAAACAAAAAATGGTAACAACCATATAATGGAATTATGTTCAGTCATCAAATGGAGAGCAGCACTGATATGATGCAGGCTACAACACAGATGAACCTAGAAAACATTATACTAAGTTACAGAAGCCAGTCACAAAAGACCACATATTGTATGATTCTATTTATATGAAATGTCCCAAAGAAGGAAATTTTAGACAGCAAGTGGGTATGAGGACTCCAGGTTTGGGGGATAGAGAAGTGATAACTAAAACATACAGGGTTGTTGTGTGTGTGTGGTGATGAAAATATTTAGTTACTATAACGCTTTGACTATTTTGAGAGTTTTGATAAAGTTGTTTCTGACAGTTTCTGCTCATCTTCCGATGTTTCTGTAAAGAGATTAGTGTGTTTGGAGCTGCCTGCTCTGCCATTTGGCTGGAGTCACTTTTAACATACTGAAAACTAGGATGAATTGTCAAGATAGTTTAAATTTTTTCAAAATAAAAATTGAATTTAGAATAACTACTGCTGTTCTATATGTTGATATTCAAATCTCAGATTATCAAGAACTCTACAATACCAGAACTGTGTGCTTATCTTGAAATAAACTGATAAAGCAATCTGGTTTTGTGAATTAGCAACAATTATAACTAATGTGATAGTGTTAGTCTGGCTATATTTCAGACACTTTGAGTACCTTTTAATATGTTTACTCCATAAAACTTACTATTAATAATAATATCCACTATATATTTGTGAAATTGTTTAGAGTATTAACTCCATCTACACAACCCAATGAGGTAGAACAATACAGATCAGATGTTACAGAAAAGGCAACCACATCTCAAAGAAATAAAGGGTTTCTTCGCAGCCATTCAGATAGTAACAGTGTCAGAACAAGAGAGCTGAGGGCTTCTGGCTCTCAGGTTCATGGTCTTTCCATTCAACCTGCAGTCTCTCTATTGAGACCCAAATGTCCAAATATCAGCAATCGGGAATCACTCACGTAAGCATCTCAAATTTGATAATAGTCAACCTATAGGGACTCAAACTGAAGTGCTATTTACTTAAAAACACAAAATTAAACAAACTGTTAACTGGGAAAGGATTTATAAACATACATGTATAAACTTATCATTCAAAATTGTTAATTTCAGAATATTCCAGCAAAGCAATGCTTGTATGTGTTGTCAGCTAGGATATGAACAGAGAAGGAACCATAGGACTCATGCTATTATGAGCAGCTACACGTCCTTTTTTAAAATACCTGTTTTTTCTTACCATCTAAAAGTAAGAATTGAGTGCTAAATGCAAGCAGTAACAAAATACAAAGCCTAGTTGCTCAAATGAAATGTCATGAGAAGTACCCTGAAGATGGATGGAACACGTCTTAACATGCCAAATTATTTTACTTTTCTAACACACTTGCAAAAATAATCAGAAATAAATCGCTGCTTAAAATATATATTACGTAGCTTCTAAAAATGAAACACATTTGGAAGTCCTAATAATATATATTATACAACAAAGATTATATCAATAACAATAATAATGTTCTATTGTTTCAAAGCACCTGGCCAGTCATTAAACTATGGTTCAAATCAGATACTCTAGCTAGTAGCCAAGTATAGCAATGCCCAATGGCACATTCCAGGACTCACCAAGAGGAGTCATAGTTCAGTATCAAGAACACTGGGTCTCACAGGCTAATGCATTTACTATTTTCCTATCAACTTTGTATGCCTTTCTTAACTATAACACAAAGAAACAAGTTATTAAATTCAATGTCTAAGACACTGACCTCTCTTGTCAGTGTGGCAGTTAATACTTGGTAACATACCTAGCTATTACTCCATCCTTCTCACTAATAAAATCCCCATTTACTTCTGGTGGCCCGACACAGTGCCAGGGGAGAAATCAAAATTGATCTAAGCCAATATAGCAATCCATTATTCCTTTTGGCACACAACTGATGATGTGGCTATGTGACCCAAATCTGGCAAATAACATGTAAACGGAAGTTTTCTGGGAGTCGGAAGTTGGCAAAGCGGCAGATGAGTCACTGGGGAAAGTTTTATTCCCCATTAATATAGAAAATAGAGAAGAAGGAAAGCTTCCTTTTTTCCTCCTCCTTCCTCTAGCTTTGGATGTCCTCATTTGAGGAGGGCATGCTCAGAGGTGTTGTAGTCATTTTTTAACCACGTAATGGAGAAAGACAAGCAAATTGAAGAGCTGCTGAACTCAATCTGGAACCACCAAATCCAGACTTCTTGTTAAGCGAAATAATAATTGTGCAGTTTATGCTTGTGTTACTCAAAAGATGGTCCATGTACTACTGCTAGTCTGCAAAAAAAGGTTTGCTTCCAATCCACAGTGGGATAAATACAGGAACAGAGAGCAAACATTTAGAAACTTCACAGTAATTTTATATTGCTGCAGCATTTTTATTGTATTTACAAAATACAAGTTTGCACTTAACTGAATTTTGTTTAAAAAGGTCAATTACCATATAGTAGAAATAGCATTTTTTAGGCCACTTTCAGTTGGGTATTAAGTCTCTTGCAGCCAAAAAATCCAAGGTCTCAGCAACATCGAAGAGAAAGAGATCTATACAAGTCTTCTTATATCCTCACCCATTTTAAGGGTAACCTTTCTGCAAATAATAAAACATATCCAGGGAAATTAAACAAAAATATAAACTAATGTGATCTGGAAAATGGGATTTTGGTCTCCTGTCTAATCATATTTCCAAGGATTCCAGAGCACCGTGGAAAAAAAGAAAAGGGATATACAATCCAATGCATATATAATTTCACATAATTTGGATTGCATATACAATCCAAATTACGTGAAAAAATTAAGCTCTAAAAGAATAAAGCATAAATGATTGAACGATTATGTATTCCTATTGATAACGCCATAATTATGCAACTACATTTCAGATGTCAATTCTCTTTAGAATATTATCTGACTTCATTAAACTACTTCAGAGCTAAGTCAAGCTGATCTATTACAGTATCAGAGACTGAGCTATGTGACATTCAAACTTGCAAGTCTGGTTTTAATGACATTCAAATGATGCACAATGAGAAACTTTTTACTCATACATTAAAATTTATTTTTCTAATCAAACCTGCAAAAATTTTAACCATACTCTAATATATAGAAGCTGAAACATACATATAAAAAAAGTTATAGCTGTAGACGTAGGTACTTACCAGAAAGATGTAACACAATTAAGAAAAAAAATCCTTAACTTGCAGTTCCATCTTACAGTTTTGTTTTGTTTTGTTTCTACTTAGTAAATTAGGAAAATGCTCGAGAAGAAGAGTCCATGAATGCCTTCTTAGTATAGTCAAGAATGACGGATAGATGAGAACATACAAGTCAAAAATCTCAACACAATGAAAAGCCCAACTGCACTTGAGATAGCATGACTCTGTAAATGTGTTTGCCAAGGCCATTTGTTTTCCAAAAGGCTATACATTAATATCTCAAAGAATAAACCATATTCCTCCTTCTACAATCAATGGCTAAGAGAACTTGTCCAGAAATTACATATATGGTAGTTAACAAACATCTTCACAGCTTAATTAGATTAGCTCTTGTTGGTTAAATGCCTAACACTACATAAAATAATCATTTAACAGGTAAGATGCATACATGGTATATTTACGACAGCTGCATCTAGCACCAAACCAAAGCTCCCCAATCTAAATAGAAGCAAAACTAAAATACAATTTTACATTTGTATCGGCCTTAGCCTAGATAAGATTCTTCCCATCAGGGAATACAATTTAAGGTGGATTTTTTTCTTTTTATCACAAGTTAATTCCCAACATCGTAAGTTCTGATTTGATTATGACTTTCCTCATAATATACATTAAGGTTACCTAACTTGTTTAAAATATATTTCTTTTAATAATTTTGATATAAAACAAATGCTTTAGTTGGTAAAAGTACTCATGATTTTGATTTTTAAAAGGAAAGTCAAGATTATTACATGTTTAATACAAATTCTTACATATGCCAACAACAATAAATGCATTTCTTTTAAACTGAGAAGTAACTCTGATGTGTTTTTACAAGAGAATTACTTCCATTTCTCTGTAATTTCACTGCTTTCAAATCCAAGAGCAAAATTTATACCTAGAATGACATTTAAAAGAAAAGCCAAAGGGGCTTTTATTCATTATATCACAACACTTCTTACTTCATTAGAACATTCTTTATGCTTGATAATTTTCAGATTGATAATACGTTACCAGAATAAGGAATAGGAGTATGATATACAACGATATACAACTAACAGTTTTTGGTTCTTTTTTTGAGACAGGGTCTCACTCTGTCACCCAGGCTCGGGTGCAGTGTATGTGATGTCAGCTCACTGCAGCCTCTGCTTCCCAAGGTCAAGCAATTCGTGTGCCTAAGCCTCCTGAGTAGCTGGAATTACAGGCGTGTGCCACCACACCTGGCTAATTTTGGGGTTTTTTTGTTTTTTTAGTAGAGACTGGGTTTTGCCATGTTGGTCAACCTGGTCTTGAACCCCTGGCCTCAAGTGATCCGCCCACCTTGGCCTCCCAAAGTACCAGGATTACAGGCGTGAACCACCACGTCCAGACAACTAACAGCTTCTTAATTATAAAATCCAAAACATGGAATTCTCACTTGTAGCATATGCATGGATACTCACGCACATGTACCTCAGTACCACCTTCTTAATAGCTTTACTGAGCAACAGTGCTGAAGAGATCAATGTGGAATCAAGGGTCCTTTCTATGATATGACTGTAGAAAATCTCTTGTGATTAGAAATCACTACTTCTGACCCAAACAACTTGTACTATTTTAGGATTCAGCCTTTCAAACCAACTAGGCTTGTGTTCTAACAAATCAAATCTAAATTCCTAATTGTACAGACAGAAAACTGAGGCCCAGAGATGCACAAGTGATTTATCTAAGATCACATTACTGAATTTAAATCTACCATTGGTTTCTTTGTCATTAAGTTTGCGTGTAGTAATCAAGGTTGAGTAACAGCATATTCTTTGAACTTTTTTTTTTTTTTTAATTTTTTTGATATAAGAGTCTTGCTCTGTCACCCAAGCTGGGGTGCAGTGGCACAATCTCAGCTTACTGCAACCTCCACCTCCTGGGTTCATGCAATTCTCCTGCCACAGCCTCCTGAATAGCTGGGACTACAGGCACCTGCCTCCACGCCCGGCTGGTTTTTTGTATTTTTAGTAAAGATGGGGTTTCACCATTTTGGCCAGGCTGGTCTCGAACTCCTGATCTCAAGTGATCCACCCACCTCAGCCTCCCAAAGTGCTGGGATTACTGGCATAAGCCACCACACCTGGCCTCTTCGAACTTAAAACAGTTGTTCAGTTGCTTCTGCTCAGAAGTATACAGACTTCTGGCTGGGCTCACACCTGTAATCCCAGCACTTTGGGAGGCTGAGGCAGGAGGATCACTTGAGCCTAGGAGTTGGCAAAGTATACTGACTTTTTCCGCCCCTCTCCCCAAGCAAACAAATTGTATGCCCAATTAAGTGCTGTCTTTTAAAGGAGTAATCTCAAGGAAATAATTCTGGACATCAACGCCATTACTCAAATAAGGTTGAAATTCTTTAGAACTGTCTTCAGCTCTACATCAATTTTTATTTATTTATTTTGAGACAGAGTCTTGCTCTGTCAGTCAGGCTGGAGTGCAGTGGCACGATCTCAGCTCACTGCAACCTCCGCCTCCCAGGCTCAAGCAATTCTCCTGCCTCAGTCTCTCAAGTAGCTGGGATTACAGGCGTATGCCACCACACCCGGCTAATTTTTGTATTTTTAGTAGAAACGGGGTTTCACCATGTTGGCCAGGCTGGTCTCTAACTCCTGACCTCAGTTAATCTGCCCTCCTCAGCCCCCCAGAGTGCTGGGATTACAGACGTGAGCCACCGCGCCTAGCCCAGATCTACATTTATAAACCATAAAAGGGAATTAATAATTAATATATGTGAAGGTAAACTACAAACCAGGCACTGAGTCTCTTATCTCTCATACCAATCCTATAAACTAGATACGCTTGTGACTTTAGGGATGAGGAAACCAAGGTCACACAAGGCTTGGGACTCCAAATCTCTGGAAATATTCTTTCCATTGCTCTTTATAGTCACCTCAATAGAGACCTTTAGTATCCTTGAACTTGACAATTACCCACCCCTTTTTTCCCAATCTTGTCTCTAAAAAACATGTTAATCATTTCTCCCACCCAAAGACAAATACAAGCTCCAAAAGATGACTGGCCACCAGAGATGCTCTTCAGTCCCTGAGTACAGATTCAAGAGGCCCCCAAGACATTCTGAGCAATGATGGTACTGTTGGAAGAAAGAGGCTCAAAAATTAGATTTCTGAAAACAATCATGTGGATGTCTGTTACAAGAGCCTTGTTAGATTTACTCATCTCATTTCCATCAGAAATGGAATTTGAAGGTGGAGGGAAAATATAGATGAATTCAAAATTCCAACCCAAAATTCATATGTGGATTTGGAAACTAGTCCTATCTGGCAAGGGCTAGAGTCACTGAAGTATGATAAATGTTCTCCATGCAACAGCAACTTGAGGAATCCACTGATATTTTTTCTTCTTCATTCACATCTCTCAGAAAAGCATTCTGAGTGACATCACTGCATACCTGGAATGACTCTACAATCTAATGTGCTTGGTAATCTTGCCCTCCCACTTGATATTTAGAGTAGCAGATAAATAACAAATGATTTTCATTTGGTCTTTTGGTCTGGAGTATTTCATTGGTATTTTGGTCTGGAGCTTGAAGCTACACTGGAATTACAGCCTAACAATCTCTCAAAAGACATGCAACCTTATCTGATGTAATTCTTTTTTTTTTTTTGAGATGGAGTTTCGCTCTTTTTGCCCAGGCTGGAGTGCAATGGTGCAAACTCAGCTCACCACAACCCCTGCCTCCCAGGTTCAAGTCATTCTCCTCCCTCAGCCTCCCAAGTAGCTGGGATTACAGGCATGCGCTACCACGCCTGGCTAATTTTGTATTTTTTAGTAAAGATAAGGTTTCTCCATGTTGGCCAGGCTGGTCTCAAACTCTTGACCTCAGGTGATTCGCCCACCTCAGCCTCCCAAAGTGCTGGGATTACACACGTTAGCCACTGCATCCGGCCACCTGACGTAATTCTTAATTCTCACTTTCCTGAATCAAGGTACATTTGATTTTCAATCACTTGTAAAGCCCTGATTAGTCTCAAACAATATCAAAACCATTCTAATCTCCCACTTACATGTGATCAAGTTAAAAATCAATGTCTATTAAAAGAACTACACATACATCAGAACTCTAGACATCTTTCCCTACCCAGGAGCTCTAGGGCCCTCGTAAAGCTCTCGGTCATCCAAGGTTTCTCCACCAAGGATGATTATAACCCTGAGAAATTCTGGCTAAAGGTTCCCAGGCCTGGCAAATCTCCTAAACATACATTATGAACTAGTTGGGTGGATGGGAGAAAGGGAAATAGATAATGAAAAGATATCCATCAAGCCGGGCGCAGCGGCTCACGCCTGTAATCCCAGCACTTTGGGAGGCCGAGACAGGTGGATCATGAGGTCAGGAGTTCAAGACCAGCCTGACCAAGATGGTGAAACCTCGTCTCTACTAAAAATACAAAAATTAGCCAGGCATGGTGGCGGGCACCTGTAATCCCAGCTACTCAGGAGGCTGAGGCAGAGAATTGCTTGAACCCAGGAGGCAGAGGTTGCAGTGAGCCGAGATTGTGCCACTGCACTCCAGCCTGGGCAACAGAGCGAGACTCCGTCTCAAAAAAAAAAAAAAAGAAAAAGAAAGAAAGAAAGAAAAGGTATACATCATTTAGATATGGGGTAGATTTCTAAAGTCTTTGTTATTTAAAAATACCTGCAGACAAAACTCATTTGTAGTCTGCGTACTTTCTATACATTCAACAGCAAAGGGTAGGGGGTCGGGGCCATCCAGTGTTAATTCTCTTTACTGGGACAAATAATACTGCTGGTACAATAAGATAAAACTATCTTAGGATGCTAAACTTACTCTCTGGATGTGCTCTGTACACTGCTTGTACTATGTGTGACTCACATTATTGACTTTATTAACTAGGACTGTAAGATGTTTTAGTTTTGTGTTTTTGTTCAAAGAGAGTCTCACTCTGTCACCCAGGCTGTAGTGCAGTGGTGTGATCATAGTTCACTGCAACCTCAAACTCCTGGGCTCAAGGGATCTTCCCACCGTAGCCTCCCAAGTGGCTAGGACTACAGGTGTACAACTCTATACCCAGCTAATTGTTTTTAAACTTTTTTGTAGAGATGGGGGTCTCACTATGTTGCCCAGGCTGGTCTTGAACTCCTGGCCTCAAATGATTCTCCTGCCTTGGCCTCTCAAAGTGCTAGGATTATAGGCATGAGACAATGCACCCAGGCTACATGTTTTAAACATAACCATACACTGGATGGTACTAGAGAAACATTAAGCAACCACTGGAATGTCCTGAGCAAGAGAAAATGTTTATGGGATAAACACAAAGAAATTCCAAAGTCCCACAGTGAACAGACATAGAAACAAAGAGGATTTCTGTAAAGAAATGCCGAAAGAAGTGGCCAGGTACTCCCTGTTCATTATCTTTGTATGCAGCCCAGACCAGGTAGTGGGCTAACCTAGTCTGGCCATGGCCCACATCTCTAATATTCAAAAGGGTGGAAGGGTGGGGGGCATAAACACTCCAAGCCAAACAAATGGGGGTGGCGGGGGTTGGGAGGGGCACAGACCAGTGAGGTTGGCATTTCCCAATTATATGGGAATTACATTCGTTTCCTTCTCCAAGGGGGAAGTATAGCAGCAGTGTGTGTAGCAGGGACTAAACCCTAGGACTAATCCAGAAAAACATACCTTGCCATGCAATCCTTTCAAGCATCAAAGGGACCCTAGGCCTGGGAGCCCTAACCTTAACAAGTATCCTATCCTTGGGCAAAGGAAGGAGGAAGAGAATTGGGGGGGTGGTTATATCATGCTTCTGATTTGACTACTGCCCCCAAAATAAACAGAATCTGAAGAGCCTAGGGGGAGGGGCTTCGTGTGGTCCACTCATACTGACAAGAAACAAATCATTACTAGCCATTTCTATTTCAGGGGAGGTTGGACTGCCTACATGGCAAACAAACAAAGAGTAATACTTTTGCTAACACAAGGCCTACAGTTAAATCCCACGCCCCTCCCACTCCAGCAACATGGCCACCCAACTGGACTACTGAAAAGGACCCTAATGTCAGAGCTGTCTTTGCACGAGACATACTTTAGAGAACCTGGAAAATTCAACATTGGACACATTTTGCTGCAAAATTAAATTGGCTATTAAGAAGTGAAAAGAACAAAATTGTCATGACATAGACGACATGCTGAGCTCTGCACCACTGACCTATAGTCTTCATGTGATTATACAGGGATGTTTTTGAATTCATTGTACTTCTTACCATATACTAGCATCCAAAGGAATTATTTTTTTTTTTAACTACAATTGTTGAAATTCTAAATACAAACAGCATTCAACTCTACTCTTGCCTACCCCTATCCCTGAAGTCCAGCTCTCAACACTGAACTTTTCTTTCAAACCCTAAGGAGCAAGGAACAAAAATCTCTATGAAGGTCCCAAAGACTAAAAATTCTTATTTTTAGTGCTCTATTGTTATGTTCAAAACCCTATATAACTCGTACTTTTTGGCTAAGGAGATCTGAAAACAGCAAAGCCCCTGCAGCCCAGCTGTTTCCTTTTCTAATTAGTGAAAGAGGAACCTGTGGAGAGATTAAAGATTTGGCCTGCCCCAGAGCTAACAGCCTCCCCTCCAGCAGCAATCCTACCTCCTGCTGGCCTAAGCAGAAAGAAAGAACAGACCATCAAATCTAGATCTCTGGCATTAATAATGACTGACAGTCTTGCCAGCCACCCAACTAGGTCTTTAATTTAAAGACTATCATAGGCTGGGCACAGTGGCTCACGCCTGTAATCCCAACACTTTGGGAGGCCAAGGCGGGCGGATCACTGGAGGCCAGGAGTTCGAGACCAGGCTGGCCAACATACGGAAACCCTGTCTCTACTAAAAATACAAAAAGATTAAATAAAAAATTAGCTGGGCATCGTGGTGTGCAGCTGTGGTCCCAGCTACTTGGGAGACTGAGGCAGGAGAATCGCTTGAACCCAGGAGGTGGAGGCTGCAATAAGTATAGATTGCACCACTGCACTCCAGCCTGGGCAACAGAGCAAGACTCCATCTCAAAAAAACAAAAAACATAAATAAATAAAAATAAAGACTATCATAATCAGCCTTCCCTTGAAGAGTATTTTTTATGAGGTGCTAGCACACAACAGTAGGTGATTTAATCATGAACTTTTCAGAATATACACGATAGCACAGTAATTTGTGATTCAGAACCATACAGCTTAAAAAAAAAATACTTTCCATTATCAAATATATCCTTCATGAAAGATGTTTTTGTAAAGTACAAAACAGACCTGAAACTAAGTTCTGAATAAACAGGCACTGTTTTCTCAAACCTTGTAATATATATACTTTTTAACTCCTTTTTAAAAATTTGGTTCAGAGGGGCTATCTCATCCTGGAGGACTTCTCCAACTTGATCTTCAGATTCCAACTGGCTCATTCTAGTCAACTTTAGGACATCTCTAGTGAAAGATTCTCACTGAACTCCCTTAGCAAGTTATTCCATTGTTTGACTGACCTCACTGTCAGATAAAATTTTAGTGGGAGATTAGAACATTTTTCTTTTTCAGCTCCAGAACAAAGTAATTTTTAGATCAAAAAGAATTGCTGCAACATCCCTGCTGACACAATAGGATAAAGCAAAGGAGAAAAGCACTGGTTAATACCATACAGCTACTGTAGAGTTTATTTCTAAAGCTGTTAATACAGTTTTGAAATATGAAGCTTCAAGTACCATGACAGCCAGAGTGTGAGTTTTTGTTGCTACATTTTTAAAATTAAGCCCTTTATTGGCTTTTTGTCCATTCATCTTTCTTTTAATACTGAGAAAGGAGAAAAGAAAAACATTTCATGTTAGTAAATGCTTTATTGGCCTCTCTTATCTGAACAAAAATGACCCATATCTCACAACCTCTAAAAGCTGGTGAATTTTTTAAGCCAAATATACAAAACATCACACGTAAAGATTTTGCTTTTAAGCCTTAGAATACAGCCAGGTGGTTAGTACTAATGGTTTGTCTCCATGCAGAGTCTATAATGCAGCCCCTTCAAAAGTTCCAAGCCAACATCTCCACGCTATCCTGAAAATAATGCAGTATTCAGTTCAAAAGAATTAAGCACCAGATATATCTGGTTTCAAGTGTTATTCAGTATTTCATACCCTAACTCACATTCTGAAAGTTCTGTAACAGGCAGGATAATATCTTCTACCAATAATGAATTTACTATCATCCAGATTGAGAAAAAGCATGCTCATTCATCCCAGTTACTTGAATACTCTTTTAAAATATTCACCGAATACAGGCAAAATAAAGTTTCAGAAACACACATTTTTAAGTATCTTTAATTACAGTTAATTCATTTAATTGGGTTCTAGTATACAGATATACCTATATATTTGTCAGTTACACAGAGAGAAAACTCCATTTCATAGCCACAAGAAATAATTAACCCAAGTATGCAAGTCCATGTGGGTATCAAGAATAATAAAGATGGTTCCATGCAATTCCCCCCATTTCTAACACCAATCTTCCCCTACCTACTCCCTGCACCACCACCCCCCCCCCGACAAAAAAAACAAAACAAAACAAAACAAAACTTCTGCATTTGGAATTAGAGGTGAAGCAGAAACCTGTTCTTGCTGGACCAAAGAAGTGATATATAAAGCATCCCATCACATACAAAGATAGTTCTGGGCACGGTGGTCCCAACCTATTCTCTCACCCTATCCCACTCTCCAGTAATTTCTCCAAGGTATACTTTGTAAGGAACATAAAACCAACAGTTACACATGTCACAGGGGCTTGGATGAAGAAAAATCAATTTACTCAGGCTAATACTCAACTACATACGGGTTGGGGATAAGGGGCTCTTCCTCTGAGATTCCTGACTCCAGTTGTGACCAAGAAGGATATTTGACCCTGGCACAAGAATGCTAAATCAATCCAATCCAGCTCTAGAACTAACTCACAGGGCTGGGAAAAGTCATCTGGAGCAGCTGACCTATCGTGGAGTCACAGACACTTTCCTAGCTACTTAAGAACTTCACCAGGAACATGGAGATTGGGTGCCTATATAATAAATGACACAAAATTTTTACCTCTCATTCCATCCCTGTGATAAGTGTCTCTTCCTTGCCACTAAAAAACCTGATCAACCAGACTAGGCTAGGACAAATCCTTTCCAGAAACTAAACTAATTCCCAAATCTAACAGCTTGAAGTTGTTTCACTTCTCCTAGTTTCAAGAAACTACGCAACCAGCAGGACAAACTGACTCGGCCAGCAGTCCCAGGCAGAGGAGGAGGCTGTAGCTGCCGGTGGTGGGACTCCTCAGCTGCTCAGCCCCGGGGTGCTGCTGTGGGGTGTTCAGGTCACAGGGGCAGGGCTATGCCAAGCGTGAGGGATCTAGGCCCTGCCTCACCTCTCAGAGCTACATCAAGCGCTAGGGAGCCTACAACACAACCCTCTCCTCAGCAAGGCGTTCAAGGCCTGACCTCAGCTTGCTTCTGTCTGTCCAAGCTCATTCAGGATAGGGCTCACACACAGTGCTGCATCAAGCCCCCTTCATCACTCCAGTGATCTGCCCTCAATCCGTCTCTCCAACTGTCCCACAGATAGTAATGGCAGTGAGCTCTTGGAGTGACTCAAGCTGAGCTAATGACTGTGTGGAGAACCTCCATAAATCAGGCTGTCCACATTTGTATGAGTTCCCACACAACTCTCACTGTATTGCAAATGTGTTTCCAATCTGCCCACTTCTCTCCAACTACTGCTGTCACCAATCTTCCAGCCACCATCATCTCCTGCCTGGACTGATACAGTTGTTGTTCCTACCTCCCTTCTAAAATCTATTCTCCACGAAAGCAGCCAGACTGATCTTTTTGCATTGTGTAAGTCTGATTAAGTCATTCCCTGCTTAAAACCCTCCAGTGTCTGCTTCACTTAAAATAAAATTCAGACTTCTTAGCTTGACCAAGACTTTGTCTGGTTTGGCTCTCACTTCATTCTCCCTCCACATCTCCTCTCAATATTAGTAGTTCCCAGAAGAAGCTATTAATACATAGTACTTTGTAGTGTCTGGAACGCTAGCTTTGCTGTGAGCCTCCCTGGGTTTGAATCCAAGCCCTGCCACGAGTAAGCAATATCGAGCATGTAAAGTTCTTAACAAATTATGTTTACACAGTAGATCCTCCCACCTCAGTAAGTGAAACCATCATCCACTGGATTGCTCAGTGCTAAACTAGAAACCTAGGCACTATCTCTGACTCCTCTTCTTTCACCTCACATCCATTCCATCACAAGGCTTGCAAAAACACAGCTCCAAACTGACTACTTCTCACCATCTCCTCTATTACTACTCTAATCCAAGCCACCATTATCTCGTCTGGACCCCTGCTTTTTTCTCTGATACCCTTCAATTCTTTACATGGAAAAAATTAAAAACTACAAAAACAAAAACACTACACAACCAGCTACCAAGGAAACAATCAATTTCCATGATAATCTGAGGTTCATATTAAATATGTACAGGATAAGAAATGACAATGCTGCACTAAGGACTTTTTTTTCCTCACAAGCGTGGAAGAAATACCAACAAAGCAATGCTCCCAAGAAAGAAGTGGTATGATTTGTCCATAATCAGGATAAACAATAAATCACCCACTTTATTGATTCCCACCGGTGAAATAAATTTTAAAAATGTAGCATGCACGTGTGTGTAATTGAAGACCTATACAAAACCCTCCAGCCCTCCTTTCACATACATAAAGTACTTGCATAAATACACAAACATTAAAACCTAGGATCTGTGTGTCACTCAAGGAAATGATTGTTGCAGGCACAGAACTAATTGATACATTTCCAGAGTCTCCACAGTGGACAAATATCTTCAAAGCAAAGGAATTTAATAGCATAAAAACAACTAAACATCGAAAATAACCTCAATTAGCCAATGTATATGTACATGTATTTTAATCTCGCAGGCAAAAAGATCTTGAGATGAGTGTCCCAAGCCAAAAGGGTCATGGTTATAAACATTATTTTCCTATCAATATATGCAAAAGAGGCTTACTGCTCTTTCAACCACACTCCAAAATGTCCCTTGCCTTTCAAACAGACTAAGACACACACCATGTCAGCCATTCTTTACAAGTTCTTAAGAGTACGGATTGATATGAAAGACTGACCAGAGATAAAATTAACTATCTCATTACCTCTGATCATTTCAACTACATGAATAAATACAAGAACTGCTACAACGAGAACATATTCCAAATATACAGCCTTTACAACAGCAGGGGCTCTTTCTTTTCTCTATTTTCTTCTATATTTTATTGGCAGTCAAGAAGTACCTTTACTTTAAAGCCTTTTTAGACTTACCTGCTTTGCCGTAATGCTGACTGAGATGACTTCACTTACCACTAACACGTAGGTAAGAAGTTCTCTTATCTTTTCAGGAGCTACCAGTAACTCTACTTCACAGGAAATAATTAAGTTGTATCTACTGAAGTTGAAGGCAGAAACAAATCAGTGCCTACGAGATTCTAAAAGTTGTCAAAGAAATGAAAACAAAACTTGGAATAGAAATTTGAACTGATTTCATTTCTGCTGTGCCCTCCCCATCAGAATATTAACCCAATTTAAAATAATCAATTTCCTTTATTTCCTGCTTCACCTTTTCCAATTTGTTACATATATTGAATCAGCAATTTTCCAAAGTTTCAAACAGTAAAACTTTCTTTCAAATTAAACCTTGCAAAGAACATGAAGATAAAATTTTAAAAAAAAGTGATTTTAGGGTAAATATATCTCCTAAGTTCAAATGTAAAACATTCATATATTATAAAGCAAATTACTGCTGGGCCTGTAATCTCCACACTTTGGGAGGCCAAGGCGAGAAAATCACTTGAGCCCAGAAGTTTGAGACCAGCCTGGACAACATAGTAAGATTTCATCTTTACCAATAAAAAAAAAAAAAATTTTTTTAAATTAGCCAGGCATGGTGGTGCATGCCTGAAGTCCCAGCTACTTGTGAGGCTGAGGCGGGAGGATCACTTGAGCGAAAGAGGTCAAGGCTGCAGTGAACTGTGATTGCACCACTGCACTCCAGCCTGGACAACATAGCAAGACCAGCCTGACAACACAACAAGACCTCATCTCTATTTAAAAAAAAGAATTATATACAGAAATTAAATATTATATAAATAAGAACTAATATATAGATGACAACCAAGAAAATCTTGTTCATGAACAGAAGTTGCTGATAACAGATTTATCTTTATTTTAAACAGTTCACCTCAGAGTTCTAGGATGCTCTTTAAGTAGAGCAGGCCAAAAAAAATCATTTACTTTTAAGATCTTCACAAAAATGAATTAACAGAACAGCAATAACTAATGCATTATTGGTAATCATGTACTAAAATTAAGTTTATTTTTTAAATAACATCTAAAATAACATTTTCATCAAATGTTTATAAAATCCTTAAAAGCATCTCTATAAAATGCTGGACAACTATTTCAAATCACTTTCTAAGCCTTCTTTTATTACACTGCAACTCTAATCCACTCCCAAAAATATCTCCAATTGGGGGACCAAGATGAGTCTATTATTTTTAAAATTAAAAATAACACAAAAATGGTATCTGAACCTGAATTCGAAATGTCTGCGAAGACATAATCCTATACTCAGGTATATCAGTATAAACTGCTATCCTTCATATTCAAAAATGAAACTGATTATTGTTCTTCTGGTGTATCTGAAAGGTCCACAAGATTAGCCATCTCATTCAAAGATACATGTACACAGGCCTTTGTAAGATTTATAGGTATCATCTCTCCTACAATCAGATAAGCCAACGGCTGACAAAATGCAGCCAGCTGATAAAGTCTAGCCCTCTAGCCGTATTTTTCAGTCCCACAGCTAAGAATGGTGTCACAGAGCCAGGCACAGTAGCTCACACCTGTAATACCAGCAGTTTGGGAGGCTGACGTGAGAGGACTGCTTGAGTCCAGAGTTCGAGACCAGCCTGGGCAACAAAACGAGACCTCCATCTCTACAAAACGGAAAAAAAAAGAATGGTGCTATGGGTTGAATTCTATCCCTCCCCTACCCTGAACCCCTGGCAACAAAAACAAGATATGTTGGAGACCTAACCTGCAATACTTCAGAAGTGACCTTATTTGGACATAGAGTCTTTACAGAGGTAATCAAGTTAAAATGGGATCATTAGGGTGGGCCCTAATCCAATATGACTGGTGTCCTTGTAAAAAAGGGAATTTTTTTTTTTTTTTTTTTTTTTTTTGAGACAGAGTTTCACTCTTGTTGCCCAGGCTGGAGTGCAATGGCACTATCTCGGCTCACTGCAACCTCACCTCCTGGGTTCAAGCGATTCTCCTGCCTCAGCCTCCTGAGTAGCTGGGATTACAGGCATGCGCCACCACACCTGGCTAATTTTGTAGTTTTAGTAGACACGGGGTTTCTCTGTGTTGATCAGGCTGTTCTCGAACTCCCGACCTCAGGTGATCCACCCGCTTCAGCCTCCCAAAGTGCTGGGATTACAGGCGTGAGCCACCATGTCCGGCCAAAAAGGGAAATTTGTACACAGAGACAGATACATACAGAGGAAAGATGATGTGAACACACAGGGAGAAGATGGCCATCTACAAACCAAGAAGGTGGTCCTGGAAAACATCCTTCCTTCACAGCCTAAGGAGGAATCAACCCTGCCAACAAACCTTGATTTCAGACTTACAGCCTTCAGAAAGAATCATGAGACAATAAATTTCTGTTGCTTAAGACATCTAGTTTGCAACACTTTGATACAGTAGCCCTGGCAGATGAATACAAATGGTTTCCACGTTTTCAAGTGGTTGAAAAAAAATATGTTATTCTGAGACATGAAAATTATATGAAATTCGAATTTCAGTGTAAAGTTTTTCTGGAACACAGTCACATTTATTCCTTATTCGTTTGTGTATTACCTATGACAAACTGCTTTTGTGTTCACAATGTAGGGGTGAGTAGATGCAACAGAGAGCTTGTGGCCCACAAAGGCTAAAATACGGCACGTTACAGAAAAGTTTGCCAATCTGAGAAAACCCACTGTGTTACAAAACATCACACCTTATACTGTAGATGCTCCCTAAGAAGATCAATCTGTTATCATTTTCTATCTTCCAGCTGACCTTCACTATTCTGCTTTTCTTCTAAAAATTAGGTCAAGACAATTTACACATCCCTGGACCATCAACCTGTTAAGTCCACTAATGTCAGCAAGAACTTATGTGACTGATAAAGCTATATAAAATACCTCATACAACTCTCAATGATAGATCCAAGAATCACAACCACATAAACGATCCCAATAAAATTCGATAAGCTCTAGCAAGCAAGCAAACAAGTGATGATGTATGAATTAGGGCTGTGTTTACTTTCTATTATAAAAATACCAATTTATTCACCAAACCCTAGGGGGTAGCACACAGAAAGAATGATTAATTGTGTCTGCATTAACTCCTTAGGTTCCAATTTTCTTTCTTTTTTTTGAGACGGAGTCTCGCTCTGTCACCCAGGCTGGGTGCAGTGGCGTGATCTCGGCTCACTGCAAGCTCCGCCTCCTGGGTTCATGCCATTCTCTTGCCTCAGCCTCCCGAGTAGCTGGTACTACAGGTGTCTGCCACCACGCCTGGCTAATTTTTTTGTATTTTTTGTTTTTAAGTAGAGACGGTGTTTTACCGTGTTAGCCAAGATGGTCTCGATCTCCTGACCTCGTGATCCACCCGCCTCAGCCTCCCAAAGTGCTGGGATTACAGGCCTGAGCCACCACGCCTGGCCCCAATTTTCTAAAAGCTAAAAACTCAATGTTTGTTAATGCAATGAAACAATTAAATTCTGCCACATTAGCCAACCGTTTGGCAGCATGTACTAAGGTTGCAGAAATGCATACACATGTATACCAAAAGACACGTAAAAGAATGTTTAAGCAGTACTTTTTGGAATAGCTCCAGACTGAAAGTAATCCAAATGCCCAACAGTAGAAGGGATAAACTACTCATAGTAAATTCACACAATGAAATACTTTTCAGAAATGAGAATGAACAAATTACATGCAACACAGAATAACCTCATAAACACAAAGATGAAAGCCAAACAAAAAGCAAAACCTATGAATGATATCATTTACGTAAATTTCAATAACAAGCAAAACTAATCTGTGGCGCCAGAGTAGGAGAGTGGTACTATGGAGAGGCAAGTGGGAGTAACGACTGAGAAGGGACATGAAGAGAAATGAAAGGGGTTTCTGAGGTTTTGGTAATATTCTATTTCCCAACTGTGTGTGTGTATGATATACTTCAACCAAAAAAGGTTAACAAAAAACAAGTTCCACTTCCAGGAGATACTTCCTAAGATTACTAGAAGTGGAACTGAATATGTTCCTACTGGCCCCACTGTTCCATAGGTAAAAACCATAAACTCTGGACAAAACATAAAAAGTAACTACCTGAAGGCACTGAACAGCAATCAAAAACAGGCAGAAACTGTGAGTCTGCACCAGAAAATGGGAATTGCATTGAGAAAGTTTCCTTTTTTTTTTTTTGTAAATGGCTTTTTGCCTGAGGGAAGGCCTAGGTAAGCCACGCTAGGTAATAGAATCCAGATAGAAACTACTGTCTTACTGAGATGAAGAACCAGATGACAGAGTTCAGAGTGATTCTATCAGGTGGAAAGTGGAGGGGGAAATCAAGAAAAGGAGAAAGCCAGAAATGGAGAGGTTCAAAGTCTACATGTAAACTTGGCCCAAATCTCTAGCTGATCCATGAAATATACATGCATGGGATAGACTACAGCAGCCCAGGTAAGACTAAAAACTGAATAAAGAATTTAGCTGCTGATGATGGTGGGAAATATGGTTTCAATTTTGAGACCATTCAAGTGAAATGCCTGCTAAAACAAAAATTAATATTATTTGGAGGTACACAACAGAAACCAGTATTTCTACAATAAATTGTCTACAATGTCTAGGATGCATTTCAAAATTACTAGACATTTAAAGAAACAGGAAAACATGACCCATACTCAAAGAGAAAAGGTGATCTATGCAGACCAACACTATGATAATCTGAATGTGTAATTAGAGAAGGATTTAAGCTACCTTCACTTGGGTTTCTCTAATGTTAGTATCTTATATAACCCTAACATGGCTATAGAAACCAAGAAATTAATGTTGATACAACACTATCAAGGAATTTATAAACCTTATGTAAATTCTGCCAATCAATCCACCAATATCTTTATTCTGGCCCAGGATCCAATCCAAGATCCCACATTGCATTTACTTGCTACATATTCTCAGTCTCCACCAGTCTGAGACAGTTCCCCAGTCTTTCTTTGTAGACAAGAATTTTAAAGCAGCTACTATAACTATGCTCAACGATTAAAGAGTAAAATAGTCTCTTAATAAATGAACAGGAAATTTCAGCAAAGAAACAGAAACCATAAAAGAACACAAATTCTGGACCAAAAATTACAATAACCAAAATAAGAACATTCACTGGATACAAAATAAAGATGGTAGGAAGAGTCAGTAAACTTAGAAGAAAGATCAATAGATACTATTCAATCTGAACAACACAGAGGGAAAAAATAAGAAAACTGAAGAGTACTGTGTATTACAACATCAAAGGTCTAAACCTACATGTAATAGGTATAATCGGAATTCTATAATCAGAACTAAGAGAGAATGGGGCAGAAAAAAAATTTGGAGAAATAATGACCGAAATTTTCCCAATTGGAGTACAAGATGGAAATTTACACGTTCTAGGAGATCAACGAAACATAAGCAGGACAAAACACAAGGAAAAACACTTAAGCACATCATAGTCAAATGGTCAACAACGAAAAAGACAAAACTGCTAAAACAGAGAAAAATGACAAATCATATAAGAAAACAATCATAAGAATTACTGATTTATAGTGAGGAGTGGTGGTGCACACCTGTAATCCCAGCTACTTGTGAGGCTGAAGCAGATCACTGAAGCCCAGGAGTTTGAGGCTGCAGTGAGCTATAATCGCACCACTGCACTCTAGCCTGAGCAACAGAACAAGACTCTGTCTCATTCATTCATAAAAGAATTACTAATTTCTTAGTTAAAAAAATAACTAAGGCCAAAAGACAGTGGAAGGTCATCTTAAGTGCTTTTTTTTTTTTTTTTCTGAGACAAGAGTCTTGCTCTGTCGCCAAGCTAGAGTGCAATGGTGCGATCTCGGCTCACTGCAATCTCCACCTCCCACGTTCAAGCAATTCTCCTGCCTCAGCTTCCCAAGTAGCTGGGATTGGCGCGTGCCACCATGCCCGGCTAATTTTTGTATTTTTAGTAGAGGCGGGGTTTCACCATGTTGGCCAGGCTGGTCTTGAACTTCTGACCTTAGGTGATCCACCTGCCTCGGCCTCCCAAAGTGCTGGGATTACAGGCATGAACCACTGTGCCCGCCTTTTTTTTTTGAGACAGTCTCGCTCTGTCGCCCAGGCTGGGGTACAATGGCACAATCACAGCTCACTGTACGCTCAAGCAATCCTCCCACATCAGGCTCACAAATAGCTGGGACTACAGGCATGCGCCACCACACCCAGCTAACAACACACCTCTAAGTAACAACAAACTTCAAAGAAAAAAATCACAAATGAAATTAGAAAATGCCTTGAATTTAATCAAAATAAAAACACAACATACCAAAACTTGTGGAATTCAACTAAATCAGTACTGAGAGAAAAATGTATAGCTTTAAATGCCAATATCTGAAAAGAAGAAAGTTATAAAATCTCCCAAGATTCTGGCTCAAGACACTAGAAAAAGACCAAATTAAACCCAACATAGAAGGAAAGAAAGAAAAATAAAAGCAAACATCAGGGCAAACAAAAACAATAGAGAAAATGAACAAAGGCAAGAGTTAATTTTTTTTTTTTTTTTAAGATTAACAAAATCGAGACTGGGTGCAGTAGCTCACACCTATAATACCAGCACTTTGGGAGGCAAGGCAGGAGAATCACTAGAGGCCAGGAGTTCGAGGCCAGCCTGGGCAACAAAGTGAGACCCCCCATCTCTACAAAAAAAAATTTTTTTAATAGCCAGGCACAATGGTGTGCACCTGTAGTCCCAGCTACTCAGGAGGGTGAGGTGGGAGGATTGCCTGAGCCCAGGAGTTGGAGGTTACAGTGAGCTATGACCACACCACTGCACTTAAGCCTGGGTGACAGCAAGACCCTATCTCAAAAAAAAAAAAAAAAAAAAAATTAACAAACTTGATAAATACAGATTAACCAATATCACGAATGAAAGACAAAATAACGGCCAGGCAGGGTGGCTCACGCCTGTAATCCCAGCACTTTGGGGGCCCAGGCATGTGGATCACCTGAGGTCAGGAGTTCGAGACCAGCCTGGCCAACATGGTGAAACCCCATCTCTACTAAAAATACGGAAACCAGCCAGGCGTGGTGCACCTGTAATCCCAGCTACTCGGGAGGCTGAGGCAGGAGAATCACTTGAACTCGGGAGGTGGAGGTTGCAGCAGTGAGCCAAGATTGCGCCACTGCACTCCAGCCTGGGTGACAGAGCGAGACTCCGTCTCAAAAAATAAATAAAGACAAACTCACTACAGACCGTACATATATTAAATTATTAAATGAATAATACAATGAACTTTATGCCAAAAACATCTGACAACTTAGGCAAAATGGACATATTCCATGAGAAATATAACTTATCAAAATTGACATAATATAGACTAAAAAATCCTAATAGCCCTAACTCTACCAACTGAATTTGTTATCAAATGCGAATATTCACAAAAACCAAACCACAGGTTCAAATGGCAAATTCTCTCAAACATTTAAGGAATAACTAACGTCAATTGAACACTTCCAGAAAAATAGAGGAATAAATATTTAACAACTGATTTTGAGGCAAGCATAACACCTCATATCAAATTGTGACAAAGAAAACATAAGCACATATGCAAAAATCTTTAACAAAATACTGCACTAACAAATGGAGTCTAGTAATATATTTAAAAATGATTCATCATGACCAAGTGAGGTTTATCACAGGAATGTAAGGTTGTTAAAACAACTCAACACCCACACTGTAACACTGCAGGAGAGATCTTTCACAAAAATCTCATCACATTCCTCACTTCCTCAAAACTCTTTGGCTTGGTTTTTGGCTTCCCATAACCACACACAAGACAGAAACCTTAACACAGCATGTAATGCTCCTTTCACAACCCCAGCCCCGCGCTGCAGTCACATCTCTAGGTAGTACCCTCCACTATGTACCCCATATTCCCACTACAATGGCCATGTCCTCTGCCCAAGATATACCACTCTCCTCCTTCCCTCCATCACAAATGCCAAAGCTCCATCTCGGCCCAGTTTCTCTGGAAGTCTTCCTAACTTTATCAGGTTGATTTCATTACTCCTCTCTCTACACTCCCACTGCATCTTTTGTAACCCTCAATTACAACAGATATTACTTTGTTTTTCTTTCTATTCAACTATCACTCCTACAGGGCAGGGAATGCCACATTAACAGAATAAAGAAGAAAAACCATATCATCATTTCAAAAGATGCAGTAAAAGCATTTGACACATGTCAATACACATTTATGAAGGGAAAAAAACTCATCAAATTAAGAATTAAATTTCAATCTAGTAAAGACATCTAAGAAAAATCTAACAATTAACATCATTCTTAACTTTCAAGTATCAGTAATCTTAGTAGCAGGTGTCAACATTTACATGAGCTTATTTATCTCTCACTGGTCTTAACAACTACCCTGTTTAATCATTCTCAGTAAACTATCGCAAGGACAAAAAACCAAACACCGCATGTTCTCACTCATAGGTGGGAATTGAACAATGAGAACTCATGGACACAGGAACGGGAACATCACACTCCGGGGACTGTTCTGGGTTGGGGGGAGGGGGGAGGGACAGCATTAGGAGATATACCTAATGCTAAATGACGAGTTAATGGGTGCAGCACACCAACACAGCACATGGATACATATGTAACAAACCTGCACATTGTGCACATGTACCCTAAAACCTAAAGTACAATAATAAAATTTAAAAAATAAATAAATAAATAAACTTGAAACAACAAAAAAAAAAAAGGAGGAAGTTATTGTCCCAACTGGTATAATAGCAACTCTCGGTCAAAAATATTAAATCATATACTCAAGTAAGAAAGCCAGGGCAAGAATCCAGTCTTTCACCCAAAGTACTTTTTCACTACAGTACACTATCTCTAATATTCAGGTTCATGTCACAATGGACAATTAGTCCCTCCTACAAAGCACACTTTGGGACCTTTATCAAAGACTGAGTACTGGTTCTTATTGTGACAATGCTCAACATTTTCTAGCAATGCCACTAGTTTAGGTAACTATGGCGAATAGGCAGTAAAATATGCAAACAGTTATTATATTTCATTAGCTGATCAAAAAAATTGGACAAGTACCACTAATGTGGAATGAAAAATTTTTAAACCCACATTAAGGACCCATAGAACAACCTCAAATCCCCTTTCCTTAAATAGGGGTGCCAGAGAGAGGAAAGGGCATAATCGTTGGTCTGCTCCTTCCCTTTACTAGTCTAAAATGCAGCAGATGCAGCAGAAAAACTGGTAATTTGAAGATGTATTTCTAATTCGCTACCTGTCAGCAGCAAGCTTAGGACCACAGCTCTTTAACAGAGAAACCAGAGTGACATGGCCACTTCTGAGTTTCTGTCTGTGATTCGTATGAATTTTTCATGCAGGAAAATATAAATATTGCCTTCACATCATTCCTTCTGTGATTCACCACAGCAAGCAAGTTCCACAATGAGGTTAGATCGGCTTCTTTACTGCACAACATGCACTTCACTATTTAAAGCACACAGGGATATCCAAGTTTCTTCAAATAATGTTTACAGAACTACAAAAAAAGATAGGAAGGATTTTTCTTCTTTAAACTAGCTTTGCCACTCAACCGCCTATAGGCCAATCATTACTATGCATTCTCTTTTGTATCCTTTTGGGTCCTCTAAAGGTGAACATTTGACTTTGAGTCATCACTTGTCTGAGACAAGACATTAAACAATTCAGACAAAATAAGCCTTCTCCACAAACAGAGTTGCCTTCTGTGTGAGCATCCCAGGTCCTTAGCAAAGCAGTCCACATGTTTCATGACAACACAGTGCCCTTTACAGACAAATTCCTAAAAGGCTTCGTGAAGTTCTTACCTGACCTTACCACTGTTGAAAGTCTGTGACCACAGAGCTATCTCTCACTGACATTTACAGTGATTGAAGTAAAAATAAGAACCTCTTTTCAAGTGACACAGAAAATTCAAAGGTCACTGGATAATACACTACCAAGTACAGTGCACCAGTATCTCAGATACTTCTACACTCAAAATGTCTGTTTTCAACAATCTTTGGGAGTGTCCTATGAAAACCACTGGGTAACCTAAATTTTTAATCAAGCAGTCAACAAAACAGCCTTATCATGACTACTTTCTGGATAAGCCAATATTTTAATTTCAAACTTCCCTTTAATTCTAAGAATTGAGACACGTTTGGACAGTCTAATAATGTCTTTAAAATTAAAAAGCCGTCTTTTGTTTTAATTCTATTCTTATAAATCATCTAAGAAAAAAAGAAGTGGGGGTTATCAAGATAGTTTAGGGTTCTCTCAAATACCACATCATATAACAACGTTGGGCAAACTATATATAGACCAAACCACCTAACTTCACAATACCACCCTCAAATCTAGTTTCAGGAAGAAACAAAAAAGACTGGAAAATAAAAGAATGATAATCTCACCTAACCACATTCTAACATACTTTTTTAAAAAAAGCTTCCCTTTAGCTGAACAATTCCAATCAACTCTCCTACTATCCACCTGGGACAAACAGAGCTGCTACTATCTCCAGGTTAAGGTAGGAGATGCCACCACAGAGCCTGGGGCAGCTCACATCTAGCAGTTTGGGAGCTGAAGGAGGAGGCAGGAGTTTAGTTTAAGGCCAAGAATTTGAGACCAGCCGGGGCAATATAGTGAGACCTCCATCTCTACAGCGGTGAGGGGCAAAAAGATAGGAGTTGCCACCAGAGATATGGCATTAGGACACACAGACCAGAAATTAAGTAAAGCAGCTAAAAATTCAGGAAGACTGATGGGTGAAAGCCCCACTCCTAGTTTCATAGTTGGAAAAGAGAAGTTTTTGCACTTTTGCACCTACCGTTCGACTTGCAACCTACCTATGGACCACACTATTTGTGACCCACTCCTATTTAACCCAGCTGTCCATTCCAAATGGCAACTCCCTTGCCTCTGACTTCCTCTGCACCTGTGAAGCTCTAACACAACTGTCCTTCGTGTCCTGAGTCTACAACTTAACTCTGAAGTCAATTTATTTTGTCCACCCAAACTGTTCAAACCGCTTCCCCAACCCACATAGTCACAGATGTTGCAATGCATGTAAAATATATAGTTTCTAACTTTTCATCAAAAAAGGGAAATTCTTCAGAGATAAGGCTTAAATACAATGACAGATATTGTTTGATCTGAGTTTAAAAGGCGTAATTTCAAGAGACGTGTGTGTGTGTATCTGTGTGTGCCATATTTTACATACAGTCAGCTCTCTGTTTAATGTGGGTTCTGTGTCCATGGATTCAACCAACTGTAGATCGAAAATATTCGGAAAAAGAAATTGCATCTGTACTGAGCGTGTACAGATCTTTTTTCTTGTCATTATTCCCTAAACAACACAACAACTATTTATACAACATTTACATTGTATGAGGTATTATAAGTAATCTAGAGATGATTTAAAGTGTACAGGATGATGTATGCAAGTTTATGGAAATATTAAGTTTTTATTTTATTTTTTTTTTTGAGACGAAGTGTCACCCAGTCTCCCAGGCTGGAGTGCAGTGGCATGTTATTGGCTCACCGAAACCTCCACCTCCCAGGTTCAAGCAATTCTCGTGCCTCAGCCTCCTGAGTAGCTGAGATTATAGGCACTCGCCACCATGCCCAGCTATTTTGTATTTTTAGTAAAGATGTGGTTTCACCATATTGGCCAGGTTGGTCTCAAACTCCTGACCTCAAGTGATCTGCCCACCTCGGCCTCCCAAAGTGCTGGGATTACAGATGTGAGCCACCACGCCCAGCCATATTAAGCTATTTACATCAGGGACTTGAGCATCCTTGGATTTTGGTATCTACAGGAGGTCCTGGAATCAATCCCCCAGGAATACCAAAGAATATAGAGTGAGTGTGTGTGTGTGTGTGTGTGTGTGTGTGTGTGTGTATAACCACATATATATATAAACATACACATATATATACATATATACATATATACACCCACACACATACATATATTTTTTTTTCTTGAATTGGTCTTCATACAAAAATGGCTATGTCCCCTCTCCTAAACATTTCTCATTATGTTCCACAGGTAAAAAGAATCTTCCAGAAAAATCCATAATCCTCATTTAGAATTATGGTTACTACTGCACAGTACTCATATTTAATTAAGAAACCATCATTTTGCTTATCTCAGATCCCCAGATAAGTGTGCAATTATGGAGAAGTTTATCTGTAAGAACAGATAAAGAGAAATTGTCTACACATGTGCATGTAGAAAGAAATCATGGAGATGGATTCAGACCTCAAAGCAAAAGCTCTATTTAATTTGAATTTTTACTTAAATCAAAAGCAGAAATTTTAAATTATCACTAATCTTAACTGGTCAAGGCATGATGCATCAATCTGATAACCTGGCAAAAACCTGCCCTTAAATAGATCAGGTCAGAAACAGTAAGAGTCTCCATCCTGGTACTCGGTAATATAGAGAGCTCCCAAATAAAATATATGTATTACAGAGTAATTCAGTCAAATATACAGTCTCTGATTTTCAAATGGCCTACACAAACTTTATGTTCATTAAACATAAGATGCAAATATTAAACACAAATTTTGAGTTGCAAACCCCAATTCGCATTCAAACTTTTAGAACAAGCAAAAGCTGTCTAAACAACATATGCTATCCCAGCCACTGTTTGTCACTAGTCTAGTGACAAATCATGGAAATGGATTCAGACCTCAAAGCAAAAGCTCTATTTAATTTGAGCTCTATTTAATTTGCCACTAGATTTAGTCCAGCCACAATCCTTGCCCTCATGGAGCTCAGCGTATGCCATCAACCCAATCCATCCACCCATTTTAGAGCAACAATGTGATGTGACAGGATTTGGCAAATTATCCAAACGCTACTTGTCCTGGACTGGTTTGTCTCCCAGAACAGATGACTGACTGCCTGGCCCTAATTAAGCAGATACTATAATCAAAGCCACGACTGCTTACCCATTTGAAAATATGTTTGAGAAATCATTTTGGTTAAACTGGAAAAGAATAAAAATCGGTGAAACCTAAAACTGTTCAGCAATAACACTAAAACAGGTCATTGTTAAAAATTAAAGAAATCACTAGTTCTATTATCAACCTTTTGGTGTGTCTTTATTGTCATTGGAAGGGTCAGAGTGAAAGACAAGTGATGTAGCACTTCCGTTTTTAATAATTACAGTTTAAACTATCTATAGGTTGGTGCAAAAGTAATTGCGGTTTTTGGTCCTTAAAAGGGACTTGAGGAACCTACCCAGGTTTACAGGAAAGTTTTTTTCCACCTAATGAGACAGTCTGGCAATTTCCTAGTTTTGTATCTGATTCAATAGAAATATTTCAAAGTCATATGTGACCATTTGATGTGGAATGTGGGTTTCCTTCTAATAAATCCCTTTGCCAAATGCAGGGAGTTGCAGACTTGCTTCTGCCAAGAGTAAATAAAGCAAATAGGTGAATAAACTTATCCTGATGTGGGAGCATTCTCCTATTGGAGTTCAGTCTTGATCAAAGTGTCAGTGCAGGAATCAGACTCCTAGGAGGGTTACAGTATCTCCTGACAAGACCTGCCCACCACAGCAATAGTGTTGCCATTACTCAATGCCTGCCTTCTGATGTATTTGGGTGAGTAGCTGAGCAAGCCAAGGGGAGGCTGGATGATTAAATAAGAAATAGGAGATTTTTAGTTAGACAAGGCTTCATCTGAGAAAAAAAGTTAACAAATAATCACTTGGAAGTTGATCCAAATATTTTCCCTGGAAAATATGCATTTTTTTTCCCAGCAAAATTTTGTTAGGGGTTATGTTATTGAGAAATGAACTGACATGAATAAGTGGAGATGTTTTGTAATACCATACTATGCTAGACATCTGAAGGCCCAGGGCACTTTTTTTTTTTTTTTTTTTTTTTTTTGGAGACAGGATCTCGCTCTGTCACCCAGGCTGGAGTGTTGTGGGATGATCACAGCTCATTGCAGCCTTGACCTCCCCAGCTCAAGCCTCCTGAGTGAGTTCAAGTGAGCCCACCCATCTCAGCCTCCTGAGTAGCTGAGACTATAGGCAAGCACCACCATGCCTGTTTTTTTTTGTTGTTTTTTTTTTTTTTTAAAGATAGGGTCTCACTATGTTGCCCAGGTCTCAACTCCTGGGCTCAAGCAATCCTCCAGCCTCAGCCTCCCAAGGTGCTGGGATTATAGCCATGAGCCACTGTGCTCAGCCCCTGCAGCAGATTTAAATTCCAACTCTTGTTATAACTTCTTAAAAGACCACGAAAATATCAAAATGTACACGAATCAAGTTTTAAGATACTGCATGATGAGTGAATGAGGCCATCTACTGTACCATTTCTTTCTTTGAATTCTTAAGCATGGTTTGGCAGTACAACAACTTTGCAACATTAATAAATTCAATAAAAAGTAAACATATGGTTAAAAACAGAAATCAAAATATAACTTCAAAATTAAATTTTTAACATTAAAAAATTCAATAAAAAGTAAACATAGATAATAGAGGTGGAGCCAAGATGGCCGAATAGGAACAGCTCCGGTCTCCAGCTCCCAGCCCCAGCGACACAGAAGACGGGTGATTTCTGCATTTCTGCTTGAGGTACCGGTTTCATCTCACTAGGGAGTGCCTAACAGTGGGTGCAGGACAGTCGGTGAAGCGCACTGTGCGCGAGCCGAAGCAGGGCGAGGCATTGCCTCACTCGGGAAGCGCAAGGGGTCAGGGAGTTCCCTTTCCTAGTCAAAGAAAGGGGAAACAGACGGCACCTGGAATATCGGGTCAGTCCCACCCCAATACTGCGCTTTTCCAACAGGCCTGGAAAACGGCACACTAGGAGATTGTGTCCCGCACCTGGCTCGGAGGGTCCTGTGCCCACGGAGTCTCGCTGATTGCTAGCACAGCAGTCTGAGATCAAGCTGCAAGGCGGCAGCGAGGCTGGGGGAGGGGCGCCCGCCATTACCCAGGCTTGCTTAGGTAAACAAAGCAGCCAGGAAGCTCGAACTGGGTGGAGCCCACCACAGCTCAAGGAGGCCTGCCTGCCTCTGTAGGCTCCACCTCTGGGGGCAGGGCACAGACAAACAAAAACTCAGCAAGAACCTCCACAGACTTAAAGGTCCCTGTCTGACTGACAGCTTTGAAGAGAGTAGTGGTTCTCCCAGCACGCAGCTGGAGATCTGAGAACGGACAGACTGCCTCCTAAAGTGGGTCCCTCACCCCTGAGCAGCCTAACTGGGAGGCACCCCCCCCAGTAGGGACAGACTGACACCTCATTCAACCGGGTACTCCTCTGAGACAAAACTTTCAGACGAACTATCAGACAGCTGAATTTGTGGTCTCACGAAAATCCGCTGTTCTGCAGCCACCGCTGCTGACACCCAACCAAACAGGGTCTGGAGTGGACCTCTAGTAAACTCCAACAGACCTGCAGCTGAGGGTCCTGTCTGGTAGAAGGAAAACTAACAAACAGGACATCCACACCAAAAACCCACCTGTACATCACCAGCATCAAAGACAAAAAGTAGATAAAACCACAAAGATGGGGAAAAAACAGAACAAAAAAACTGGAAACTCTAAAAAACAGAGCACCTCTCCTCCTCCAAAGGAACGCAGTTCCTCACCAGCAACGGAACAAAGCTGGATGGAGGATGACCTTGATGAGTTGAGAGAAGAAGGCTTCAGACGATCAAACTACTCTGAGCTACGAGAGGAAATTCAAAACAATAGCAAAGAAGTTAAAAACTTTGAAAAAATATTAGAAGAATGGATAACTAGAATAACCAATGGAGAGAAGGGCTTAAAGGAGCTGATGGAGCTGAAAGCCAAGTTTCGAGAACTACGCGAAGATTGCAGAAGCCTCAGTAGCAGATGCGATCAACTGGAAGAAAGGGTATCGCTGATGGAAGATGAAATGAATGAAATGAAGAGAGAAGGGAAGTTTAGAGAAAAAAGAATAAAAAGAAATGAACAAAGCCTCCAAGAAATTTGGGACTATGTGAAAAGACCAAACCTACGTCTGATTGGTGTACCTGAAAATGATGGGGAGAATGGAACCAAGTTGGAAAACACTCTGCAAGATATTATCCAGGAGAACTTCCCCAATCTAGCAAGGCAGGCCAGCATTCAGATTCAGGAAATACAGAGAACGCCACAAAGATACTCCTCGAGAAGGGCAACTCCAAGACACATAATTGTCAGATTCACCAAAGTTGAAATGAAGGAAAAAATGTTAAGGGCAGCCAGAGAGAAAGGTCGGGTTACCCACAAAGGGAAGCCCATCAGACTAACAGCTGATCTCTCAGCAGAAACTCTACAAGCCAGAAGAGAGTGGGGGCCGATATTCAACATCCTTAAAGAAAAGAATTTTCAACCCAGAATTTGCTATCCCGCCAAACTAAGCTTCATAAGTGAAGGAGAAATAAAATACTTCACAGACAAGCAAACGCTGAGTGATTTTGTCACCACCAGGCCTGCCCTAAAAGAGCTCCTGAAGGAAGCACTAAACATGGAAAGGAACAACCGGTACCAGCCACTGCAAAAACATGCCAAATTGTAAAGACCATTGAGGCTAGGAAGAAACAATAGCAACTAACGAGCAAAATAACCAACTAACATCATAATGACAGGATCAGATTCACACATAACAATATTAACGTTAAATGTAAATGGGCTAAATGCTCCAATCAAAAGACACAGACTGGCAAACTGGATAAGGAGTCAGGACCCATCAGTGTGCTGTATTCAGGAAACCCATCTCACGTGCAGAGACACACATAGACTCAAAATAAAGGGATGGAGGAAGATCTATCAAGCAACTGGAAAACAAAAAAAGGCAGGGGTTGCAATCCTAGTCTCTGATAAAATAGACTTTAAACCAACAAAGATCAAAAGAGACAAAGAAGGCCATTACATAATGGTAAAGGGATCAATCCAACAAGAAGAGCTAACTATCCTAAATGTATATGCACCCAACACAGGAGCACCCAGATTCATAAAGCAAGTCCTCAGTGACCTACAAAGGGACTTAAACTCCCACACAATAATAATGGGAGATTTTAACACCCCACTGTCAGCATTAGACAGATCAACGAGACAGAAAGTTAACAAGGATATCCAGGAATTGAACTCAGCTCTACATAAAGTGGACCTAATAGACATCTACAGAACTCTCCACCCCAAGTCAACAGAATATACATTTTTTTCAGCACCACACCACACCTATTCCAAAATTGACCACATAGTTGGAAGTAAAGCTCTCCTCAGCAAATGTAAAAGAACAGAAATTATAACAAACTGTCTCTCAGACCACAGTGCAATCAAACTAGAACTCAGGATTAAGAAACTCACTCAAAACCGCTCAACTACATGGAAACTGAACAACCTGCTCCTGAATGACTATTGGGTACATAATGAAATGAAGGCAGAAATAAAGATGTTCTTTGAAACCAACGAGAACAAAGACACAACATACCAGAATCTCTGGGACACATTCAAAGCAGTGTGTAGAGGGAAATTTATAGCACTAAATGCCCACAAGAGAAAGCAGGAAAGATCCAAAATTGACACCCTAACATCACAATTAAAAGAACTAGAAAAGCAAGAGCAAACACATTCAAAAGCTAGCAGAAGGCTAGAAATAACTAAAACCAGAGCAGAACTGAAGGAAATAGAGACACAAAAAACCCTTCAAAAAATTAATGAATCCAGGAGCTGGTTTTTTGAAAAGATCAACAAAATTGATGGACCACTAGCAAGACTAATAAAGAAGAAAAGAGAGAAGAATCAAATAGACGCAATAAAAAACGAAAAAGGGGATATCACCACCGATCCCACAGAAATACAATCTACCATCAGAGAATACTACAAACACCTCTATGCAAATAAACTAGAAAATCTAGAAGAAATGGATAAATTCCTCGACAAATACACCCTCCCAAGACTAAACCAGGAAGAAGTTGAATCTCTGAATAGACCAATAACAGGTTCTGAAATTGTGGCAATAATCAATAGCTTACCAACCAAAAAGAGTCCAGGACCTGACGGATTCACAGCTGAATTCTACCAGAGGTACAAGGAGGAACTGGTACCATTCCTTCTGAAACTATTCCAATCGATAGAAAAAGAGGGAATCCTCCCTAACACATTTTATGAAGCCAGCATCGTCCTGATACCAAAACCTGGCAGAGACATAACCAAAAAAGAGAATTTCAGACCAATATCCTTGATGAACATTGATGCAAAAATCCTCAATAAAATACTGGCAAACCGAATCCAGCAGCACATCAAAAAGCTTATCCACCATGATCAAGTGGGCTTCATCCCTGGGATGCAAGGCTGGTTCAACACACGCAAATCAATAAATGTAATCCAGCATATAAACAGAACCAAAGACAAAAACCACATGATTATCTCAATAGATGCAGAAAAGGCCTTTGACAAAATTCAACAACCCTTCATGCTAAAAACTCTCAATAAATTAGGTATTGATGGGACGTATCTCAAAATAATAAGAGCTATCTATGACAAACCCACAGCCAATATCATACTGAATGGGCAAAAACTGGAAGCATTCCCTCTGAAAACTGGCACAAGACAGGGATGCCCTCTCTCACCACTCCTTTTCAACATAGTGCTGGAAGTTCTGGCCAGAGCAATCAGGCAGGAGAAGGAAATAAAGGGTATTCAACTAGGAAAAGAGGAAGTCAAATTGTCCCTGTTTGCAGATGACATGATTGTATATCTAGAAAACCCCATTGTCTCAGCCCAAAATCTCCTTAAGCTGATTAGCAACTTCAGCAAAGTCTCAGGATACAAAATTAATGTACAAAAATCACAAGCATTCTTGTACACCAATAACAGACAAACAGAGAGCCAAATCATGAGTGAACTCCCATTCACAATTGCTTCAAAGAGAATAAAATACCTAGGAATCCAACTTACAAGGGATGTGAAGGACCTCTTCAAGGAGAACTACAAACCACTGCTCAATGAAATAAAAGAGGATACAAACAAATGGAAGAACATTCCATGCTCATGGGTTGGAAGAATCAACATCGTGAAAATGGCCATACTGCCCAAGGTAATTTATAGATTCAATGCCATCCCCATCAAGCTACCAATGACTTTCTTCACAGAATTGGAAAAAACTACTTTAAAGTTCATATGGAACCAAAAAAGAGCCCGCATCGCCAAGTCAATCCTAAGCCAAAAGAACAAAGCTGGAGGCATCACGCTACCTGACTTTAAACTATACTACAAGGCTACAGTAACCAAAACAGCATGGTACTGGTACCACAACAGAGACATAGATCAATGGAACAGAACAGAGCCCTCAGAAATGACGCCGCATAGCTACAACTATCTGATCTTTGACAAACCTGACAAAAACAAGAAATGGGGAAAGGATTCCCTATTTAATAAATGGTGCTGGGAAAACTGGCTAGCCATATGTAGAAAGCTGCAACTGGATCCCTTCCTTACACCTTATACAAAAATTAATTCAAGATGGATTAAAGACTTATATATTAGACCTAAAACCATTAAAATCCTACAAGAAAACCTAGGCAATACCATTCAGGACATAGGCGTGGGCAAGGACTTCATGTCTAAAACACCAAAAGCAATGGCAACAAAAGCCAAAATCGACAAATGGGATCTCATTAAACTAAAGAGCTTCTGCACAGCAAAAGAAACTATCATCAGAGTGAACAGGCAACCTACAGAATGGGAGAAAATTTTTGCAACCTACTCATCTGACAAAGGGCTAATATCCAGAATCTACAATGAACTCAAACAAATTTACAAGAAAAAAACAAACAACCCCATCAAAAAGTGGGCAGAGGACATGAACAGACACTTCTCAAAAGAAGACATTTATGCAGCCAAAAAACACATGAAGAAATGCTCATCATCACTGGCCATCAGAGAAATGCAAATCAAAACCACAGTGAGATACCATCTTACACCAGTTAGAATGGCCATCATTAAAAAATCAGGAAACAACAGGTGCTGGAGAGGATGTGGAGAAATAGGAACACTTTTACACTGTTGGTGGGACTGTAAACTAGTTCAACCATTGTGGAAGTCAGTGTGGCGATTCCTCAGGGATCTCGAACTAGAAATACCATTTGACCCAGCCATCCCATTACTGGGTATATACCCAAAGGACTATAAATCATGCTGCTATAAAGACACATGCACACGTATGTTTATTGCGGCACTATTCACAATAGCAAAGAGTTGGAACCAACCCAAATGTCCAACAACGATAGACTGGATTAAGAAAATGTGGCACATATACACCATGGAATACTATGCAGCCATAAAAAATGATGAGTTCGTGTCCTTTGTAGGGACATGGATGAAACTGGAAAACATCATTCTCAGTAAACTATCGCAAGGACAAAAAACCAAACACCGCATGTTCTCACTCATAGGTGGGAATTGAACAATGAGAACTCATGGACACAGGAAGTGGAACATTACACTCCGGGGACTGTTGTGGGGTGGGGGGAGGGGGGAGGGACAGCATTAGGAGATACACCTAATGCTAAATGACGAGTTAATGGGTGCAGGAAATCAACATGGCACATGGATACATATGTAACAAACCTGCACATTGTGCACATGTACCCTAAAACCCTAAAGTATAATAAAAAAAAATAATAATAAAAAAATAAATAAATCTGAGTTGAAAAAAAAAAAAGAGATTATATAATAGAAAAGAAAACATGCTACAGTTTTTAGAAAAAGTTATATTTTTAATAAAATGGACTTCCTCTTCCAAAAAAAAAAAGTAAACATAAAAAGTAAACAAAGAAAACAAAACACAACTTAAAAATAAAATTTTCTTAGGCTATTTCCTCTTTGAGCACATTTTTAAAAAATAATTCTGAAGTCATAGCCCAACTTAAAAAGAATGTTATGAATCAATTATTCCATTTGCATCAGTGACAACACTGGGGAAAGATTATAAGAAAATGCTTATGATGCAGAGCAGCAAAACACATACTGCATATTTTCTATTTCTACTTGAAATAGTTCAATAAGCTTACAAGGCTCTAAAAACAGTGAAATATTAGAATAAAACTCCAGTTATCTATAGGTAATGCTTAAAAAGAAGTATTTCTAAGTAAATTTTGGAGTGTGAAAACCACACATCATAATACATAAGGCTCTATGGTACTAACCAGCTCTCTCTGAAGTTATTGCTAGAGGAGCACAGACTTATCTGCAGCCAGATATATGGAGGATGAAAACCTAGAAGTTTCATAATTCTTTCATAATATTTCATAATAGTTTTAACCCCTGTCTTACTTTCTTCACCTGTGAAATGTAGAGACTCACACCACATCAGAAGATTAATGCTGGGATCAAATCCAGTAAGTATGTAAAGCCCCTGAAACAGTTCTTTTTTCACTGTATCCTTAATAAATTACACTAATTTCCTACTCGTCTTTTTTATCATGTTGTTCCCTCAGCCTGGAATGCCTGTCCTTTTCCTCCCCACTCCTGTCTACCTAAACCACATCATTTCTTCAGTGTCCTTTTCTAGTCACTCTTGATACCCACTTTATCTACAACATTATGATATCCTTTCTCATATTTGAAATCAAACTGTTTACTTTCATCATGCTATTTCTTTATTTTTATTTTTTGAGATACAGCCTAGCTCTGTCGCCCAGACAGGAGTGCAGTGGCACGATCTTGGCTCACTGCAACCTCCACCTCCCAGGCTCAAGTGAATTTCTCATGCCTCAGTCTCCCAAGTAGCTTAGATTATAACAGTGTGCCACCATGCCTGGCTAATTTTTTTATTTTTAGTAAAAACAGGGTTTCGCCATGTTGGCCAGGCTGGTCTTGAACTCCTGGCCAAGTGATTCGCCCGCCTGGGACTCCCAAGTGCTAGGATTACAAGTGTGAGCCACCACACCCTGCCTTATGCTATTTAACTAGACATTGCTCTCATTTTTATTTAACATTTCACTGGCATATGGTACAGATTTCCAGCAGAGAAGCTTCAAGCCTTCATGGAGTACCATATCTCATACTTCTACATCCACCTCAACACCTATCAGTGCTTTACAGAAACTAAGCCACATCCCATGAATGAATAAATGATCAAATAAAGGCACAGAAATTACAAGTTGTTCTGTTTGAAAAAAAAAAAAAAAAAAAAAAAACTGGGTGAAAAAGGTACCTGATGTGGCCGTCACAAACAGAGAAGAGTAAATATATGGTATATACTGTTAACTAAAATCTAAACCTACTTTACAAAAAAAAAAAACAAAGTGAATACCCCCTTGGCACTAAACATCACTGCAAACAAGTCACAAATGAGGAAAGACATAATGCAATCAATTTCTTACTCAAAATGATACCCCCTATAACTTTAGCCACTTCTACAGAGAATAAAAAATTTGACAGATATTCTCAGGTCTGAATTAGGATTCTGCTTTTCCTAACTCATTATCTTCCTAAAAAGTCAGCCAGCAGGGGGAGTGCAAATTCATTAACATCATAGTCACAAAATACTTAGGCTAACAAATTTTTGAAATTCTGGAATTTCTTTTTAAGTCAAACTTCTGAATATTAGCCACAAAAACTATTGGAGCCAATGCATTTTAAAATCATAATATTTTATAATATTATTCCTCTTTACTATGTAAGTACTCCATAAAACTGCCACTTCTAACCTCAGGTCCTTTTGGGTTACAGGTACATTCCAAAAAGAAAAAAGAAAAACTCTTTTTGGCCTGGCACGGTGGTTCACGCCTGTAATCCCAGCACTTTGGGAGGCCGAGGTGGGTGGATCACCTGACGTCAAGAGTTCGAGATTAGCCTGGCCAACCTGGTGAAAACCCCATGTCTACTAAAAATACAAAAAAAAAAAAAAAAATTGGCTGGGCGTGGTGGCAGGCTCCTGTAATCCCAGCTACTCAGGAGGCTGAGGCAGGAGAATCACTCAACCCAGGAGGTGGTGGTTGCAGTGAGCCGAGATCACACCACTGCACTCCAGCCTGGGCAACATAGCAAGAGTCTTATCTCAAAAAAAGAAAGAAAAAAAAAAAAACACTCCAGCCTGGGCAACAGAGCAAGACTCTATCTCGGGGCGGGGGGAACCCTTTTTAAAGACAGAAAAATAAATCATTATTCATCAAAATTCAAATGACAATGGAGAAAAGCTACTACATTCTAAAATGTTACACAAACTGATTGAGGTACAAGGCCAGTCCCACAATATTTGCAAGCCATTCATGAATTCAATCCTCACCCATCATTGAAATCAAAGCCTCACCTGAAGGTCTCCAGCCTGCTGCTATCATGCCCCTCCCCAATCAGCAAACATAATTTTTAGCTCATGACCATATGAAAATAGACCATAAGATCAGAAAATAGGTAGGGCCCTGGAAATTATATATTTTGTAATATACAATATACTATTTAAGGAGCAACACAGTCTCTGGTGACAACTACAGACAATCATAGCTACAAATGGTATGGGAGAGCGATGGAGAGAAGAAAGGGTTCAGCAACAGAAGATATTACAGGCCAAGTCCAAATTGCCAAACACAGAACACTGAAATAAAATTTAAGCAAAAATGTGCCAGGATCATCTGTCTTTAATAGAAAGAATTAATGAGATGGATAGAATCTAAACATAAATTTTCTCTCAGCTGAAAGTACTAGTATATACATTAACACACTTGATCCTTACAACAATCCTTCTGTAAAGCAGGTAATGGAACTGAAATAAAGAGAGGTTGTCTTATTCAAGGTAACAAAGCTAACAAGTGGTGGAACCAAAATGCTAACTTGGGCTTTCTGGCTCCAAAATCAAAGTTCTTTACATCACAACATGCTGCTCCTTGTTGAAGCCAGGGCTAAAACATACGTGTATCAGAAATGTAGCTGACCTGCTCCCACAGACACAGGATTTTTTAAAATAATAATACATGCATAGAAGTATGACATGCACAATGCTGGCCCTGGCAGCAAATCTTCTAGCTCTTCTAGTATAAAGAAATGGCAGTGCAGCTACTGGTAAAATCAAAAAAGGTGTTTGCAGCAGAGCACTATAAACACGAAACGGCCAATTAAACATTAATAAGTCCTCAAAGAGTAAACACATTGGTCTTCAAAACGCTGCCCCAAAAATTGTTTTTAAAAACATCTTAACCTTTTATAGATTTTCTTCACCTTGTTTAACAGGTTTCACTCATACTCAGGAAATATTAAATACACAGTGTTAGGTGAGCAATACATGTCTTTTGTGTTCAAATCAGGAAAATATAACAGGTTGTGTTTTATAGTCAATGCTCCATTTTTCAGTCATCTAGGTGGAAACAGTCTTTTGTTATATATTGGCAAAGTAAATGTTTTATGAAAAAAACTACTCTCCACTGCCAGAAGCCATCCTCTTTGAAAGCGCGTAAAGCCTCAAAAAGGATTTCAAAGCTCTATTACTCCACACCCTACTCAAATGCTAGTTTTCAATCTTATTCTAACCTTTTGGCATGTCAAGCATAACCCTTCTCACAACCACATGTTGGCATTCTGGTGAAGTCTTGAAGGTCCTTAGTACCTGCTACAAACCACCTACAATCTACAATCCCCTCCCCAGGAAAAGTGTCCCAAGAAGTTCTTCCAGCATAAAGTTGCCAGTGTCTATCAGTGAAGACAACCCTGATATTCCGGTTGTGCCAGGCTGAACCAGCTATTGGTGTCCCAGCAAAGGATGCCATAGACTGACTGGACACCTAGGGTCAAACTTGGCTCAACAGGGGCAACTACACAGGAATGTTAGCAAACTATCCAAAAAGACCCTCTCACAAACACTATGGCACAGAGACGGCAGGTCACTAGAGTTGACACAGTTTTCTAAGTGATTCTAAGCTCTCTCCATCAAGAGTACTCTAACTCCTAGTCTAGAAAGGAAGAGGACCCAGAGTGAATGCACAATTAATAAACAGACACTATCCTATACTATTGTACACTCAAAGGCCCATTCCTGAAGGTAACATCTCTTCTTCATAACCCTAAAAGGTCTATCTAATACAACTGACCAACTTCTCTAGACATACCAACAAGTTCACTCACCACACCCTCACACACACTGGACCTGGTCATCTGGCATTCAAGCTGTCACATAAACTATTATACTCTTATGGAGGCAGGGACTGGTAAAGTTGAGATTAGACCATATTAGGCTATTACCTACAATTTTCTCTTACTGTAATAATCCATAATAATCTCAAGCTGCTCGACAAGTCACCTCCTCAGGAAGACTTCTACAACTGCTGAAAATGAACTCCTTTACTCTATAAACCCTCCATATGTTTAGTTTGTTCCATAAATCACACATCATTTCAATGAATTTTTGAGATTCAATCCAATTTATTAAATCCAAAAAAACTGTTCCATGCTAAATAGTATTTGAAATTTGCTGGGCCTCCAATTTTCTTTAAAAATAGATACTTTTATTCCCATGCAGTTTGCCTGGTATGTTTACTTACCATTGTTTCCACAGTACCATGTTTTTCAGACTCACTTGTATTCGCTTCATTTGTCTCCCCAATACAAGGTATTTATCATGTTATATGTTTCTGCAGAGCCTAGCACAGTGTTTCATTCTTTTTTTTTTCTTTTTTTGAGACGGAGTCTCGCTCTGTCACCCAGGCTGGAGTGCAGTGGCGCAATCTCGGCTCACTGCAAGCTCCACCTCCCAGGTTCACGCCATTCTCCTGCCTCAGCCTCTCTGAGTAGCTGGGACTACAGGCGCCCGCCACCACGCCCGGCTAATTTTTTTTGTATTTTTAGTGGAGACGGGGTTTCACCGTGGTCTCGATCTCCTGACATCATGATCCGCCCGCCTCGGCCTCCCAAAGTGCTGGGATTACAAGCATGAGCCACCGCGCCTGGCCAGTGTTTCATTCTTAACAAACAATTGTGTTGACAAACATAATATTTATCCTAATCAGATTATTATAAAGCATATCTAAAGGTGGGCTATTTTTATGATTCCATTATTCTGGATTTTCTAATATAGTTGCACAAACACATAAAAAGGACAGCTATACATGGTGAAACCCCATCTCTACAAAAAGTAAAAAGGCCAGACATAGTGGCATTTGCCAGTGGTCCCAGCTATTGGGGAGGCTGAGATGGGAGGATTGCTTGAGCCCAGGAGGTTGGGCTGCAGTGAGCTTTGATCACGGCACCGCACTCCAGTATGGGCAACAGAGATCCTGTCTCAAAAAAAAAAAAAATTTGTCAAGAGTTAAACAATAAATAATATTAATCATCTAGATTTTGTGATGTTTATGTGGGTTGTCAGCTTTTTTAATTAATAATTTGTCAAATCTTTCATTTGTAATAAACTTTCACTCTCTTAAAAAAATAAAAATAAAAAACCAAACGGACAATTATAACCATGCATTTTGTTTTAGGTACAGTATTTGCTTTGTTAATTAGCATTATTCAATACATCCTCACAAAATTATTGTATTAAAAAATAAGAAATATGTATATTTTATTATTTATGAAATACAAAGGTATTAGGCACAGTATCAAGAGAACAAAATCAAATTGTGCCTTGAGGAGTTTAGAACTTAAAAGACGACCTAAAGTAAATACAAACCGCACACAGGTGGAGTGGAGGGTGCCCCTGACTAAATGGAAGGGGAAATAAGGGAAGGTGGAAGTCTGTAGGTGGTATCTGCTTCATTGTGCAGGTGGAATTTTGAGTGTAATCTGAAGCAGTCACAAAAAGCTATATATGCTGAATACTGAAAGAAACAAGTATCTAGCACAGCTAGAAATGGAATATCAGGTTAGCAGAAAAGAGAATAACATGGATCCAGGAAGAATGCTTCTACATGAAGTCAGGTAAGTGAGCCTGACAGGAAGTAAGACTAGAGAAGAAACAGAACCAGCCAGGCACAGTGGCTCATGCCTGTAATCCCAGCACTCTGGGAGGCCGAGCGGAGCAGACCATTTTGAGCTCAGGAGTTTGAGACCGGCTGGGCAACATGGCAAAACTGGGTCTCTACCAAAAATATAAAAATTAGCCAGGACTGGTGGCTTGTGCTTGTTGTCCCAGCTACTCAGGAGGCACAGGCTGGAGGATCACTTGAGCACCACTGCATGCCAGCCAGCCTGGGCGACACAGTGAGACCCTGTCTCAAAAAAATAAAAAAAGAAAAGAAGAAGAAAAAAAAACCGGAACCACCACCAAGGTTTTATGTCAGGAAATAGGTCTAAAAGCGAGAGCAAGGAAATGATGGAGGTTTACAGATCACCCTTGTATGCAACGTCAGCATTCAAGAAAGGTACAATGTAATATTATGCCTGAATTATTAACAATGTCATTATTTTACAAAGTTTCTATGCAGAAAGAAAATTCCTCCTAGTTAATCCTTAAAGACTGAGGCACCAACGAAGTACACTGTGTATATGCAAAGTACATGAAGGTCTACATATGCTCTTCTTTTTCAAAATGGAACCCAGATTTCACAATGGTTAAATCAATGCAGTCCCACTACCTGCCCCCAAAAAGAAAAGATATTAGAGAGAGTACTCACTCCTCTCTTCAAATTTTAACATATTGATTCAAGTGTCCCTGGTAAGAAAAAAATCTCTAACATCAAAACTAAATTCCTTTCCTCTTTCATTAGGTTCAAACCTCTGTCAAAGAATATGGGGTTTGGGGGACTGCGGGGGGGTTGCCCTGAACTAAATTATGGACACAAATTTCAATTGCTGCCAGGCGCAGTGGCTCATGCTTGTAATCCCAGCACTTTGGGAGGCCAAGGCAAGTGGATCACCTGAGGTCAGGAGTTCAAGACTAGCCTGGCCAACATGGTGAAACACTGTCTCTACTTAAAAAAAAAAAAAAAAGTTAGCCACGCATGGTGGCACACTCCTGTAATCCCAGCTACTCAGGAGGCTAAGGCAGGAGAATCGCTTGAACCTGGGAGGTGGAGGCTGCAGTGAGCCAAGATGGCACCACTGTACTCCAGCCTGGGCAACAGAGTGAGACTGTCTCAAAAAAAAAAAAAAAAAAATTCAATTGCCACAAAATCCAAAATGACTCCCCTAGCGATACCTTACTTTTTAGAAAGTAAAGATTTGTTGATATCGGAGGGGATCACCCAGAGTAAAAAGAAGAGATAATTAGTGAGCAACCATACCGTAATCCAGCAAGATCCCAAATGCCTCACCAAAAAAAAACAAGAACAAAAACAAAAAACAAAACCTATTATTTGTCTCCTGTAACCTTTCAACTGATAATAATTTTGCTTCCCAGACTGTACTCATTACTAACTTACTAACTTTAGCTTTTTAGACCAAAGACATATATAACTGCAGAGCTTCTGGACAACCATAATTAAGTGACTCAATTTCAGGTCAGCCTACTTCTTACTCAAAAAAAAAAAAAGAAAGAAAGGGGCATTTTAGCCTATGTAGTCTCATTAATAAAATACAATAGAGTTAAGAGAGAGTTCTAGAATCAAAACATGGTTGCCTGATTTCAGATAAGGTACTTGTTTCCTCATCTATAAAATAAAGATATTACTAATATCTGTCTCATAGAGTTCTTAAGGAAGAAAGAAAATGATTAATACACATAACACTCTTAGAACAGTGCCTGGCAAACAGAAAATGCTCAATAAATGTTTTAATCATTAGTAACATTTCTCTAGGCTTTAAAATACATTATAATAACCTGGGGACCTGGATCCATCACCACTTCCAACAATCTCTAAAGAGTAAAGGGACTTGAGCTATAAAGTTCTGTAACTTTGTCTTCAAATGTCCAAAACATGTGAAATTAAATCAATAATATGCTTTTCACCTGAATTCATGTCTCCCCTAAAGATGGGACATTCATGAAAATGTTTTATCTGTTGTTTTCCTCCTACCTTGTAGACCTAGAGTGGGTTAGTCCACTAAATAGAAAGGCAAGCCGGGCACAGTGGATCACGCCTGTAATTCCAGCACTTTGGGAGGCTGAGGCAGGCGGATCACCTGAGGTCGGGAGTTCGAGACCAGCCTGACCAACATGGAAAAGCCCCATCTCTACTAAAAATACAAAACTAGCCGGGTGTGGTGGTACATGCCTATAATCCCAGCTACTCAGGAGGCTGAGGCAGGAGAATCGCTTGAACCCGGGAGGCAGAGGTTGCAATGAGCCGAGATAGTGCCATTGCACTCCAGCCTGGGCAACAAGAGTGAAACTCCATCTAAAAAATTTTTAAAAATTTAAAAAAAAAAGCAAAAGCCTTATTTTTATGTGTTTGAGTTTTCTGTACTGAAAATACATTCTTATTATAATCAGAAAATACAACAGACATTATAAGATTAGTGTTTTCCCCCCAAATAGTTTACTGGTAATCAAGAATTCTTATACAATCTACTTATTTATTCAGGTGCCTAATAAAATAGTTTAGATTCTTAGGGGTTTTAGTATTTTCTTCCTACTTCTGTACCTATTACATTGCTCATGAGCAAAGGCTTGAAAACAAAATGCATTTACTAAAACCATATTATATTTCATATATCAGCAGTTCCCTTTTAGAATATAATCCATTTGTAATTCAACTGTTTGGAACTCAGAATCCATTTTCCCTTAAAAACAATGTTGTGAGTATGATTAAAGTTCCTAAGTTAACTTCCAAAAAATATTTAACCACAGTATTCCTGAATTCTAGTAATAAGAGTTACTGGTCCAGATTCTGAAATCCAGGGTCACGCCACCAAAGAGCAAGAATCAGTCCAGCTTCTTTTTTTTTTTTTTTCTTGAGGCTCAGAAGGGCTGTTGGCAAAATGTTAAAGTAGACAGTTTGTCTTGGTATCTTTCAGCACCCCTATAAGTTTGTGCTCCTGGGATCTCATGTTGCCCCTCAGGCCCACCTATGGCACCCCATCCAAGCCTGATGTTCCATGATGCAATTTTAGCCAATTTTCTTCTCTCACTCATCCTACCAGTGTCACCGATCCCATTTAGATATTAAATACAGAATCAGATGAATGAATCAACTCACAATGAATTCCATATACATTACTATTAATTACCCCTTAATCCTAACATGGAGCATCCAACCATATAAAATGAAGTGAAATATTCAGGCCACATCAAAGTAGACATTATTGACCTACAAGGGCACCAGTCGCAATCAGCTTTTCACAATTCTTACCTTCTTCTTTCTAAGACCAACAGGTTTTGAAAAGTACCAAACCTTCTCGCAAAGACATCTATAGTGAAGAAAATATTAGCAGCAGGGAATGGACACCCTTTGAGAAACTTAAAACTTAAGAAATATACATAAAGGCTGGGCATGGTGGCTCACGCCTGTGATCCCAGCTTCTTGGGAGGCTGAGGCATGAGAACTGCTTGAATCCAGGAGGTGGAAATTGCAGTGAGCCGAGATCATGCCACTGCACTGCAGCCTGGGCAACAGAGCAAGACTCTGTCTTTTAAAAAAAAAAAAAAGAAAAGAAAATACACATAAGAATGTGTGAAACTAAAGAACTATGATTAGTCTAAATTAACACAAAATGCTAAGGGAACACAAAAATTATGTCTGGATAAGTTGTAAATATAAGAAGTGGCAGAAATACATTCCAAAAAGAGAAGAAATAAGAAGGCATGGAGTTTGGAAACGGCAAGATATGTGCATGAGGTGACAGAGACACCACAATGTGATAAAGTAGGACAGAAGCATGGTTTTGATTAGGTAGACTTATGGAGCCAGGCAGAAAAAAAAAAAAATTTTCAAGCAAACAAGTACAGGTTAGATTTGAATAGACAAAAAAACTGAGTCTCTGCCAGGTAATTGTTGTGGAGGATGTCTTGTACACTGTAGGATGTTTAGCAGTATCCTTGGCCTCTACTGAATAGATGCCATTAGCACCACTTCCCACCAAGTAGTGACAAGCAAAAATATCTCCAGACATTGTCACATGCCCCCTCGGAAGACAAATCCATCCTCCTCACCCCCATGGAGAACCATTTACCTAGTCCAACCCCCTTTATGAGATAAATAAACTGATTTCCTGGTAAGTCACATAACTTGCTACAGTCGCACAGCCTAGTTTGGGTTTTGTTACAGCTAGAATATAAACTAAGCCCAAAAGTACTGGTCACAGTAGGCTCTGTGATATTCCTACATTATAATTAGAATGGCTACCAACAATTCTTTAGAAGTTAGATCAAAATTATTTTTATATGCCTAAGATGAACACTTCATCTGCAATATACAATGTATCAGCTATTGTTTCTGTGCCTTTAAAGAATCAATCTTTAATTAACAAAAACAACAGAAATTGAGCTACTGAGGAGCTCAAACAAGCAATGTGCAACTTACACTATAATAGCTGGTCAAATTTCTGTGCACCTGAGTATCTTCTGTAAGGAGCCAATTTTTCCTAATGGTTGAAAATCTGTCCCTTTAGATACAAGGTATTTTTTTCCAATTTTAACTCTCTTGGACAGAAATCTTTACTTCTATACATATACTGCCTTTCATTCTTAACAAAAATATTAAAAATAATTAAACTCTATTTTAGGATTCAGGGTCATTATGAAATCCATTCATAACTGTGCTACAACACTTTGAGATCTTCAGAGAATACTATAAGTAGGGAACAACAATTAGTTTTATGTAGCTCAAATACAGTATATGTGGGAAAGGGTGGGAGATTGGGCTAAACAGGATAGTTTGGAGGCAGACTAAGGAGTTTGATTTTTATTTCAGGAGGCAGACTAAGGAGTTTGATTTTTATTTCAAAGAGTAAGAACTTACCCTTTTTTGGTGGGTAAATGACATGAACAGATCTGTTTTCCAAAGGCCACAAATGAATAAAATAGAATGGGAAAAGACTGGAATCCAACAAGAAGCTCTAGTAAGAGGCAACAGGCCAATGGCTGGGCGTGGTGACTCACACCTGTAATCCCAGCACTTAAGGAGGTCAAGGCAAGTGGATCACCTGAGGTCAGGAGTTCGAGACCAGCCTGGACAACATGGTGAAACCCCATCTCTACCTGGAAAAAAAAAAAAAACAAAAAAACAAAAAACAAAAAAAAAAAAAACGATAAAATTAGTCGGGCATGGTGGCATGTGCCTGTCACACCGCTGCACTCCAGCCTGGGTGACAGTGCAAGACACTGTCTCAAAAAAGAAAAAAAAGAGGCAAGAGGCCAAGCAGGAAGCAGAGGCTCACTGAATTAGGGTGGCAGTGATGGCAAGGAGGGAGAGACAAGACAGATAAAACCAAGAAAATCAATTTGGTGACTAATGGGGTGGGAAACAGGACGGGTATAAAGAGTCAAAGGGCCGGGTGCAGTGGCTCACACCTGTAATCCCAGCTACTCAGGAGGCTGAGGCAGGACTGCTTTCAAGCCAGGAGTCAGAGACCAGCTTTGGCAACACAGCAAGACCCATCGCTGCCTCCATTAACTACAGTCATGCATCGCTTAACAATGGGAATATGTTCTGAAACACATGTCATTAGGGAATTTCATTGTTGTGCAAACATCATACAGTGTACTTAGAAAAACCTTGATGATATATCCTACTACACACCTAGGCTATGTGGTATGGCCTATCACTGCTAGGCTACAAACCAGTACATGTTACTGTACTGAATTCTGTTGGCCACTGTGACACAGTGGTTAAGTATTTGTGTATCTAAACATAGCAACGGTACAGTAGAAATACAGTAGTATAATCTTATAGGACCACCTTTGTATTTGTGGTCTGTCACTGACTGACATGACTATTACCCATTAGACGTGTCATCCTCATGCAGGATACGTGAGGGCGGTGACTTATTCTCCGTATGCCCAGTGCCTACAGCCATTTCTAGCACAAAGTAAACAGCAGAATATTTGTTGACTGATTCTCACTCCCAATTCCAGCTTTTAAAAGTCTATTAATCCCATTCTAACCTTCCTCAGATAGGAAAACCTCATCTCTTCCAAAATGCCTCTCCGGACTGGCTCTAAAGAGCTTCAACTGAAATAAAACCATCCTGCTTCTGGTTATGTTTCAGTCACCTATGTTTTATTCTTCTCTAGCTTCCAATTCAGATAAGATACTCAAGGGCTACAAGACAGACCTCCTACTATAGTAATAAACCTACTCGGGCTGTGCCCAGGATGAATGTAATGTTCTCACTAATGGTCCACTGCTCGACTTGCTGTTGAGATACCACATAGCCATTTTATAGGTACCCGCAGCAAGCAGTGGTGGCAGCAGCAAGGATAGATGGAAGCACAGAGGAAGGGGTACAGCAGAGAAAGCAATCACATTTAGGTGAAACTAAAGGAAAGGATGGGAGATGGTGGCAGAACCCACAGGGCCTCACTCATCCCTTACTCAGGACCATAACATTCCTTCCCAAAAGGGCGCTTAAATCAAGTTCTAGGAAGTCCATCTGCTGCCCTTTAGGACATTTTCCATCTATTATCACAACTCTGTATCATTTTAAAAGGAGTGAAATTTTAAACAAAAATCAAGGCCAGGGGCGGTGGCTCACGCCTGTAATCCCAGCACTTTGGGAGGCTGAGGCGGGTGGATCACCTGATGTCAGGAGTTCCAGACCAGCCTGGTCAACATGGTGAAACCCCGTCTCTACTAAAAACGCAAAAAATTAGCCGGGCATAGTGGTGGGCGCCTGTAATCCCAGCTACTCGGGAGGCCGAGGCAGGAGAATCACTTGAACCAAGGAGGCAGAGGTTGCAGTGAGCCAAGACTGTTCCACTGCACTCCAGCCCGGGCAACAAAAGCAAAACTCCGTCTCAAAAATAAGAAGAAGAAAAATAATAAAAATACTAATGGCACAAGCACAAACTATTATATGATGCAATTCATCTGGGGAAGAGGTGTTTATAAATTACTTACCTCCCCATCGCCCAAATAAGAGAGGGGAAAAAGTCAAAAAGAAAAATGGAATAGAACAATGCAACTCTAAAAGGGGAGTTCTGGCTTGAGAATGCAGTGTGTCTATGGTCCTCCCCCGTCTCTCCCATTCTTCTCCATCTTCACTCCAACCTTCTGGCCCCCTGCAGCCCCCCTTGATGAGCAGCAGGAATATAGAATCCAAACTAATTCATCTCAACTTGCGAAGCAGTTTATTTTAATTACCAGAATAACAGAAGACACTATTGGCTTATAGGCCTTAAGACTTCTGTCAAATCTTAGAGTTGATTTTTTATTTCAAATTCCCCTTCCACAGAAAAACATGATGTTTAAAGAACTTCACTTGTCAAACTAGATCAAAGTTTAAAAAGTTCCATACAAAAGAGAAGTTTAAAGGAGAAGCTGGCAGCTCTCTCAACAATTCTCTTATGCCTGTCTGTAATTGTCTTCGGCATCATATAATACCAGACTACCAGCATTGAGACACCAAACATTGTTAAAAAAAAAAATTTTGAGGAAGAAAAAAAAACATAAAGAAGCAAACACAACCCTCCCAAGTTTTTTTTTTTTTTAAACATAACTTCAACAATAAACTCAGTTACATTCTAAGCGAGACAGCTCTCTCTCCAGTTTATAAGTTTCATGGCTAGTTTAAGTTATGACAACTCAAGCAGTTCTATTTCTGCATTTCCTAATTAAAAACTTACCAGAAAAATAGTTTTTAACCAAAGCCAGAAAGAGGTTAGCAAAGAGTAATTTATGATGAGGCTACAGAGACAAAGGAAATACTGCACATAGGCAGAAGAACCATTTTCCCCATTCAGTGCTGCAGCTCCAGGAATCTAATGATTCTCCATTTATTCAAAAATGAAAATGATTATAGAATTCCCTGGTGTTGACGGCAGGTGATTTTTAACTTCACTGCTGCCTGACAGGCACCTACAGGCTTTACCTGGCCTCAATCTGTCCAGTTTGGAACTGCCAATTAGTAGCTTCTCAAAAGCAAATCTCAATGTAAGCTATTTTTAAAAGTACTTTTCAAAGTGCCAAATACAATGGACTAGTCAAGCTCAGCATGTTAGAACAAAATAAAACTTGAGTGCCCAATCCAGGTTGCAATTGTCAAAGCCAAGTGACAAAGAGCAAAGAAAGGATAAAGTTCTCAAAATAGTAATGATATTTGTACTTTCCTACTAAATATAAAGAAGACTGCAGCAATCTAAAAGGGATCATCACTGGTAATCTCAGCCCTTTCTCAGTTGAGGTTCCACAAGGCAGAATTAGGCACTAATGCCCTAAGGCACAAAAATTAACAAATCTTTCTGTAAGTATTTTAGGCTTTTAGGCCACTACATCTCTGTCACAACTACTCAATTCTGTCACTGTAGCACAAAATTAACCACCAACGATAAGTAAATGAGCATGACCGTGTTCCAATAAAACTTTATTTATGAACATACTGAATTGAATTTCACGTAATTTTCACACAAAAATACTTTTCCAAGGTTTTAAAAACATAACATCATTCTTATAAAAAAATTCCGAATTCATTGGCCAGATCTGGCCCTAGGCAGTTTACTGACCTATTCCCAGGCATCCTCTATATGTAACAGATTAACTTCTTTCCTATGTATCTAGAATGGTACCAATTATGTATCATATTATGGAGAATAGAGAAAATAATCACTCATAACACTTTCTGTGTATCAATAGTACTCTGATTGTCTAATATTCTGCAGAGTCTCACTCTGTCGCCAAGCTCGAGTGCAGTGGCGCGATCTCGACTCACTGCAATCTCCACCTCCTGGATTCAAGCAATTCTCATGTCTCAGCCTCCCAAGTAGCCGGGATTACAGGCACATGCCACCACACCCAGCTAATTTTTGTATTTTTAGTAGAGACGGGGTTTCACCATGTTGGCCAGGATGGTCTCGATCTCCTGACCTCATGATCCGCCCCCCTCAGCCTCCTATAGTGCTGGGATTACAGGCATGAGCAATCACACCCGGCCGATTGATGAGGTTTTTTGGGGCACTTGTTAACTTGAGCAAATAACCTTACATGAGCTAATATTTTAAAATAATTCTCAAAATATAAAAAACATAAAAAGTAACTTTCACATGTAGTATATTGCCAACGGGTGATATAAATCAAACTGGTGCAAATTAAATCTCTGGTTAATATATCACCAGAAATAAAAATTCTTTTAGTAAAGCCAATAATTCAACTATCATCTTTCAATCTATTTTGTAACTTCAAATGCAAAACCTACCTGAATAAAAATCACAAGTATACGCCAGGCACAGTGGCTCAAGCCTGTAATCCCAGCACTTTGGGAGGCTGAGGCGGGCAGATCACGAGATCAGGAAATTAAGACCAACCTGGCTAACATGGTGAAACCCTATCTCTATTAAAACTACAAAAAATTAGCCAGGCATGATGGCACGCGCCTGTAGTCCCAGCTACTCGGGAGGCTAAGGCAGGAGAATTGCTTGAACCTGGGAGGCAGAGGTTCCAGTGAGCCGAGATCATGCCACTGTACTTCAGCCTGGGTGACAGAGCGAGACTCCATCTCAAAAAAAAAAAAAATCACAAGTATACATTATAGGATTGCCTCAGATAATTAGACACTAGATTTGAATTCCAGCTCCACCTCTTTCTAGATGAGTGAGCTTCGGCAAGTTCCAGACTCTTTACTGTTAAGGAGTAAATATCTGCAACCGTCCAAGAGTAGTCAAAGGGTGCAATTCAACTTATGCGAAAGGGTCTGTATACTACATAGTACTACACAAATATCAGCTGCCATTATTAGGTGCTTGGTGGCTTTCTTCATAACTTTAATACTATAATTTTCCCTTTTATTTTAAAGGGACAAGGGTCTTGCTATGTTCTCCAGGCTGGACTTAAACTCCTGTGCTCAAGGGATCCTCTCGCCTAAGCCTCTCATACAGCTGCACCTGGTTCAATTTTCCACACTTTTTAACAGCGCCTGCTAGTTTCTGCTAAGGCTTGGGTTCTTAGTGGAATATTGTGCACCTAGGAGTATATCTCATTGAATACATTTAAGCAAAGCATAATGTAAGGCGCTGTGGTGGAACTAAAGATGACTGAAATGGCCTCAACCCTCAAACAGCTTAAAATGAACTCAGACGTACACATATGATGAATCAGGGCTGTAACAGGAACAGGCAAAGGCCAACATGAGTGTCCTACGGGATCAGGAAAAGTTGTACAGGTATTTAATCAGGGCCCGGGTCACAGAGCAATTCTAAGAGCTGAGGTACAGAGATGAGAGAACACTTCACAAATCCCAGGATGCAGGACAGTGCAAGTTCTAAAATTCCAAAAATAATGTTTCATTTTAAAAATCTAACCAGGAAAAGAAAAACTGTACCATTAGTCTTTAGACCTCTAAAAGGTAAGCATCATGAAGGATAAGCTAAGGCTCACTTTAAGCTCAGAAGTCAGGAAAATTATGAACCATGCTGGTTTCAACCCATTTCATCATTATTTCCCAAAACACTTTACAAACATTTTATCTAAGAGAATATGTTCCAAGGACGCTGAGTACAAGGAAGGGACAAGTCCAGCCTAGCAAGTCTCTGAGGGAGTAGAGACTGGCATACTCTGTTCTACTGATGATACATGCAACCTGCTTCAAAAACCATTTTCCTAAATGCTGCAAGTTACCACAGTTCACGGTACGAAAAAGCAATAAAACAAGTTAGTTCTTGGAAGATTAAGCTATACATGCTTCCTTTGAGGAAAAGGGGCTAGGAAATCGGACATTCTTCTACAGTTTATTTTCTTATCTGTATCATTAAAAACCTTTTCCCTAACCAAATTTCATTTATGTTTACCCGTCTGCCAACAAAGACAACGAAACAGGTTTACTCTGGAGCTGTGCCTAGGCATGGTAAATTTTAACCCAGAAGAAAATGTAAAAAAAAAAAAAAGTGATAAGGAGGGTGTATATAACACATTATAACACCTAAAAATGACTGCTGTCTGTAATTCAGTTACATCTGCCTCCCAAGATTGCCACTGTGCCAGTCACACCATCAGTAGATGATTAAAGATGGCCCCAAGCTCTGTGCTACTCCTCTCATTGAGAAATGGAGTCCAGTTCCCCTTCCCTTGAATCTGGGCAGGCTCCATAACTGCTATGACCACAGAATATGGTAGAAGTGATGCTATGCCAGTCTCCAACTGAGCCCATCAACTGTGAGAGATGATAATTGCTTTTTTTTTTTTTTTTTTTGAGACAGCGTCTCGCTCTGTCACCCAGGCTGGAGTGCAGTAGCGTGATCTCGGCTGACTGCAAGCTCCACCTTCTGGGTTCACGCCATTCTCTTGCCTCAGCCTCCCGAGTAGCTGGGACTAAAGGTGCCCGCCACCATGCCTGGCTAATTTTTTGTATTTTTTTTTTTAGTAGAGACAGAGTTCCACCGTGTTAGCCAGGATGGTCTCGATCTCCTGACTTCGTGATCCGCCCACCTCAGCCTCCCAAAGTGCTGGGATTACAGGAGTAAGCCACCGTGCCCAGCCGATAATTGCTTTTTAAGACCCTAAGTGTTAAAGTGGTTTGTTCAGAAGCAACAAGTAAGCAGAACCTCAGCCAGCAGACCACAGCTCCAGCTTTCAGGCCTTTCACCACACCAATAGCCTAAACACTGTTTCACTTAGAAAAGAAAAAAACTTGGCCAGGCGCAGTGGCTCACGCCTGTAATCCCAGCACTTTGGGAGGCCAAGGCGGGCAGATCACGAGGTCAGGAGGTCAAGACCATCCTGGCTAACACGGTGAAACCCCATCGCTACTAAAAATACAAAAAATTAGCCAGGCGTGGTGGCAGCCGCCTGTAGTCCCAGCTACTTGGGAGCCTGAGGCAGGAGAACAGCGTGAACCTGGGAGGCAGAGCTTGCAGTGAGCCAAGATTGTGCCACTGCACTCCAGCCTGGGCAACAGGGCAAGACAAGAAACAAAGAAAGACAAGAAAGACAGAGAAGGAAAGAAAGACAAGGAAAGACAGAAAGACAGAGAAAGACAGAAAGAAAGAATCAATCAATCTTGGCCAGATGCAGTGGCTCACGCCTGTAATCCCAACACTTTAGGAGGTCGAGGCAGGCAGATCACTGGAGCCCAAGAGTTCAAGAGCAGCCTGCGCAACTGGCAAAACCCTGTCTTCACAAAAAAAAAAGGAGAAAAAAAGAAAAAAAGCCAGGTGTGGTGGTCTTGTGGTCCCAGCTGCTCAGGAGGCTGAGGTGGGAGGATCACTTGAGACCAAGGGGTGGAGGTGACAGTGAGCCAAGATCACACCATTGCACTCCAGCCTGGGCAACAAAGTGACTCTGCCCCTCAAAAAAAGAAAACAATAGAAAAGAAATAATCTTATTGTATTCAGCATTTGTTAGTATTTATTAACTTTGAGAATATGTTCAAATTAGCTTTTCTTTTTTTTAGGAACTACAAGGATACACAAGGACAGAAAACTATCAGAGTGCTGGAAATGTTAAAAGAATATGCAATGTCTGACCTAGAAAAGAAAAGAAAAAGAGGTCTCATTTACCAATGATTGTTGAGTATATTAAAGGTTTTTTAGTGAGGAAAATGCTGAGTAATTGCAAAAACAGGCTCAAGCCATTAAGCAAACACTGGTCTCTGAACAGGAATAATGTGGACCACATAGTTCTTAAAACAAAACTCCCCTATTAGCTCTCAGATCTGATTTCAGCTTCAGAGAAACAGATAGGATTTTACAAAACTGTGTAACAAGCAAAGACAGGAACACTTTTTTTTTTTTTTTTTTGAGACGGAATCTCGCTCTGTCACCCAGGCTGGATGGAGTGCAGTGGCGTGATCTCGGCTCTCTGCAAGCTCCACCTCCCAGGTTCAAGCCATTCTCCCGCCTCAGCCTCCCAAGTAGCTGGGACTACAGGTGACTGCCACCACGCCCAGCTAATTTTTTTGTATTTTTTAGTAGAGATGGGGTTTCACCGTGTTAGCCAGGATGGTTTCGATCTCCTTACCTCGTGATCCGACTGCCTCAGCCTCCCAAAGTGCTGGGATTACAGGCATGAGCTACCACACTCAGCCAGGAATACTTAAAAAAAAAAAAAAAAAAAATCACCTGAATAGTCAAGGCACAGTGAGCTTAAGAAATGAAGTTTTTTTTTTTTTTTTTTTTTTTTTAAACAGTTTCACTCTGTTGCTCAGGCTGGAGTGCAGTGGCACAATCTCAGCTCACTGGAACCTCCACCTCCTGGGTTCAAGCAATTCTCGTGCCTCAACCTCCTGAGCAGCTGGCATTACAGGCACAAACCACCACGCCTGGCTAATTTTTGTATTTTTAGTAGACACGGGGTTTTGCTATGTTGGCCAGGCTGGTATCAAACTCCTGACCTCAAGTGATCCGCCCACCTCGGCCTCCCAATGTGCTGGGATTACAGGCGTGAGCCACCACACCCAGAGAAATTAAGATTTAAAAGATCATCCTGTAGTAGAAATCACAACACAATGAATGAGATTATTTAAAATTGGGATGCTCATGGGGCCAGGGTATCTCCCAAACTCTAAAAATAAAATTAAGGCAACTAAAAAAGCAAGGATGGAATATAAAGTTATCTAAGAAAATTCCAATCTATTCTAGTCCTTTTCTTGATGTCAAGTAAGGGTGTTTGCTGGTAAGTGATTTTTATAGTACTATTATTATTATTTAAAAAGCAAATTAAGGTATATATAAACAGGAGAATAGAGAAACTGGTTGTATAGTTATACAATGAAATAATACTATTTAAAGTATGCAATAATAAAGATGAACGAACTGATTCATACAACACTAATATCAAAAACATTACACTGTGTCAAAGAGTAAATAATGCACACAGCATATGACTCCATTTATACGACTTTCAAAACAGGCAAAACTAATCTATGATGGGGAAAAAAATCAGGACCATGGCTGCCCGATAGGGTACGAGAACAGCAGAAGGGACCAGCCTGACTAGGAAGGGGCATGAAGAACCTTTCTGGAGCAAGAGTAGCATTACATAGTATATCTCTTGGTAAAGGTTTGGGTTACGGAGTACTACGGTCTCAATGTTGGTGTCCTCCCCAAAATTCATTTGTTGGAACCTAATACCGAATGTGATAGTATAAAGAAGTGGGGCTTCTGGGAGGTAACTAAGTTATTAAGGCATCACCCTCATCAATGGAATTAGTACCTTTATAAAAGAGGATGAAGACAGCACCTTAGACCCTTCCACCACATAAGGACACAGCAAAAAGGTGCCACCTATAAGGAATGGGCCCTCATCGGACACTGAATCTGCCAGTACCTTGACCTTGCCCTCCAGAACTATGAGCAATAAATTTACACTGCTTATAAATTACCCAAGTATTTTGTTATAGTAGGCCAAACTAAGACATACAGGTATATGCATTTGTCAAAACTCACTGAATACTATGCTTGAGAGATGTGTTTTTCACTGTATATAAATTGTACTCCAAAACTTAAAAACAGGCTGGGCACAGTGGCTCACGCCTGTAATCCCAGCACTTTGGGAGGCCGAGGCTGGCAGATCACAAGGTGAGGAGATCGAGACCATCCTGGCTAACACAGTGAAACCCCGTCTCTACTAAAAATACAAAAAAATTAGCCAGGCGTGGTGGCGGGCTCCTGTAGTCCCAGCTACTCGGGAGGCTGAGGCAGGGGAATGGTGTGAACCTGGGAGGCGGAGCTTGCAGTGAGCCGAGTTCACACCACTGCACTTCAGCCTGGGCGACAGAGCAAGACTCCGTCTCAAAAACAAAACAAAATAAAACTTAAAAACAAATGTTAAACTCTAGTTAATGATATGCATGCTGAAGTACAGAAGGGTAAATGTATTGAGTTTACAATTTACTTGGAAAATAAAAAATAAGATTAATAGATGGATAGAAGGATAGAACGCAAATAAAGTAAAATATTACAGAATCTAGGTAGTAAATAAATGGACGTACAATTCTTGATTTCTCATGATAAAATGTTATGGGGGAGGAGAAAATCAGATACTAGAGAAATAGTCTCTCTTTCCATAAAGCTATTACTCAAAGAACTGAAACTTATCCGGAAACCCTTCTTAAAATACCCTCTTTCATTCACTACCCTCTTTCATAACTAAAGTGAAATATTTACTCAAGATCTCTAAATTTCCTCTGTGTTGATTTTTCTATAACCCAGCAACCCATTAACTGATTACTGATTGTTTCTCAAGTATCTTGAAGTCACAAAGGGGAACTTCTGGTCTGAGACAAATGTATAACAGATTCAAGCATTATGGTTACAAAGCATATTCTAAAAAATTTTAATAAATTGGTCCCCTGCTTTATTATTAAAATAATTAATCTTCCTGTTATCTCTGTTTTTTCTCTTTTGTGTTTGTTTAGCAGAACTGCCTCCCCAAAAGTCTTAGGAAACCTTCAATTTAAAAAAGAGTTTCTGGTTTTGGAAAGCAAAAGACCAGATCACTGTACAGTGAAAACTACAAAATGTTGTTGAAAGAACTGAAGACAGATAAATGAAAAGATATTCCATGTTCAAGGATGGGAAGACTAAATATTGTTAATATGGAGACATTCCCCAAATTCATCTGGAGATGCAACGCAACCCCTACCAAACTCCAAGTTGGCTTCTTTGCAGAAGCTGACAAGGTGATCCGAAAATTCATATGTAATTTCAAAGGACCCAAAACAGCCAAAACACTCTTGATGAAGAATGCAATTGTAGAAGTCACACAATTCCTGGTTTCAAAACCTATTACAAAGGAAGTACTCAAGACAATGTGACATTGGCATAAAGACAGACATTATAGATTAATGAAATAATATTGGCCAGGTGTGGTGGCGCATGTCTGTAATCCCAGCACTTTGGGAGCCTGAAGCAGGCAGACTGCTTGAGCTCAAGAGTTCAAGACCAGCCTGAGCAACATGGTGAAACCCCATCTCTACTAAAAATACAAAAAATTAGCTAGGCATGGTGGCATGCGCCTGTAGTCCCAGCTACTCAGGAGGCTGAGGCAGGAGAATCGCTTGAACCTGGGAGGCTAAGTTGCAGTGAGCTGAGATCATGCCACTGCACTTCAGCCTGGGCAACGGAGTGAGACTCTGTCTTAAAAAAAAAAAAAAAAAAAAAAAAAAAAAAGAAAAGAAATTTTACAACTTGCAAATAAAAAGGCATATAACTCAATTTTAAAACATGCAAAGTATTTAAACAGACATTTTTTCAAAGTAGATACACAAATGGTCAATGGGCATATTTAATGATACTCAACATCATTAGTCATTAAGGAAATGCAAATCAAAACACAATGGAGATGCCACTAGGTTGGCTATAATCAAAAAGAGCAGCAATGACAAGTATTGGCAAAGATGTGAAGAAACTGGAGTCTTCATACATTGCTGGTAGGAATGTAAAATAATGTAGTTGCTCAGGAAAACAGGGTGGTAGTTTACTCAAAAGTTAAACAGAGTTACCATATCATCCTGGAATTCCCCTCCTAGGTATTCAAATAAGAGAAGTGAAAACAGGTGTTCACACAAAAACTTGTAAACAAATGTTCACAGCAGTATTATTCATAGTAGCCAAAAACCTGAAACAACTCATTATCCATCAGCTGATGAACAGATAAACAAAATGTGGTATATCCACACAATGGAATATTATACAGCCACAAAAAGACATGAAGTACACTACAACATGGAAGAACCTTGAAAAGGTTATGCTAAGTCAAAGAAGCCGGACACAAAAGGTCATATATGGTATGATTCCACTTATGTGAAATGTCCAAAACTGGCAAATCCATAGAACCAGAAAGTAGATTCATGGTTAGCAGGAGCTGAGGGGAGAAGTGACTCCTATTGGGTATGAGATTTCTTTATGAAGTGATGAAATTGTCTGGAATTAAGACAGTAGTGATGGTTGCGTAACTTTGTGAAGAGACTAAAAACCACACAGTTATACACTCCAAAAGGATGAAATTTATGGTATGTGAATTATATCTCAATATTTTTTAAATTAAGCAAAAAAAAATTTGAGGAACAAAATAACAACTTTACCTTCCACCTGCAAAAAACTTTCAATCCCTTCATAACTAGAAAATGACAATCCCAAAGCTTCAGATAAGCCAAACATCAGCACTTCAAAGATGCATCTAAATCTGAGCTAGAAGTTCAAGAACAAACTTCTCATGTTTCTGGGTTAAAATACAGCAAGTTTTCCTTGTCTACAAATGTAGCACCACCCAGATTGCAGTCCTGGGTCTCCCTGTCGGTCCCTATGTTTTAAAACAGAACGGTGTGAAATCAAAACAGCTTCAACCTCAAAGGCCTCCAGGGATATTCTAAAATAAAGCAACATCAAGTTGCCGTAATATTTATGACACTATTTAAATTGTATCAATATAATTTTAAACAAACTTAAAGTGTATTTTTGTGTATATTTAGCATATTGGTATACACGCTCTTCTCTATATTTGTTGTTCTTTAATAACAGCCTATCGACCGGGCGTGATGGCTCACGCCTGTAATCCCAGCACTTTGGGAGGCCGAGGTGGGCGGATCACCTGAGGTCAGGAGTTCGAGACCAGCCTGATAACATGGAGAAACCCTGTCTCTATTAAAAATACAAAAAAGTTAGCGGGTGTGGTGGCACATGCCTGTAATCCCAGCTGCTCGGGAGGCTGATGCAGGAGAATCGCTTGAACCTGGGAGGCGGAGGTTGCAGTGAGCCAAGATTGCACCATTGCACTCCAGCCTGGGCAACAAGAGCGAAGTTCTATCTCAAAAAAAAAAAAAAAAAAAAAAAAAGCCTATCTATACATTAAAAGGACCCATTGTCTTTGATTACACAGTTCCAATGCTGAAATGTTTAAAATTCCCTAAAGTCACAACAGAGCAGTTACATAGCAAAATACACTGAAGAATGTTTACAGATAATCACACACAGCAAAATAAGATTTTTAGAATATCTGAAAACTACTACTTGCCCTTAATCCTCACACTGTCTCCTCTAATAATTCCAATATGTTCTTTCTTCTTGTGTCATATTGACACATACAGCACATGTCATGAACCAGTATCAGCCAAGAAGTCTGTCCCCTCATCTTACCTCATACTTCACCTAATTTTTCCTAAATATATATATATATGTATATATATATATATACACTGAGCTTTTAAGAAATACATTTCATTATCTCCCATGTGAACGCCTTCTTTCTATGACATCCCAACCTATATGGGGGAGGGGGAGAGACAGGGAATATGAATATTAGTATCTTTTCAGCAACACAGATGCACTTCAAAGACATAACATACAATTGGAAAGACTTCAGAAAAGACATCTGAATATTTACAGGAATCAAACTCCAGACTAAATAATAGGGACTTCTTGCTAGAAAAACAAAAGCTGAGAGAGATGGTTACGTCTACAAAATTAAGTCAAATATCAAGACAAATGAGGTGAACGCAATCTTGTCTGCCAGAACCTAGAAGACTAAGAAGTTGAAGTTCAAGAGTTTTTTAAAAAACTACCCTAAAAACATATATATTATTGGAAGTGTTAATAGAAGTGAAAATATAGATTCAAGAGAAGTTTCAATTCATGATGGTTAGATTTATGAATCATTAATGAAAGATGTTCATTTCTGGTACATATAGGATGTAACTACAACAATTTTTCACAAAACACACCCTGGTACCATGCTGGGCCAGAATACTGCTGAGAGACACAAACATGACTTTAAAAGCATTACTCAAGTTCTTCTAGGACCTTCAAGGAGCAGAGATGTCCCAATTATCATCTTAACTTGACCACTCTTTGCAGCATGACCCTACTGCCATTTCTTCATTGAAATATCACCTCCTTTGGTTTCAGTAACTTTATACTCACATGATTTATTTCCTATCTCAGTGTATCCAGCTTCTTTCCAAACTCATCTTTTTCTACCTGTGTTCCTCAGGGTTCCATCCTTAGTTATCTTTTCACTCTATACCACTGGGTCTCAAAAGGAAAGTGACACTTTTTCAAGGGATGAAAGAAAAACGGTCAAGGATAAACTATCCAAACCTTATCATGGACCCACTAAACTAGGGCTAGGGAAAGCATGAGTAATGTGTTTTTTAGAAAAGACTCCCCAAGTGATTCTGACAACTCCATTTCTATCCCACAGAGAATCACTGATCTAACAATATTTCTTATGTGACTCTACCTGCTCCCTTGGCTTCAGCTATGACAATACATACTCATGTCACCCTAAATGATAAAGCCCTAGCTCATCCTCTCTCCTAATTCAGACACCTAGGGCATTTTCACACTTAGATTGTCCATAAGCCCTAAAATTCAACATATTTCATGCTACTTTTGTAGCATAATAACAACACTCATCAAGAAGGAACTAGATAAACTGATTACATAAAATCTGGTACATGCACCTACTGGAATACTGTTCTGCCATTTATTATAAAGGATGCTAGAAATGTATATGCTCATTTGGAAAGAATTCCAAGATATGTTAACTAAAAAAACCGAGGTGGTTCCAGAATAGTGTGTCGTATGCTATTTGTGTTACAAAAAAGAACAAATGCAGTACATGAATAGGAAACATACTCGAAAGAACATAACCATGATTAAGTGGGACTAAGGCTATGGTCTCCCAGTAAGGGACTAAAACTAGGAGGGAGACATCCTTTTCATAATATACCCATTTGTGTGTTTAAATTTTTTACCATACGAATACACTCATTTTCTAATTTTTTTAAAAAAGGATTTAAGATAATACAAAACCATGCAGTACATGTACATGCTATCTAAAAAAGGACTCATCCAGAATACATTAAAAAAAAAAAAAAAAAAAAACCTCTTACAGGCCAGGCACAGTGGCTCACGCCTGTAATCCCAGCACTTTGGGAGGCTGGGGCTGGAGGATCACTTGAGCCCAGGAGTTCAAGACCAGCCTGGGCAACATGATGAAACCCCATCTCTACAAAACATTTAAAAGTTAGCTGAGTGTGGTGGCACACACCTGGGGTCCCAGCTGAGGCTGGGGCAGGAAGATCACCTGAGAGTGAGGCTGAGGCAGGAAGATCACTTGAGCCCATAGGTTGAGGCTGCAATGAGCCATGACTCTGTCACTGCACCCTAGCCTGGGAGAGAGTGGTGAAACTCCATCTCCAACAACAACAACAACAAAAAAAAAACCTCTTACAAATGAATGAGAAAAAAGCAGATGAACTAATAGAAACTTAAGCAAAATGCTTAAACAGGCACCTCACAACAAAGTTTAGCCAAATGGCCAATGAAAAAAGATGCTCTATTTTGTTAGTCATCAGAGAAATATAAATTAAAAGAAAAATGCAATAACTTTATACAACCAAAATGAAAGTGACCATCAATAGCAAGTATTGACAAAATGTGGACTAACCGGAACTCTCATATACTGGTGGCATGAATGTAAACTGATATAATCATTTTTGAAAACTGGTAGTATCTAGTTTTTTTGAAACATACATGCATATACGCATATATCATAACGATATATGCATACAAAATGAGCATATATCATTATATATGCATAATGATACACGCATATGTATCATACATCATAGCGTCAGCATTCAACACCACCAAATGCTGACAAGGATATGGAGCAACAGGAACTCTCATTCACTGCTGATGGGAATGCAAAATGGTACAATCACTTGTTAGAGTTTCACAGTTTCTTACAAAACTAAACATACTCTTATCATATAATCCAGCAGCTGTGTTCCTTGGTATGTATCCAAATGAACTGAAAACTATGCCCACACAAAAACCTGCACACAGATGTTCCTATCAGCCTTATTCATAATTGCCAAAACTTGGAAGCAATCAAGATGTCTTTCAGTAGGTAAGTGGATAAACTGTAGTATAATTCAGACATTGGAATATTATTGGAATATTATTCATCACTAAAAATGAGCTAGCAAGCCATGAAAAGACATGGAAGGAACTTAAATGCTTACTACTATATAAAAGAAGTCAATCCAAAAAGGCTACATACTGTATGATTCCAACAATATGAAATTTTGGAAAAGCCAAAATTAGGGAGACAATGAAAAGTTGTTGCCAAAGGTTGAAGAGAAGGGAGAGATGAATAGGCAGAGCAGAGAGGGTTTTTAGGGCAGTGAAATATTCTATATGACATTATAATGGTAGATTCATTATACATTGTCAAAATCCACTGAATATACACCACCGAGAGTGAATCCCACTGCAAACTATGGGCTTTGAGTGATAATGACGTGTCACTGCAGGTTCATCAATTCTATCAAATGTTCCACACTAATGTGAGATGTCGACAGCAGGAGAGGATGTGTGTAGACAGTTAAAGGGTATATGGGAACTCTCTCTTTTTACCTTCTAGTAAATTTTGTTGTAAACCTGAAACTCCTTTTTAAAAAAATGAAGTCTTTTTTTTTTTTTGACACGGAGTGTCACTCTGTCGCCCAGGCTGGAAGTGCAGTGGCGTGTGCAATCTTGGCTCACTGCAGCCTCCACCTCCCAGGTGATTCTCCTGCCTCGGCCTCCCGAGTAGCTGGGACTACAGACGCTCGCCACCACGCCCAGCTAATTTTTGTATTTTTTAGTAGAGACGAGGTTTCACTATGTTGGCCAGGCTGGTCTCTGACTCCTGACCTCAAGTGATCTGCCTGCCTCGGCCTCCCAAAGTACTGGGATTACAGGCGTGAGCCACCACGCCCGGCCATGAAGTCTATTTTTTTTTAATCTGCCAAAGTACACACTTGAAATGTTTGCAGTAAACTAAGTCATACTTCAATTAAAAAGTAGAAAAACATCTAAGAAGAAAAAAATTGTAAGTAATCTGTGATGGTACAAGTTGGGATAGTGACTACCCTTGAGAGAGGAAGGGAGCAGTTACTGGAAGAGGACAGGAAGAGGGATTCTTGGGGGCTGGAAATGCTATTTCTTGTTAGCTATTTCTGGTTACAGAGGCATATTCACTTTGTGAAAATTTAGCTATACACTGAAGATTCATGTATTTTTCATTATTTATATTTCAATAAAAAATTCACGATAAAAAAAGGTACAATGGTAGCATGCCTGTAGTCACAGCTACTTGGGAGGCTGAGGTGGACTGCTGGAGCCCAGGAGTTCTGGGCAGTACTGCATTATGCTGATCAGGTGTCCACACTAAATTCAGCATCAATATGGTGACCTGCCATGAACAAAGGACCATCAGGTTTCCAAAGGAGGAGTGAACTGGCCCAAGTTAGCAATGGAGCAGGTCAAAACTCCTGTGCTCACCAGTAGTGGGATCATGCCCATCCCAATGTTTTGGGAGGCCAAGATGGGAGGATCACTTGAGGCCAGAGGTTCAAAATCAGCTTGAGAAACATAGAGAGACCCCCATCTCTACAAAGAAAAAACTTTAAAATTTGACAGGTGTGGTGGCATGCACCTGTAGTCCTAGCTACTTCAGAGGCTCAGGCAGAAGGATCACTTAGGCCCAGGAGTTCGAGGTTGCAGTGAACTATGATCCTGTCACTGCACTCTAGCCTCCTGGGCAACACAGCAAGACCCTGTCGAGGAGAGAGGGGAGAGGGGGAGGGAAGGGAAGAGAAAAGCAAAGCAAAGCAAGAAACTGTCTTAAGCTGTCTATAATTCACCAGAAAGTAAACTTAACCTGTCTAAAACTAATCATCTCTCACCACCCATTACCATCTTCTAGTACAGATTCACTGAATCACTTCAAGTTAAGAACTTCCAAAGCATAAACTTTTTCCTACTGAACAAAACAATGCATACCACTGACAGAGGGCGCTACTGGTTGCTTCTCCAATTTCACTTTGGATTCAGGAATAGATGAATTCACAAATGACCTTTCATATCTAGAGTTTGTAAGTGAAGGAACTTCTACACCCACCGCAAGTGACCTGACATCATCTTCCACCCTGCAGTCCGTGTGAGACCCTGCTGCCTCTCTTCTCCTTTACCACCACTCCCTGCCATCCAAATCTGTCGCTACTCTTATACTTAAGCCCCCTCTTCATTCCCCACTGCCAGCCTACAACTATTTTCAGCCCCCTACTGCTGCCTTCTCCCAGGATTACTTTATCTAGGGTCCACAGGCTCCGATGGTCCATAGGCCAATTGGTTTCCTTTGTAATCACAGGTGTTTTGCTTTATGCATTATTCTCAGAAGGGGTCCACAGACTTCACCAGATTGCCAAAGGGACCCGTGGTCCAAAAAGGCTTAATTGCTCTAACTGGTCTCTCTGCCTATACACTCCAATGCATCCTCCACATTAACTTTTTTGAAACATATTATAAATATCATCTGTTACACATGCTTAAAATCTTTAAATGCTTCCCAATTGCTTCCTGATCCTTAAGTTCAACAGTGCAGCAATGAAGTATCTTCATAACTGGCCCCTGCTCATCTCCCCAGGTTTGTCTTGCCTCCTGCCATAAACTGCAGCTAACATATTGAGTTGTGTTTGAAATTCTCTTAATTCAGCACACTTTCCCATTCCTCTGTGCCTCTCTGTACATGCTGTTCCCTCTGCCTAGAAATCCCCTTCTTACCATCTTCATGTGGTTAACTTCTGCTCGTCTTTCATACCTAACTCAAACCCAACTCATGAGAAGCTCTCCTGGCCACCCTCAGTTCCCATCTAGGTAAGCTGCCCATTAGAGTTCTCATAATATTCAGTGATCTCCCAGAGCACTTCTCTAACAGTGTTTTGTCAGTTTATTGATCCACCTCCCCTTCTAGACTGTGAGCTTTCTCAGGGCAGAAGCCAGACCAAGGTATCTCTAGCCTAGCATAGCTCAAGACACACGATAGAGTGCTTAACACTTGCTGGAAGAAGGACTGGCTCTGCAAAATGGCCAAAGGGCCAAAGGCTGGTCAGAAACTCCACCAGTTAATGAGGTGGCATCAGTCTGGAGATCACTATAAACGCAAATTGCCCATATGAGGTAAGATAGTTCTGTATTTACTAATCTGCCATCAGTGCTCCTTCTTTCAAGTTGGGAAGCTGGCCTTTAATAAATGTAATTACCATGACCAGGCTCTGTGGCAAGGGCTTGAGAGGCATCAGAGCTCATTAAATCTCAAAGCCAACTCTAAGATACTACTTTTTTAAAGATAAAAAGACACAGAGGTAAACTCACGTCTTTGATTCCAATCCAGATCTTTGATTCCAAAACCCATGCCTAGCCACTTGGCTCAGTTGGTTTTCTGGAGGTAAGAGATCAGTATGCTCTTCATCTTTGGAGTTTTGGAGGAGTTTGGGATAGACGAGAGAGGGGGCCCTTCATCAGCCTCTCAGCAAATAAGAAAAGGTCCTATGCCCCAGGAAGTACTACTGCTAAATTCTTTAAGATCTAATGTAACTTCCCCATATGTATTCACTGTAAAATCTTTTAAAAGAGAAGGACTTGTGTGCGTTGTTTTTCTAAGAAGAGCAAGTTAAACAGACGATGGGCAAGACTGTTGAATCCCCCACCAGGCATGGGGGAAAAAGGGGAGAAGAAAAATCAATCCCAAGGAATGGAATTAACAGGTTGTGGCAATACCAATAAAAGAAAGATAGGTTGAGTCTCCATGGCCTGCTGCAAAGAGAAACCATGAAGCATTTTTCTTTAACTGGCTAAGAAAGTATCTATGGTCTTAGCAGAAGAGCCCGTGGGTTTCTAACACTATGGAACACCAATTTTGCTGAAAGCTGCTGCTATTTCCACTAAACTTTAGTTTGGAATCTGTATCTCAGCTGTCATCCTGTGATCATTAGCACGTTCCTGTAAGGTCCCAGGGGACTCACATACCACACTTCAAGAAAAGACAGAACATCTCATTAATCCTAACCACCACCTTTTCACATTAATTACTCTAGCCTTACAGATGAGACCACCTCTCACAGTTTGACTAAACGATGGTGGTCACAAAGGAACTTCATTCCCAATTATAATCCCACCATTCTACCTCCCTCTGTGTGTCCCCATCCTCATCCCCCTTGCCCCAGTCTTCCCCTTAGACCACCTTCTGTGTCCTTTCCCTTCCAACACACCTCCAAATTACACAGATCTCCATCCAATGACTTTTCTGCACCGCAACTTTAAACACAAAACCAACAGTCTATTCTTCCTGTCCCTAACTCCAACCAAAAACAGGCACAACGTAAAAATCTAATTTATTTAGAATGAAAACTATTTAGGTAAATTTGGTGGCTTTCAACTGTCAGAATATATAATCCTAGAAGTTTAAAACCAAGGGTAAGAAAATGCAGTCTGTAGGGACATACACTTCCACAGATCAGGATTTTTGAGATCCCCTAAAGAGATGCTACTATACAAGAATGCAGTACTCCACACATTTTCACTCAAGATTTTATCTGTCAGTTGCAAAGACTTTTTCATTTAAGTCAAAGCAACTGTTCCTTAATAGATCCTGCTCAATATTCCCTGAAGAAGATCATCAGCCTTACAAATAAAATGCATGGTTTAAGCACATATTGGAAGTGCTACAGCATGGATGGGGTTGGGGGAACAGGGTGAGCTAGTTAACAGTGACTGATCCACAGAAACAGGGAACTCAGGCCTCAGAGACTACATGAACATATCCTCCCAAATCAATAAAAGAATTAAAAGAAAAAGTTTCTACATGCAAGTATTTTTGTGGGTCAACATACAAAAACACTCTTCCATTTATTTTATTTCATTTCATTTTTTCGAGCCAGAGCCTCACTCTATTGCCCAGGCTGGAGTGCAGTAGCGCAATCTTGGCTCACCGCAACCTCTACCTCCTGATTCAAGTGATTTACCTGCTTCAGCTTCCCGAGCAGCTGGGGATTACAGGCGCAGGCTATTAAGCCCAGCTAATTTCTGTATTTTTAGTAGAGATGGGGTTTTACCATGTTGTCCAGGCTGGTCTCAAACTCCTTACCTCAGGTGATCTGCCCACCTCAGCCACCCAAAGTGCTGGGATTACAGGCATGAGCCACCAAGTCTGGCATCCTCCTTTTTTTTTTTTTTTAAAGCAACAAAGTCTCATTATGTTACCCAGGCTGGAGTGCAGTGGCTATTTACAGGCTCAAACCCACTGCTGATCAGTCCACAGAACAGTTCTCCACTTGGTAAGAGAATACCTTTAAGTTATATTAAAAGGAAAAAGGCAAACTAAACTGCATGGAGTAAAGTTAAACAATGTAAAAATTTTGTTTGTACAGGCAAAGTTTCACACGCGAACACATAAAGACTTGAAAAACCTGGTTTTTTAGATTTCAGCAGCAACTGAAGAAAAAGAATACCACCATCCAGGCTGGTCATAGTGGCTCACACCTGTAATCCTAGCACTTTGGGAGGCCGAGGCAGGTGGATCACGAGGTCAGGAGACTGAGACCATCCTGGCTAACACAGTGAAACCCCGTCTCTACTAAAAATACAAAAAATTAGCCGGGCGTGGTGGCGGGCGCCTGTAGTCCCAGCTACTCGGGAGGCTGAGGCGGAAGAATAGGCTTGAATCCGGGAGGCAGAGGTTGCAGTGAGCCAAGATCGCGCCACTGCACTCTAGCCTGGGTGACAGAGCGAGACTCTGCCTCAAAAAAAAAGAAAAGAAAAGAATAATACCATCCATGCCTCCTTAGGCACAGAAACCAAGAAATCATAAATCCAAAAGCAACTCACATTGAAATCACCATACCTTCTCCTACCTCTGGTTTATTTATTATTTATTGCTAGTTAATACTCTTATGACTAGTTTAAGAATAACTATAGTACTCAATGTACTTTATGTGTCTCATCATAAATCTTTTCAGGAGATGATTTTGCCAGCACATTTTTCTGCCAGCACATTTTTCTGCCGAAAGCATCCTAGAAAGGGCTGCCATTAAAAAATTATGATCTGAAACAGATAAAAGCTTTCAAAGCACAGAATTGACAGCAAAGCCCACCACCCACTCTGTGTTCCCCAACTTCCTGCCTCCACTCTTCCAGTTAGGTACCATAAGCCACAGAAAATTTTTACTTTCTTGTAAAAAATAAATGAATAAAACCAAGTGCCTGGACAAAGAAGCTGACTACAGGAAGAGTATTTGTGATATTCTTGAATGGTCAGAATGTTTCTCCTTCCAGGAAGTGTGGCTGTGAGTGTGATTATTTTATGCAACTGCACTTCAACTTACCAGTGTGTAAGAGTCCAAGAAGCAGATAAGACATCAACAGCTGTTACTCCACACCACTCTATTTCAGCAGAAACAAATGAGAAAAGACACTCCCAAAAAGGTCCTAAGTACATCACCAACCTCACTCTGCCAGGTAATTACTAAAGTATCAATAAAGCTAACTAGAGCTTATCCACAACCTGGAAACAAAATGCTCTGGTGTGGCTTGGCCCTCCTATTCCATCCAAGGCCAGAGCGGTAGCAAGCAGCATCAGTGACCTCTCCCAGGACATTCTTCTGCCCCAATAAACTCGAACTTGCCTATGATATGGGACACCTGGTACAGCTAAATGAACAGATGTAGTTAGCTAGTACATCATCCCTCCTTGAGTTAATAGCTGTAGCCAAAATTTCAGGTGCCCGGCACTGTTGCAGCTGTGTCCCTCAGCCTCATGGATGACATGCATTTTCATTCACCTGTGTAATTCTATTAGCCTGGGTGCATCACAGATCAGTATGGTTTTGCCCATTACTGCTGGAAATTCCAATATACCCCACCTTTCTTTATATATGGTAACCTGAATTTACCAGAAAATCCAATGCACTTATCCCTAATCACATACAAAAAGCTACCATGAGATATTGAATACAAATATTTTTCCTCCACAAAAGTCATAAAAGCTAACTAGAGCCTATCTACAACCTATAGAGCCTATCTACAACCTATTAACTTTCAAAAAGGTGAGTACCTTCAAAAATTATTTGAACCAAAAAAAGAAACTGATTGTTAGACCAATACCTCCCTGTATAAGCCGCTGAGGCTGCCAGTTTAACAGTGCTAAAAGAGCTAAAATGCCTGACTCAAAAGTAACACTTCAAAAAAAGGTTCAAATTACAGACTACATTTTAATTCCCATTACTGAAATGTTAATTCCCATTCCTGACCAAAGGAACACATCCCAGTAATCTGGATTAACAATAGCATTGCTTCTCCCAGTGGAAATAAACTATGTTAGGGCTGGAAAGAAATTTAGAGCTAAATTAGCTAAGTCCCTCATTTTCAGAATGTAAGAAAAAAAGAGATCTAAAGAGCCCAGAAGAAAACAGACTTGAACAGCACTGTCCAACATAACTTTCTTGAAGGATGAAAATGTTGTATACCTGTGTTCCTCAATAGGGTAATCACTAGTTACTGAGCTAGTGAGTACTTAAAAGTAGCTACTGTGACTGAGAAACTAAATTTTTAACTTTAATCTGAATTTAAATTGTTACTTACAGCTAATGGCTACCATACTGGGCAGTGCCATTCTAGAATACAGTTTTAGATTCTGATTATTAGACACTTTTTTTTTTTTTGAGACTGAGTCTCACTCTGTTGCCCAGACTGGAGTACAGTGGCACAATCTCAGCTCACTACAATCTCCGCCTCCTGGATTCAAGCGAATCTACTGCCTCAGCCTCCCAAGTAGCTGAGACTACAGGAGCATGCCACCACACTCAGTTAATTTTTTTATTTTTGGTACAGACGGGGTTTTGCCATGTTGTTCAGGCTGGTCTCAAACTCCTGACCTCAAGTGATCCTCCCGCCTTGGCCTCGCAAAATGCTGGGATTACAGCCGCGAGCCACAGCATCCAGCCAAGACACTTTAAATAAAGTTCCTTAACCTCCTTTTCTGCATATGACACAGGAAATGTCTTATGTTTAAATATCTCACTCAGCAATGTAATCTTGTTACACAGGGACCCAGCCCAGAGCAGGATAGCTGTTCCTCAGAAACCCTAGAAAAATTGAGTAACATCAGTGTCATCCACACAGTTGGAATGAAGGCCCTCTTTTGAAAACCACTCTGACACAAAGTCCCACGAAATCCAAAAAGCCAGAATCTGGATGATTTTGTAAGCACTGCATTACAAGTGCTGGGTCAAGACCAATCACTTCCTTCAAGTAGCTTTGCTGCGATATCAACCTTAACCTTTCTTCAAAAACAGAAAAGCTTTTTTTTTTTTTTTTTTTTTTTTTGCAAGAGAGGGGACTTTGATAGGCTCTGCTGCTTCCAGCCTCAGCCACAAAGCCATGCAGCCTGCCAGTCCCAGGCCTGGGTGAAAAAGAAAATAACAATATTTAACCTCAATTTTGATCTGTGATTATTGCAGGAATTCAAAATATTACATCACTTTGCGTGGACAGAACCTCCCTATGACCTAATAAAAAATCCAAATGATATTAGTTCTCACCCTCTAAGTATTCTGTTCTAAATAAATAATCTTTTATATACTGTCCTTGGCTTCTTTTTAAGGACTTTATTCTTTTCAAAGGCTTGTTAGTTCTCTGATTTTTAGAGCAAGGAAAGGTTAATTTGTGAAAACTAACGTTAATTTTGATACCATTAAGGATTATAAAGAGATTTTTAGTCAAAACTTTTCAGTATGATTTAAAGTTTAGAATTCTCTTCCATTTTGGAAGGGAGGGGAAGAGTGGGAGACGGTAAATGGAGAAGAGAAGATGATAAAACCAAAAGAGCCATATGTTTGCTAACTGGACCTAACTCTAAAAAGCTATTGCCTCAAACCAATAGAAAGAAGACTATGTTCGTTTAAATTAAAAAAAAAAATTATTTCCCTGTGTGCCATCACATCAAAGGGACTAATTTCCTATTTTCTGAATCCCCCAAATGTAATCAGGAAAATAGGGCAAGTAGATAAATGAACAGACAGTGAATACTTAATTTAAATCATGTTTTATCTTCAGATGCAAACAACACTCAAAGATGCAAAGTAAACTCCACAAGCAAGCTTTTTTGTTTTTTAAGAGAATGCTTAAGGGGGTTTTACAATCAAGGGATAAGTAGTGACATCAATGGAATGAACATTCTACTGATTAGTGATTCATACTGTGTTCACATGATCTTGAAAGCCCAGGTTAAGCTGGTTAAAGTGTGGCAACATGTTACAATTGGGAGACTGAGACTGAAGAGGTAAAATGAGTGTGAAGTCCACACACTGTGAGGAGGCAAGCACACTAGCTAGATGATCTACACAGTGATGTTCTACAGCAATTCACTAAGCCTGGGCTCAGAGAGAAAAAATATATACATTGATTCTAAACTAGTCAGTATCTTATGATTGCCAAAAATAAAGTGGAATAAAAGAAATCATGTTATGTTTTCAATCAACTTTCTACTAGTACCGATTTCAGAAGTGAAATTTATTTTAGGAGATTACCCCTATCCTTATCTCTACCCATCCCTATCTTAAAGTACATCTTTTATCCAGCCAATTTAGTTTGTAGGCAAAATGCTTCAACAGCAATGATTATAAAAATGAAATACTAACAAAATCTATTTCCCTAAAGAAAATGAACCCATGTGATATTTGCTTTATGTTATGACTTGTTAGAAGAGCTTCTTTTTTAAAATCAAAACAATGAATAGTTTACCTAATAAGCCCCATATTTAACTATTCCATTATTCTCTAAATACCAGACTGAACTTTTATGTCTAGTACACTTTAAGCTTATTTACAAAACAGTAATTCCCAAGGTTTCCATATGTCATCATGAGATTATCTCCAATTGTAAAAGCGAAATATCAATAGTAATTATATTTCTGTACTTAAATAGAATTAGAAAACAATTCCGTCTTCCATCCTAATTACCCTATTATCCTATAATACACATACTGTATTCTTATACTTATTTTTCTTCCTTTCTGTAATATTCTAGGTCTTCACATTTGTGAAGAATCTACATGCCTCAGCACTTTTTAAATGTCTAAATAATTTAAAATGCAGCTTCAACTAATACCACTTATATCTGTATAGTTTAAAAGTGTTTTGGTGTATGTGTATATTTCATCTAAAGAAAGTGTACTAATTGACTATTTCATTTCAGATACAACAATTATCAACAAATACGTTTTTTGCCTGAGTACTGAATGCCTAAAATGTGCCAAGAAAATGTTCGTATTTCACTTAAAGTTTTAAATCTATGTCTCCAGGAAAAATTTGTTTTAATCCTAAAAATATGATGTTAATATATATCGGCCAGGCGCGGTGGCTCATGCCGGTAATCCCAGCACTTTGAGAGGCCGAGGTGGGTGGATCACCTGAGGTCGGGAGTTCGAGAATAGTCTCCCCCGTCTCTACTAAAAAATTAGCTGGGTGTGGTGGCACATGCCTGTAATCCCAGCTACTCGGGAGGCTGGGGCAGAAGAATCACTTGAACACGGAAGACAGAAGTTGCGGTGAGCCGAGCTCGTGCCATTGCACTCCAGCCTGGGCAATGAGAGCGAAACTTCCTCCCAAAAAAAAAAATACAAAAAATATATATATAATACAAACAACTTGCAACTTTATTATCAACTGGTTAATATTCAACAATTTCCATGGCAGCAAAGTTTCCCAGTGGAGATGGCCTCTATAAAATAACTTAATTACCTGTACACAATTATACAATACAAGCCAAGAGGGAGAGAACTGGAAACTAAGTGTTACAAGCACTAATGCATTTGAATCGTACACTCCTCTTGGCATTCTTCTTTCACTGCATTCTCACAAGAGAATGCAGTTAAAGCTCTACTATTCAACCAAGCCACACTGATTAGTGTCCTGACTGGACAATGCTGGGCAGCAAGTCCTGCAGCCTGAGCCACTGGAAAGAGCAGCAATCCTAAAGGAACTGCCATTAGTCTGCCAGAGCCAGAACATTCTGCTGAGAGGCTCCTCAGCAAAGGGCTGGGTGTGGGCCCTGGCTAGCTGACTTTAGACCTAAAGCTTCCAAAGAGTGCAATGCTGAACAAAATTTTTTAGAACATATTCACCTTCATTTTCATGAAGGGAAAAGGCAAAAGATATCTCCTGAATGGCTTTCACTTCTATCTACTTTTCTCTATTCTCCCCAGCCATTACACTGGTTCATGCCACCACATGGCAAATCTGGACTTGGCAACATTCCACGAAAACACGTACATCACATTCATACAGACACATACAATCATACCCACACACCCAAGTCATTCTCAAGAACCACCAATAATCTTTCACATTATAGATATACATCACTCCCTGATCAAAGTTTTTGAGTAGCTCCTCACTGCACTCAGGATAAAAGTCCAAAGTCCTCAGCATTACAATGCTGAGGGCCCTGTATCACCAATTCCTCTCAATTCCCCAGCCTTATCTCTAGATTGTGATCGCCCTTCACAATCTACCAACAGACCCCCCTTATCTCTAGATTGTGATCCGCCTTCACAATCTATCAACAGACACAACAAACCTGTTCCTCAAATGTGTAGTGCTCTCGCTCACATCCCGGCCTCCACCCATGTTAGTCCCACTGCCTGAAAGGAATATTTGTTTCCATACTCTACTTCTACCCTTCCTGCGGGTCTAGGCTAAAGTGTCACTTTCTCCAGGCTACCTTCCTCTACCTCCACCCCAGCTAGGGTAGGTGCCCCTCCCCTAGAGCACCTGTACAATGTATTGCAACTGTCAGTTTACTTCCCTGTGCCCCCTGCCCCAGAGTATGGGGCCAGCACCTCCTTGCCCACCATTATATCACAGGCATTCAAATATCTGTTAAATATATTCTAAGTTTACTCAGTGAACATAATATGAATGTGGCCCATGCAGTAAGGGAAACATGTCCAAAGTCAGTTATGATACGATGGAAACAAGGCAGCAATGTTGTTATGCTTTGGTATAAAATACAAACTACACGATTGTCAACAAACGTCCTTAGGAAAAGTTAAAACATTGCACCAAAAAGAACACTTTTCACCATAAAAATATTAGTTTTATGGTCACTACTCCTGCTAGGTAAACTGCAGTTCATAAAAAGTATCAGATTGAAAGTATCTAAAAAGAAGCCCTGGTTGCTTATAGGTCAAGTACAACATTAGTGTAACTTTTCCTGTCTGCTGCCACCAAACTCTCTTGGCATTATCAGAACCCTACCGGCTAAAAGTAAAAGGCTGGCCGGGCGCGGTGGCTCATGCCGGTAATCCCAGCACTTTGGGAGTCCAGGGCAGGCAGATCACCTGAGGTCAGGAGTTTGAGACCACCTTAGCCAACATGGCAAAATCCCGTCTCTCCTAAAAAATACAAAAATTAGCCGGGCACAGTGGTGTGCACCTGTAGTCCCAGCTACTTGGGAGGTTGAAGCAGGAGAACTGCTTGAACTCGGGAGGTGCAGGCTGCAGTAAGCCGAGATCATGCCACTGCACTCCAGCCTGGGCAACAGAGCAGGGCTCCGTCTCAAAAACAAATAAATAAACAAAGGTAAAAGGCTATTCCATTCCCTTAGTTTCTAAGCCTTGATATAAGTCTTTCGATAAAGATTCCATTCATGGTAATAGTCCGAAGGACATAAACGTGTTGCCAGGAAAGAGACCTGATACATCCTGAGCATTAGCTGCCACTGGCAGCGACTTTCTTTAGGACATATCTCTTTACAATGAGTTACAATCTGAGGCTTGTGACACAAGATTTTTCCAGGGCAGCAGACTGATGTCATAAACATGATGGTACCATGCACTCTAAAGAGCTCACCAGCTCCACCCTACACTCCCTGTGTGAAGGGGCAAATTATCCACCCAAAGCCTCAGTTTCCCCATCTAATAATGAGATAATTGTTCCTACCTAGCAAGATTCTTGTGGGAATTAGATCGTCCATGAAAGCACTTCACAGGCAAACCAATTATTTTCAAGTCAAAATGAAGGGAAGACTAGAAATATTTTCACATTTTTAGGACTTTTCATATGCCATAACTTATTTTTGACTAATGTCCTTCCACAGGGAAATTTTTGAGAAAGGCAGAAAAATGAGAAAATGAAAATCTACTTCTTTGTCATAACCTTGAGATACGACAACTTCCACAGAAGTCTACGTTAAGATCCACTTTCTAATCTTCCTCTGCACTCCCAAAATTACCCTTAATTTCTGTTAATCATTCCTACAATATGGGAGATAGCAAAAGGAAACTACTTCCATACTTCTTCCCAGATGTCGTCACCAGAAACAATCTTCCTTCCTGCCTCTATGTCTCCAAATACACGGAATCTCTCAAAAAATAAAACTAAAACAAAACGATAAAAGAGAAAAAGGACTCAAATCACAAAAGCCGGCCTTCAAAGTCTCCAGCTTTCTTACTGCAGAACTACAGTCATGTGGTATGATGGAGGCACCTGTTAGGTGGCAATCCATGAAGCTTAAAGTGTTACCAGGAGAATTTAAACTGTAATGGGGGGAGGAAGAGGGAGCTGATTTCCCACCTCACATTTTTTTCGCCTTAACACATGATGGCCAAACAATATATGCTACCCACTGTGAACATTTTTATCATTTTTACTTAAATTGAGAAAGAGGAGAATTTGAGAGCCAACTGAGGAAACTGGATCTCATATTCCCCAATCCAGGCTGACTTCAGGTTTTGTGTGGTTTTTTTCTTCCTTTTTGACAAGGAAATTTTACATATCTCCCAAAACGTGTTTTACATGAAGGTGAGACCTCAGCAGTCTTATAACTTTACCCCAGCCTGGTTCTGGACTCGGTTTTTACAAACGGGTGACGTGTGAATAGCTTCCTAAAAGCAAATGGGGCACTGGGATATAATCTAGGAAGTGATGATGCAAGTCTCCGGAGGACTGGGAGGAGGGGAGGTGAAAAAGTCAGAGGAAATACCCTCCTAGTGCCTGGGCACCAACTCACGCCCCGGGAGGGAGGAAGGGCTGACTTCCCCATGCTCAGGGAAGGGGCACCCCTGCTCCTCCCGGAGCGGTCAACGCCGCCCCCTCATCTCTCCCCGCCGCCCTGCCCCCCTCACCCGTGGCCCGGGAGGCCCCCGTGGGCCCGAGCTTCAGGCCGGCGAGTCCCAAAGGGTGGCAACGCACCCCCGGCAGGGCCTTCTCTGCCCACCCTCAGCTCCCCGCCCGGCACCCCTCCCCGGAACGCGACCCCCACCCCCTCCCCGTAGGCCCGGGATGGGCCCAGCCTCCAGGGTTCCGGCCTCCCGGGCCCCGAGGCCTGCCCAGGCGGCCCTGGCGTCCGCGCCCCCGGCCCCCGCCCCCACCCAGCCGGGCACTTACCCCCAGAAGCCGCAGGGACAGCGAGGCGGCAGGCTGGGCGCTTTGCTGCGCTCGCTCCCAGCGTCTCCCATGGTGCTCGGCGGCGGCGGAGCTCGGCGGCGGCAGCGGTGGCGGCGGCTGGGCCCGGGCCCCGCTCTGAGGAGGCGGTGGCGGCGGCGTCGGGGGGCTCAGGGCGGGGGGAGGGGGAGGGAGCGGGCGCGCGGGCGGGCGCGAGTCCGGGGCTCGGAGCCGGGATTCCAGGCCGGTCAGCTGGAGGCGGGCGGCACCACTCGGCCTGCGGAGACGGGGGGGGGCCGGAGGCGCGGAGAGGAGAAGGAGGGAGCCGAGGAGGAGGGGCGTGCGGACGCACCGAGGACCGCGGGGGAGGAGGGACACAGACGCCCTCGGCGGCTCCCACCGCCGCTCCCCAGCCAGAGAGATGTCCCGTGCGGTGGCGCGGGGAAGGACCGGAAGCCCCCGCCGGCTCCGGAGTCGCAGCGGCCGCTGTGAAGCCCCGGGCCCTGCTGTCTCCGTAACACCGTCCGCTCCCCCGGAGGCTGCGCTGACCGGACAATGGCCGCTCCGCCCCCTCCCCGGCGTGCGCCCCTCCCGAGGAATCACAATGGTCTCGCCCGGGGGAGCCACCGCCAAAGACCAGCAGCTGATCAGCTGGGATCCGGGCGTGCCACTTTGTTCCGTGCCTCAAAGGCGGAGTGCGGGCCTGTGGGAGAAAGCGAGAGCCTCGGGCTGTCGCCCGCGACGGGCGGCTGAGGCCTTCGTATCCTTAGAACTTTTAAAATCTGAAGCAAACTTATCTTCCCCCTGTCTGAAGAAGGGGAGCAGGTTTCTCAGTACTCCGGGGCGCGGTGCCTCCCCCTAAACGCGAATGGTGCGCTCCAAGCGGGAGGGGGAGGAGCAGATTAGTTGTTTAGGGTAAATTGGGCCAGTCCCAGAGTGGCGGCGCATGCGCCCGCAGAACCCGTAACCGAGTGCGAGGAGGGGCCTGGGGGAGCGATGCCAAACGCGGAAGTGGAGCTCTGGCTTCCCGGGGACGGCGGAGTCAAGGTCCCTGGAGCTGCTGCTCTTGCTCCTGGGCGATTCCGGGGAACCTTTCTCCCCAGTTTGCCAACTCTCTGGGAATCTCTCTCTCCTCCTGGTCCCCCCACACCCAAACAACTCTCATAGTTCCACCCTGTATACTGGTCTCTTGACGGGAACTTTTGGGAAATGCCCCTCCCCCAGCCCCTTGTCTGGGGCAAGTTCCTTGTTTCTTCTACCCCACCGGTGTTGGGGAGTTCCTTGTCTCCACTCCCAACCACAGAGCCACAAGTGCATTACCTATGCCCAGGCTAGTCCCTATGCCCAGGCTGGGAGAGCCGCACTTCTTCCTACAGCTGACACGTTTGGTTTTTGGAGGGGAAAGGGGAGCTGTGGCGGAATCAGTAATGGAAATTGGTAAGTGACCAAAGAAGTTTGAGACACTAAAAAAATGAGTCCTTTAACGCTCCTAGTCCTTGATCCTGAGCTCATTCTGATCTCCAAGCAGTCGTGAACAGAGAAACCGATTATTGATGACATTCGGCACGGAGGCAACATCCTCCAGACCTTTTGGAGACCCATCCCTGAGGAAGACTTCCTGGCTCTTAGGAATAGCTGCCGAATACCCTCCCGGCCTGTCGGGTATATCAGAGCCTCAGAGAGAGTATTACCTAGATTAATTTGATTACCAAATGTTGCTATCTTCTTTATATACCAAATCACATTTCTGTTTGTGCATACTCTGTGGGTTTGTTAACATTGATGTTTATTTTGGCCTCTAAAGAGCAAGGATCGTATTTAGCTTAATATCCCACAGATGCTGTTGATGGTGAAGTTAATATTGCAAAAATCAAGCACTTAAAGCCAAAACACCCTAAAACGTGAGTGCTGATTTATTACGCACAATATTTAGTTTTAATTTGGTGGATTTTCCAAAGCCTTCAATAAGTATATCTCTAAGAAAGTGCATAGAAAAAGCCGGACGCTGTGGCTCACACCTGTAATCCCAGCACTTTGGGAGGCCAACATGGGTGGATCACCTGAGGTCAGGAGTTCGAGACCAGCTTGGCCAACATGGTGAAACCCCGTCGCTAGTTAAAAAAAATACAAAAACTTAGCCGGGCATGGTGGCGCGCGTGTAATCCCAGCTACTCGGGAGGCTGAGGCAGGAGAACCGCTTGAACCTGGAGGGCGGGTGTTGCAGTGAGCCGAAATCATGCCATTGCACTCCAGCCTGGGCAACAAGAGTGAAAGCGAAACTGTCTCAAAAAAAAAAAAAAGAAAAAATGCATAGAAAGGATAAAGCCATACAGCACACCTTGCTCCCATTGGATTCATATTACCCTTGAATCTTCATTTAAACCGACATAAAATTCCCACATGCATGAGATACTTAACAGCCCTTGAGTTTGACAAACATTAAGTGGGACTATCTCTCTTGGCATCTTGATGATTTTCTTTTATGTACAGAAAAGGAAACTCGACAACTAAAAGGAGAATTCAACATAAAAAGTGATTGTCATTTTCCAAACTGCTTTCCTGTTTGCCAGTTATTCAACAAACATTTATTGAGTACCCAGTATACACAAGGACTTTCCTACGCACTCTGGCAACTAAAAGGATTAATATTATGTAGCATTCACCAGCAGGTCCCTACATATAATGTAGATAATTTGGTTCCAGTCTTCCTCTCAGACTTCATTTTTTACTCTTCTCTGTTCATCCTGCGAAGCAGACACTAGTTGCCATTCCTCAAATACACCTTGCTTTCTCACATCTCCATTCCTTTGTCCTCCTGTTCCTGACTGCTTCAGCTGCCTTTCCTCTTTATATGTATACACACACACAAGGAAATAATCTTATACAACCCAAGGACACAGAGAGCAGTAAGATCTCATGAAGGACTGAAATAGGTACCTAATACATCAACAGGAAGCTAAGTGTTTGGTTTTTTTCAGTATCTTTTTCTCTCTGGTTACATGTTCTTCCATCTCTGCTTCTCTCTACAAAGCTGCTTTATAATCTCGGCAGAGCTGTTTTCACTGCTTTTTTGGGAACATAATCCAGGTTTACCCAGCCTCACTTCAAGAACAAACAGAGACTAATTAGTATCTAGGAATCCCAATCCCCAGGAGAAAGAAACTGATTGGTTCAGTTTATGTCGGCTTGTGTACTCCTGGTACAATCACCTTTGACCAACACGGCAGTTATGTAGTCAGGTCTCTTTGTTTTGTAATGCAAACATGGCTGCCAGAACCCCATCTTTGTAGGCTGTGTTCTCAAAGAAAGTTATGTACTTGGCAAAGATTCCAAAAAATGTCCACCACAGACCATAAAGGAGTAAATTGCAGCTGAACTTCAAAAGCATAAAGAACAATTGACATGTTAAAGATTTTCAACAGACTGACTCCTACTTAAACAAATTCAGACCTGAATTTAAATGGAACTCCTTCAAAGAAGTCATCCCTGACCCAAGCCCCAATCAAAATTAGGTGGCCCCATTATTATCTTACATGGCACTCTTTTTCTTTATAGTACCTATCATAGTTTATAATTAAATACGTATTTGTGAGTCTCCTCTCCAAAAATCATGTCTGTTTTGTTTACTGTGGTATACACAATACTCCAGGTGCATTTGGGAGGCATTCAATAAATATTTGTTGCATGAATAAAAAGGCACAATAATTTGTTAGTCAATGTGAGACCCACAAATGGATTGGAGTCATAGTTAGACAATCCTGGGGGAATGTCTTAGTTACCAACCCACCCTCCCTAGAAGACATTGAAGCTCTCTGCTTTTTTTTTTTTCTGACCTCGTTCATCACAAGGCTGCTAGCTTTTTTGTCACACTGAAGTTGTATGAGATGAGACAGTATGTAGCTGCTGCTTATGACATTCCTAGCCAGCTAACTCTTTACTCTTAGTTCCCAGTGTCTCTATATATAGAGCCCTTGATCCAATTCCTGTAACAAGCCCACTTAGTTGACTGAAAGCTCAGAGAGGACATAAAATTTCAGGGCATCAACAAATTAGGGGAGCAAAGTGTGGGGGTAATTGGCAGAGCGCTTTTGTCTTAATTGTCTTGACTATTTTCTATCGTGTATTATGTTCCAGATGAACCTGTGATGTGACTCCTGGGAGTAGTTTGCAATCACCATTGGCCCAAAAGGAGCCATCTGCATGCTCAGTGGGGTCTAGTAAAGGATAATATTAATTCTTCAGCAGCCAGAGCTTTTGAAGTAGGAACTGAGGGTGTGTAGAAAACAGCCTGGTATGATTCAAGGTCAGGAGCAAACAATGGCTGCCTTCTTGGTAAGAATTCAAAAGACCTACTTAGTCCTGGAAGACTTTACCAAAAAGAAGGGGCTTGTAGAGACCTGAGAGAAAGCAGATGATCCTCCACTCTAATTCTAATCCCTACCCTTGAAACTCACTCTCAGTTCAAAACCTGTCATCATTATAATCCATCCTAACCTGGTATTAGCCCCAATGTCCAATCCAAACTCTAGACTTAATCCTAATCCTAATATTATCTGTAAAATTTAATCTCAGATCCCAACTCTAGTTTTATGAGCTTAACAGAGGCTCTTTGTCTTGCCACTGAGTTATTTTCCCTAGCTCCTTTTTCTTGTGTCCCTTGACCCTGACTGACTAATGAGAGCAGAGAACCCTATAACATCCTGGACCCCTGGAGAGAATGAGAGCCACTTTCAATAATCCAGGTTGGATCCAAGGCCTTGGGCTGCCAGGAAAGAGAAAGTGGGGCATCTGTGACCAGAGCAGGAGGCAGAGACCCTGCCCAGTCACATTTCTTGTTGCCTAATTCAGGGACTACTAAGCGTCTGAGAGTCCGGAATACATGCACTCCAAGTCACCTGTGTAGACTCAGGAATGTGAGGTACAGTTGGCCCACAGTGGAAGACCTGAGACCACTCTGCAAAACAATATGGTTAGATTAGATGAGTGGCTTTTACGCTGTGTTCTCAGAGAGCAAGAAGTCTGAGTTTTGCTCTCCTGTTTCATTTGAATTTGGTTTTCCAAGGGGATGAGAGATTTTTTTTCAAAAGGCACTGAACCAGATCCTCCCTAAGGTTTCTTCTGGCCCTTGAGTTTTCTGATGTGCGGTTGATTCTTTTAGTCACTTACAGTCCGGTTGGCATGGATAAACTCTCAGAGCCAAGGGAAAAGAAGGGCAACCAAGCATACCATCTCCAGCCCGTCTCAGGAAACTAAAAATGAATTAAATAAAATGAAGAGTGCGACGGGGAAAAGAGGGGAGGAGGGGAGAAAATGCTGCCATTTCACGTCCCGTGTTCCTCACGTTGTAATTGCTGATTTCCCTGCTGCTCACACCCATCTTGGTGTGAAATTTGATTTTGCTGACTTTTAGATTTATTTTCAAGAATGGAAATAATTGTTTTTCCCAGAAATACTTGACTTTGTGGGGAAAAAAATTCAAACAATGAGAAAGCAAAAGTCCTCCCTAATACCGTCGTCCTCCAGAGATACCCTTTGTTAACAGTTGGTATATAGCCCTCTAGGCTTTTCATTTGTGTGTGGTCGTATAAATGGAATCATGTAACACATAGTATACTCTGGCTGATTTTTTTTTAACTTTGAAATATGTCATGCACATCTTCCGTATATAGTTCTGCAGTATAGTCTTGTAGTTAGGGTTCTCTAAAGAAACAGAACCAATGGGAAATTATATATGAGATTTATTATAAGGAATTGGTTTACACAATTATGGAGGCAGAGAAGTCCCAAGATTTGTGGTGTGAAGGCCTGGGAACCAGGAGAATCCATGGTGTAAGTTCTAGTCTGAGTCAGAAGCAGGAGAAGACCGATGTCCCAACTCAAAGGCTTTCAGGCAGAGAGCAAATTCTCTCTCGCTTAGCCTTTTCAACAGAGTGGATAAGGCCTGCCCATCTTGGAGAGGGCAATCTACTTTACTCAGTCTACCATTTTGTTTTAATTCATTCAAACTGCTATAACAAAATACCATAAGGGCCAGGCACGGTGGCTCACGCCTGTAATCCCAGCACTTTGGGAGGCTGAGGTGGGCGGATCATGAGGTCAGGAGATCGAGACCATCCTGGCTAATACAGTGAAACCCCGTCTCTACTAAAAATATAAAAAAATTAGCCGAGCGTGGTGGTGGGTGCCTGTAGTCCCAGCTACTCGGGAGGCTGAGGCAGGAGAATGATGTGAACCCAGGAGGCGGAGCTTGCAGTGAGCCGAGATTGCGCCACTGCACTCCAGCCTGGGCAACAGAGCAAGACTCTGTCTCAAAAAAAAAAAAAATACCATAAACTGGGCAGCTTGTGAACAACAAGAATTTATTCCTCACAGTTTTGGAGGTTGGGAAGTCCAAGATCAAGCCACTGGCAGATTTGATCTGATGAGAGCCCACTTTCTGGTTCATAGATGGTATTTTCTTGCCATGTCTTCATATGGTAGAAGGGGCAAATGAGCTCCCTTGGACACTAATGCCATTCATGAGGACTGTGCCTTTATGATCTAATCATCTTCTAAAAGGCTGTACCTCCTAATGCCATCACCATAGGGATTAGGAGTTCAACATATAAACTGGGGACTGTGTGCGTTGGGGGACACTGTATTCAGACTGTAGCAAATGTTAATCTCTACCTCAAAGACACACCCATAATAATATTTAACCAAACATTTGGGTACTCTGCGGCCCAGTCAAGTTGACACATAGCATTAACTATCACACTAAAATCATGGGCTCCAAACTCAGGCTGCCTAAGTTCAAAATCAGGCTGCCTAAGTTCAAATGTGGGCTCTGCCACCTACTAGCTCAGAGACTTGAGGGAAGTTACTTAGCTGGTCTGTGTCTTCGTTTCCTCATCTGTAACAGGAGGCATTTGTAATGAGCTGTGGTTTTTATCTGCCTACTTCTCCCTGCTCTTCAGGGATGCACACACTCACTGGTTTCGTCAGGGAGCCCTATCCTTCTGGACACAGGAATTTGGATTGGCTCAGGGAAAGGCAGGGCCCTCCCTAGGGTGACTTGCGAGCTTTGTCTTCTGAGATCAAGTGTCCCAAAGACCGTGTAAGCCTGGAGCTGCTGAGGGACCTACCATCTGGAGTGAGGCTGCCTGGGGAATCGAGCCAACAGAAAGGAAAGAAGAGAGATGGAGAGAGAGAGACTAAATCATCAAGACATTGTCTGAGTCCTTGAATCCAACTAAGTCTAACACCAGAGCTACCCTCTGGACTTTTCAGTCACGTGGGCCAATAAATTCCTTCTTTTACCTACACAATTTTCATTATGTTCCATGAGAAAATCCTGACCATCCCTAGTACTATCACCTATTTCATAGGTTTATTGTGATGATTAAAGTGTATAATCTGTGAGGAAATCTTAGCGTAGTATGTAGTGTATAGTACAACTCGGGTCGGGCTTGGTGGCTCACACCTGTAATCCCAGCACTTTGGGAGGCCTAGGCAGGCAGATCACTTGAGGTCAGGAGTTCAAGACCAGCCTGGCCAACTGGTGAAACCCTGTCTCTACTAAAAATACAAAAATTAGCCAGGCGTGGTGGCACACACCTGTAATCCCAGCTACTTGGGAGGCTGAAGCAGGAGAATTGCCTGAACCTGGGAGGCGGAGGTTGCAGTGAGCTGAGATTGCACCACTGCACTCCAGCCTGGGCCACGGAGCGAGACTCTATCTCAAAAAAAAAAAAAAAGCTCCCTAAACACGTACTATTGTTATTATTTGTTTCTTTTTAATGGCTACTGACTATTGTATGTAAATTATTTAAAGAATCTCCTCTTAATTCATTTCTCTCATTGATTCATTTGCTTTCATTTATTCATTCAAAAGACACTTACTGAGCGCTGTATTAGGCTGTTGTTGCATTGCTGTAAAGAAATGCCCGAGACCGGGTAATTTATAAAAGAAAAGATGTTTAATTGGCTCATGGTTCTACAGCCTGCATAGGAAGCATAGCATCAGCATCTGCTCAGCCTCTGGGGAGACCTCAAGGAGCTTTTACTTATGGCAGAAAGTGAGGCGAGATCAGGTACTTTACATGGTGAAAGCAAGAACAAGAGAGAATTGGGGGACAGGGGAATGCCACACACTTTTTTTTTTTTTTTTTTTTGAGACAGAGTCTTGCTCTGTCGCCCAGGCTGAAGTGCAGTGGCAGTATCTTGGCTCACTGCAAGCTGCGCCTCCCAGGTTCACACCATTCTTCTGCCTCAGCCTCCCGAGTAGCTGGGACTACAGGTGCCTGCCACCACGCCCAGCTAATTTTTTGTCATAGAGATGGGGTTTCACCATGTTAGCCAGAATGGTCTCGATCTCCCGACCTCGTGATCCGCCCACCTCAGCCTCCCAAAGTGCTGGGATTACAGGCGTGAGCTTTCCACTTTTATAAACAATTTTACAATGAACATCTTTGTCCATTTGTCCTATTAATGTCTTAGATAAATTTTTTAGTAAAAGAATTTCAGGCTGGTCACGGTGGTTCATGCCTGTAATCCCAGCATTTTGGGAGGCCAAGATGGGCAGATCATCTGAGGTCAGGAGTTCGAGATCAGCCTAGCCAACATGATGAAACTCCATCTCTACTAAAAATATAAAAATTAGCTAGGCATGGTGGCGAGTGCCTGTAAATCCCAGCTACTTGGGAGGCTGAGACAGGAGAATTGCTTGAACACATTAGGTGGATGTTGTGGTCAGCCGAGATCAGGCCATTGCACTCCAGCCTGAGCAACAAGAGCAAAACTCCATCTCAAAAAAAAAAAAAAAAAAAAAAAATGGAAGGCTGGTTGGGCGCGGTGGCTCATGCCTGTAATCCCAGCACTTTGGGAGGCCGAGGTGGGTGGATCACGAGGTCAGGAGATGGAGACCATCCTGGCTAACACAGTGAAACTCTGTCTCTACTAAAAATACAAAAAATTAGCCGGGAGTGGTGGCACATTCCCATAGTCCCAGCTATCCGGGAGGCTGAGGCAGGACAATCGCTTGAACTTGGGAGGTGGAGGTGGCAGTGAGCTGAGATCGCACCACTGCACTCCAGCCTGGGTGACAGAGCAAGACTCCATCTCAAAAAAAAAAAAAAAAAAAAGAATTTCAATGCCACTTAACATTCATTGTATATGGCCAAACATCCCTCCAGAAATCTCGTACCAATTTACACTTCCTCCAATAGTGAATGAGAAAACAGATTTCCCCATACCTCCGTAGCCTGGAGAGATCATCATTCTCTTTGATCATTGCCAATACAAAGGTAAAAAAATGGCACATAATAGATGTTGTAATTTGCATTTTGGGAGTTATTAATGAGGTCTGGGTTTTTTAATGTATATAAATATACCATTTGAATTTGAATTTACTTTTGTGTGGCATTATCTGTCCATTTTTCTACAGGAGCTTTTTTTTTCTTATTTAGCTTAAGATATTAATGTTGGCTTATTTTGTTTTATTTTATTTTTTGAGACAGAGTTTTGCTCTTATCGCCCAGGCTGGAGTGCAATGGCACGATCTTGGCTCACTGCAACCTCTGCCTCCTGGGTTCAAGCGATTCTCCTGCCTCAGTCTCCTCAGTAGCTGGGATTACAGGCGCCTGCCACCACACCTGGCCAACTTTTTTACTTTTCGTAGAGACGGGTTTCACCATGTTGGCCAGGCTGGTCTTGAACTCCTGACCTCAAGTGATCCACCCACCTCGGCCTCCCAAAGTGCTGGGATTACAGGCATGAGCCACTGCGCCCAGCCATTAATGTTGGTTTTAAGAATATTAACTCATTGTCATATGCACTGCAAATTATTTCTCTGTCATTGGTCTCTTAATTGTATCTAGGAATTTTGATTTTCTTTTATTATTATTATTATTATTGTTATTATTATACTTTAAGTTTTAGGGTACATGTGCATAACGTGCAAGTTTGTTACATATGTATACATGTGCCGTGTTGGTGTGCTGCACCCGTTAACTGGTCATTTAGCATTAGGTATATCACCTAATGCTATCCCTCCCCACTCCCCCCGCCCCACAACAGTCCCCGGTGTGTGATCCCCTTCCTGTGTCCATGTGTTCTCATTGTTCAATTCCCACCTATGAGTGAGAACATGCGATGTTTGGTTTTTTGTCCTTGAGATAGTTTGCTGGTAATGATAGTTTCAGAATTTTGATTTTCAAGATATCTAAAATGCAGATGAAATATGTGAATTAACCTTGGCTAATGTTTGAATTGCCTACATGGGCACTCTTTTAAGTCCTCTATTTGTTGCTTAAAGGCAAAAAAGAAAAGGAGAAAATTAAAGGGGGAAAGACAGGATATTGCAGGGATTGGGGAGCAGGCAGCTGAGAGAAATCTTGCCCCCTCAGCCTGCCCCATCCCACCTCATCTCAGGCGGGCTCAGCTTAGAGACCAATAAATGGCCAAGAACTTCATGAATTGGCCCAGCCCATCAGGCTTGATGCCAGCCCTGAGCTCCCTGGGGTGCACCATCCAGGACATGTGCCCCAGCCTTCCCCGTTCTTGTCTAGAGGTTTTAAAACAGCAGCCAGAAGCCACAGCCAGCTGCCATGTAACTCTGAGATCCCAGAGACTGGCCTGAAGTTTTTTATCAAGTCCCCTGCTTGTTTGTACAGATCGTTTCTAGGGGTGACTGCACCACGTGTGGCTGGGATGCAAGAACTGACTCGAGGAGAAGAACCAAGGGTGTTTGTGAAAAACAGAGTTTTAGGATAAAACGGTTAGAATTCATTATTAGGGTGAAATTAGGGAAGGAGCCAGAGTTGGGGAGGTTGGGCTTGAGAGTCAGGAGTAGACATTTCGAATGCCAGATAGAATTAGTGGCTCAAGGAAAGGCTTATGACATGGAAAGAAGCTCAGATGTACAGGATGAAGGTGAAAGGTTAAGACTAGTGTATTCGTTGCCAGGCACAGTGGCTCACGCCTGTAATCCCAGCACTTTGGGAGGCCAAGGTGGGCGGATCACGAGGTCAGGAGATCGAGACCATCCTGGCTAACACGGTGAAACCCCATCTGTACTAAGAAAAATTAGCCGGGCGTGGTGGCGGGTGCCTGTAGTCCCAGCTACTCGGGTGGCTGAGGCAGGAGAGTGGCATGAACCTGGGAGACTGAGCTTGCGGTGAGCCAAGATGTGCCACTGCGCTCCATCCAGCCTGGGCCACAGAGCGAGGCTCAGTCGCAAAAAAAAAAAAAAAAAAAAAGATTGGTGTGTTCGTTTGGGTTTCCCCAGAAGCTGAGCCTAAGATAAGGATTGAGAGGTACAGAGAACACAGCTGGGGATGGCAAGATGGCCAATAAAGGGTGTATCATCGAGCCAGTTATCACTGGGAGTGACTACAGCTGTGGAGACTGTGCAAAACCTCACATTAAAGCCATCCCATCTGAGGAGTAGGGGGAGGTGGCACACTGAGTTTTATATACCCACTTCCATCAATAGTTGACATAGATCATTGCACTTCAGCCTGCCTTGGCAGGCAAAACAGGCTTCTCTGGTTTCAGAGAAAACCCTCAGGCAAAGACATGCAGAGACAGGCCATTGGAATTTGGTGGGATCACTGAAGTGGTAAGGGCTGAGGGATACGGACCAGACCAGCATCTACAGTGTCTTCTATACCTGAAGACAAGTGTGTGTGTGTAGATTCGAGAGATGTGATATTTGCTAAAATTATCCAGGGGTTTCTTCCTAAGGTCGTGATTAATCAGGTAAGGCTGGTTGTCTTCTGATTAGAAGTTAAGGAGCAGACTTGAGGTTATAACTGAGATTAGAGAATTTGAGTTCTAGTACAAGCACTCAGGATATTCATCCTGCCCCAAGTTGCATAGCTTGGTGAGCCACACAGGTGGTGAACCAGGGCAGGATTGGGGCCTGGTCTGTGTTACTCCAAAGCCCAGTAAGAGGACAGAGGGCAAGATGGCCTGTTATAGGGAGGGCGGTTTCCACAGAATCCTTGCCGCCTGCAACTCCTTCCCCGGCAGCCAGGAAACTGGGCTAGAAGGAGGCTGTGCAGCTGCCATCTGTTCTCCCGGCTCAACTGCCTGGCAACTGCCTGCCCATATCTGCTCTCTGCTCTGGAGGAGGAGGCATTCCTCCACGGCCCATCGGGCAGGACGAGGAGCTGTGCCCTTGCCAAGGCTGTACCACATGATGGATTCAATGATGATGACTTTCTGATGTGGGGGCTGCTCAGTCATGTAGCAGACCCAATCCCATCTGGTGTATGTTCTTGAAAGGGCTGCTGGAAGAAAAAATCCACATACTGCTCATGCTGGTGGGAGTGTGTGCGTGTATACACACGTACAGGAGGAGTGTGTACACACAGGTATAAGTACACAGGTGTGAAGCTAGATGTGTTTGTATGTGTGCATGCGCACGCACATACGGGGGGGGACCATGAACATTGAGAATTCAAAACTGTTGCGTTCAATTTCCTTCTCTGACATCATTGAGCAAATAAGTCCTTAATAATTAATAATGCTTCTGTTTTTTAAATGCTTTCCACGTGGAGTAACTTAGTAGGTGCTTTATACACTTTGGTTATTGTAGTTAATATAAATCTTATAAGTGCCACGCAACAGAAATTTTATCTTCTTTATGCTACAGATGAGAAACCAAAGTTTGTGAGGCTAAATGAGCTGTCCAACACTCAATTTGTAAGTGGCAGAGCCGGGTTTCAAGACCATGTCTCTTATTCCACAGTGCATGATATTTAATTTTCATCCTCTCCTAAATCTTCTCAATGAGAATGAACCAACAAACTACAGCTACACACAACAATAGGAGTGATTTGCATAAAATTAATGTTGAGCAAAAGAAGCCAGACAGAAAAGAATACCTACTACACGATTTCATTTATATGAAGTTCAAAAACAGGCAGAACTAATCTACGATGTCAAGAGTTAGGAGAATGGTTAGCCTTGCAAGGGGCAGGGAATGACTGGAAGGGGACACTGGAGGGACGTGTGGGGGCCTAGTAATTGGTAATATTTTCTGTCATCCAGGCAGGAGTGCAATGGTGCAATCACAGCTCACTGCAGCCTTGAATGCCCTGGCTCAAGTGATCCTCCTACTTCAGCCTCCCGAGCAGCTGGGACCACAGGCATGCACTACTATGTCAGGCTAATTTTAAAATTTCTCTTAGAGATGAGATCTCACTATGTTGGCTCAGGCTTGAACTCCTGGGCTCCAGCAATTCTGCATCCAGTCGGTAATATTGTGTTTCTTGACCTGGTGCTAGTTACATGGGTGCATTAAGTTTGTGTGAATTCATTGAGCTGTGTAGGTATGGTTTGTACACTTTTCTGTATGAATGTTTCATCTCAGTAGGAAGTTCAAAATGAAAAGAAAAACCTTGCCAGGTGCTGAGAGGAATTTAGAGAAAGAAAGCACCACTGGGCCTGCCCTTATGGGGCTTCTCTTCTAATCACGGGGACATAGTCTGAGCCTCAGGAAGTTTCTAGGCTGTGGAGTAGGAAGTCTTGAAGTCAGTGGACTCTGAGCTGAGTGTTCCAGGGGAGCTTACAAGAAGAATGAGGAGTGACAAGGAGAGTTAAGTCTAAAGACTGGGCCGCCAGAGGTGGTCAATATGCAGTGGCCCAGAGAAGATAGCAGCATTGACACCCCAGCTGGATCCTCTACTCCCTATGGGATCTAGAGAAAACTATTCAACCCTTCAGAACCTTGGTTACCTTCCTTGTGCAATGCAGTCACTGGTAGTAAAGGCTCTTTGAGGACTAAATGACACTATATAGTTAAAACACCTGGCACAGAGCATGGTACATGGCTGGCATTCAAGTAAAGATGTGTTTGGAAAGTGGAAGAAAAGATGCTCTGGAATCTGAGAGCTTCCTCAAATATCAGAAAGGCTGGCAGACGGAAGGTGCCTCACTCACACTGGATAGCTGCGTGGCCAGATCGAAGCCATTTATTACCATGGGGTGGGACCTGCTCTGTGATGGGCAGGCTGGCACAAGGTTGGTGGCAGCAGCTGGGACTAACTGATAAGCTCTACAAGGAAAGTCCCTGGGCTGGGTACGGTGGCTCACACCTGTAATCCCAGCACTTTGGGAGGCTAAGGCGTGAGAATTGCCTGAGCCCAGGAGTTCAAGACCAGCCTGGGCAACATAGTGAGTCCTCATCTCTACAAAAAAATTAATGAATAAAATAAAAAATTAGCTGAGTGTGGTGCATACCTGTGGTTCCAGCTGTGGTCCCACCTACTCAGGAGGCTAAGGTGGGAGGATCCCTTGAGGCTAGTAGGTCAAGGCTGCAGTAAGCCATGATGGTGCCATGCACTCCAGCCTGGGTGACAAAGACCCTATCTCAAAAATAAATAAGTAGGCTGGGCATAGTGGTTCACGACTGTAATCCTAGCACTTTGGGAGGCCGAGGCAGGTGGATCATTTGAGGTCAGGAGTTTGAGACCAGCCTGGTCAACATACTGAAACCCCATCTCTACTAAAAATACAAAAATTAGCCGGGCATAGTGGTGGGCGCCTGTAATCCCAGCTACTCGGGAGGCTGAGGCAGGAGAATCACTTGAACCGGGGAAACAGAGGCTGCAGTTGAGCTGAGATCGCACCACTGCACTCCAGCCTGGGTGACAGAGTAAGACTCCATCTCGATAAAGAAAAAAATAAAATAAAATAAATAATAAATAAATACAATGAAAGTTTCCCCGAGAGAGATCCAAGAAAAGGGACAGAGGAAAAGACATAGGCTTAGGGGAGTGAGGACAGTTTCCCAGGTTGGTAGCCCAGTCAGAGAGAACTCTGGGGGAGAACAATCTAATTTTATAGAGGCTTATGAAGCTGTGTGCTGTGCAGTGGGAGTTCTTTCCCTATGAAATTGTTTAGAATCCACCCCTCAATTTTTTCCCAAAAAATACAGAGACCAATAATAGAATTTGTTTTGAAAACTTGAAGGGACCTAGTGTGGCCAGACTGAGTGAGTATCAGCAACCTGAAGACAACTGACAGATGAGTTACCCAAGAAAACTTCCTGACTCATCTCCAAACTCAAATGCCAAATACCCCAAGAAGGTTTATTTCCCGATATTCCTCTTAGAATTTTGCACTTTCTTGTTCATGCTCCATACTATACACATTGCATGGCCCACGGGAACTGGTGCACGAAAAAGAGCCTTGCATCAGTTATTTTCTGCTTATAACAGACACCCCCCAAAACAGTGGCTTAAACACAACAGCAGTTTATTTTGGTTTCATTTTTAAAAAGTCCAGCTGACACAGTGGATGGAGGCAGCAGTGGGCTATGATTGCATTATTGCACTCCAGTCTGGGCAGCAGAGCAAGACTCTGCCTCTAAATAAATACATCAATAAATAAGCAAAAAAGAAAAGAAGTCCATAAAAACTCATGCTTCAAAAGATGCCATCCAAAAAATGAAAAGACAGGCCAGAGACTAGGAGAAACTAATCCAAGATGTACACACACACACACACTTGAAACTCAATAATAAAAAGACAACAATTAAAAATGGACAAAAGGGACGGGCACAGTGGTTCATGCCTGTAATCACAATACTTTGGGAGGCTGAAGCGAGAGCATTGCTCAAGCTCAGGATTTCAAGATCAGCCAGGACCACATAGTGAGATAGTGTCTCTGCTAAAAATCAAAAAAATTAGCCAGGCATGGTGGCATGCATCTGTAGTCCCAGCTACTTGGGAAGCTGAGATGGGAGAATCATTTGAACCTGGGAAGCCAAGCCTTCCATGAACTGTGATCATACCACTGCACTCCAGCCTGGGTAACAGAGTGAGACCTTGCCTAAAAAACAAAACAAAACAGACAAAACATTTGAATTGACAATTCACCAAACAAGGTATATAAATAGCTAGTAGGCACATGAAAAGATGTTCAACATCATTAGCCATTATAGAAATGCAGCTCAAAACTACAGTGAGATATATCACTTCGCATCCACTGGAATGACTGTTACCAAAAAGACATACAGTAACAGGTCTTGGTGAAGATATGGAAAAACTGGAAACCTCATCTAGAATGTAAAATGGTAGGAAACTTCACATGGAATGTAAAATGATAGGAATATAAAATGGTACAGATACTTTGGAAAATCGTTTGGCAGCTTCTTGATAGGGTAAACATAAGTTTACTATACAAGCCAGCAATTCCACTCCTATGTATCTACTCCCCAAGAGACATGAAAATATATTCTACACAAAGACTTGAACACAAGTGTTCATATCAGTGTTATTCATAATATCCCCAAAGTGGAAAAAACTGAAATATTCATTAACTTGTGAATTGTATAGCCATACATTGGAGTACTATTCAGCAATAAAAAGGACAAAAGGTTGCGTGCAGTGGCTCACGCCTGTAGTCCCAGCACTTTGCCAGGCTGAGGCAGGCAGATTGCTTGAGTCCAGAAGTTCAAGACCAGCCTGGGCAACACAGGGAGATCTCATCTCTACAAAAAATACAAAAAGTAGCTGGGCATGGTGGCACGAACCTGTAGTTCCTGCTACTTGGGAGGCTGAGGTGGGAGGATCACTTGAGCCCAGGAGGTGGAGTCTTCAGTGAGCTGAGATCATGCCATTGCACTCCAGCCTGGGCAACAGAGTGAGACCCTGTCTCAAAAGAAAAAAGAAAAAGGAGAAAAAGCACAGATACATGTTATAACATGCATGAACCTCAAAAACACTATGCTTAGTGAAAGACCACATATTGTATGATTCCATTTGTATGAAATGTCCAGAAGAGACAAATCCATAGAGGCAGAAAGTACATTTGTGGTTACCAGTGACTGGGGGTGTGAAAAGTAATGAGGCCAAACGGGCAAAAGATTGTGGTGAGGGTTGCACCATTCTGTAACTTTATAAAGTCATTCCTGCTGTTCCTTATTTTTTGTTTGGGTTTTTGCTGTTGTTGTTGTTTTAGAGACAAGTCTTGCTTTGTTGCAGACTGGAGTGCATGGCTCACTGTTGCCTCAAACTCCTGAGCTCAGGGGATCCTCCCACCTTAGTGGCATGTACCACTATGCCTGGCTAATTTTTTAATTTTTTTTTTAGATACAGGCCCTTGCTATGTTGCCAAGCTGGCCTCAAACTCCTCGCCTCAAGCAATCCTCCCACCTTGGCCTCCCAAAGCACTGGGACTACAGGTGTGAGCCACCATGCCCAGCCAATTTTTGTTTGCTTTCATTAAAGTATAATATATTAGGTCGGTGCAAAAGTAATTGCAGTTTTTGCCATTATATGCAATGTCAAAAACGCAATTACTTTTGCACCAACCTAACACATATGAAAAAGTGCACGTCTAAAATGTACAGCTTGACTTATATGCAAAAACACACAGAGACCACACCTCTGTATAACCACCACCCAGGTCAAGATGGTGAACATTTCTGGCTGCGCGCGGTGGCTCATGCCTGTAATCCCAGCACTTCGGGAGGTTGAGGCAGGTGGATCACCTGAGGTCAGGAGTTCGAAACCACCCTGGCCAACATGGTGAAATCTCATCTTTACTAAAAAATACAAAAATTAGCTGGGCCTGGTGGCAGGCGCCTGTAATCCCAGCTACTTAGGAGGCTGAGGCAGGAGAATCGCTTGAACCCAGGAGGCGGAGGTTGCCATGAGCCGAGATCCTGCCACTAAACTCCAGCCTGAGTGACAGAGTAAAACTCCGTCTAAAAAAAAAAAAAGGATAGTGAACATTTCCAGCACCCAAGAAGGCTTTTTTCCCTAGCCAGCCCCTCACAAAAGCTATCACCATTCTGATTTCTATCACTATAGGTTAGAGTGTTGCCCGTTCTTAGAACTCAGAGCAGGCACTCAACGGTATTGGCCACTCTCTGCCATTGGAGGGGGTCTCTCCTAGGTTCCTTCTTGATCCTGTGATTGCATGTGATTGCACTCTAAGCCCAGTGAGGATCACAAATTCTAAATCCTACCTGGGACAGAAAAGCAGCCGAAGTGGTTGGGTTCAAGGAGGGACTAGGATGAACCATGGGGTCCAGGCTGTGTGAAACAAGGACAGCCATATTCAGCTCCAACCACCATTCCTGAGGTCTGCATCCAGTCAGTGCTATCAGCTGGGAACCCTGGGCTTTTCTCTCTTCTTCTCCTTTCTGGGCCTCCTACCCCGCTCCTTTGCTATGCAAAGCAATTCAGTTCCTCTTAGCCTGGTCTTCTCTTGCAGCTTGGGCCCACAGCCTGTCTTCTTTCTCACCAAAATCGCCTATGAAGACTCATCAAGGTGTTTTCCTAAATGAAAGAAACAACTACTCATGAGGTAGGAGGAACCACATCCGCTTCTTAAAACATAGCACACTTTTGTATTTCCTGCTTTTGTTCCATTTTAGAGATGAAGAAACTGAGACCCAGAAAGTTTAAATTACTTGCCCTGATCACAAAACTCATAACTGGTGAGTTGAATCCTGACTCCAAAGTCCATGAAGTTTGGCTTGTTCATCTCTGTAGCCCCAGAACTTAGCAAAGTGTCAGAACACGTGGTCAGAGCTCAATTAGTGCATGTCCTATTTGGATCTAATTAAAGGATGGCTGGCGGGTGTGGGTGGACGAAGAGGTCCTGGGCCTGTGAGGACAACTGGAGCAGAGAGAGGACAAATTGTTTAAGGAGTCGGTGGAGGGTGCTGAAGGGAGAGGGGGCTGGGCCCCCATGCTGGCTGCCTGGAGCGGGCTGCCCCTCCCTGGCTTCTCTCCCTCCTGCCTTCGAGGGGGGCTGGTGCTCTGGGCAGAGGCTGCTGCCATCATTCATCAAAGCCCAGTAGCCTGAGGAAGCTCAGGGGCCATCCTGTAGGACACTTTCAATCAACTTTGGTTCAATTTATTCCCTCTAAACGACTCTGAAATGTAAATAAAATTAAATTAATGCTGCTGTATTTGTCTCTGGTTAGGGCTGTAATGGGCTTCAGTAATGCTGCCCCTGAGATCAGCTGTGAAGAGAGAAGCTCTGACAGTAGCAGTGTGGCCAGCTTTGTGACCCCCTCACACCATCACTCCTCCATCCTCCCTGCTCTGGAGGGACAGACTACACTCTCCACATTCATCAGTGGGAGGGGTGAGAGGCTGTGGCACCTTCACCCCTTCTTCTTCTTTTTTTTTTAGATGGAGTCTCACTTTTTCACCCAGGCTGGAATGCAATGGCACAATCTCGGCTCACTGCAACCTCTGCCTCCCGGGTTCAAGCGATTCTCCTGCCTCAGCCTCCTGAGTAGTTCGAAAAAGTCCTTCTGCCCTGTTCTAAAGCTCCAAAAATGTGGACACTGAGGGGGCTGGGGCAGTGGCAATGGGAGTATCTGTGGCAAGCAATCAGGTGGTCCCGGCAGGCTTGTGCTGAGGCTGAAGAAGAACGGGCGGGCCGGATGCAGTGGCTCACACCTGTAATCCCAGCACTTTGGGAGGCTGAGGCAGGTGGATCACCTAAGGTCAGGAGTTCGAGACCAGCCTGGCCAACATGGTGAAACCCTATCTCTACTAAAAATACAAAAAAGTAGCTGGGCGTGGTGGCAGGAGCCTGTAATCCCAGCTATTCGGGAGGCTGAGGCAGGAGAATTGCTTGAACCCGGGAGGTAAAGATTGCAGCAAGCCAAGATCGTGCCATTGCACTCCAGCCTGGGCAACAGAGCAAAACTCCATCTCAAAAAAAACCAATTGATGTCAGGGTGCCAAAATCACCTCTGATTGAGAACCACAGCCTTGCAGGGAAGGTAGGGAAATGAGGGTGCACAGGAGGAGTGGATGACAGAATCCTGCAAGACATGCCCATCTTTCCACTCTCTGTCTCATCTAGCCTGCCCCCAAGATGGCATCTAAAATCTATCAACATTGTTCTAACATAAGTAATAAATGGCCATCTAAGCCTTTGGACTGAACACCAGGAACTCTTCCCTCCAGCAGCCTCCTCCACCCTCTCCCACTCCAGTTCCCCAATGTACCTAGCTCAGCCTCAAGAACCAAAAAGCCAAGAAAGGAGATTCCTTTGGGATTCTCCATTAGCAGAGATGCCCCAGGTGAAGGAGGTTTCAATACATTGAGATTCTCCAAGGAGAAAGAAATTTCTTGCCAAGAGGAGATTTCTGAAAGACGGAAATTCCAAGTAGGAGGCTATTTTCCAACAGAAGTAGGGCCTCAACACTTCTGACTGAGTGGGCTATTAGAATTTGTCAATATCTTTCTAGTATTCAACTGCCCACACCCCCAGAAGGGGCAGGGCAGGGCAGGGCAGGCCAGGGCAGGGGCTGGTGGAAAACTCCCACACTCTGCTCCCTCAAGCTGGGGCAAGAGAAAGCTAGGAAACGTGAGGAGCATTATCTCCCAGGGTTCAAAGGTCCTGGTGACAAAGGCAATGACAATGAATTTGCCCAGGGAGAGGGAGGACAGAGGCGAGTCCCCATCCCCTGTGTCCTTTCACCTCTCACTTCAGCCTTCTCAATTTAGAGAACAAACTGTGGGGAAACGGTCCTGTGACTTTAACTCTATTTATACATCTCCTAAAGCTTTTATGTGGTCCAGAAGAAGGCCTGGCCAGAACATTCCAGTTTACACAGAGGAAATCAAAGAAAATGTTTATAATCACAGGACAAAGCCTGAGCCCAGACATACAACAGGAGCAGGGAAGGGGGATGGGGAGGCACCCCCACCTCCTACTGGATTCGTTATCACAAAATAATTAAAATCCCACCTCCCATCTTTGTAATTCCTCATAATCTGATTTGCGTGTATGTGTTCGGCTATTTTTCTGCCTCTTGCCAAGGTCTGTTCCTGGCAGAATTTCTGATTTTGGGAAGTCAGTAAAAAGCCGTGGTTCAAAAGTACATTCATAATCTGGAGAATTGTCCATCAACCAGCTTTGTGTCAGTAGGATGTTTATTTGATCCATGGCTGCTGGGCTTATTAACTTATTGTAATGTGCTGATCCAGATCCAACCGCTCTTGTGCTAAGTCTTTGGACTAATTTTTTTCCTGCTAATTCTGCCATGCTAGGACACCCTAATGCAGATGATAAAGAATCCAGTGATAGAACAGATGGGTGAGCACTTCACATATCTTCACATCGTTCTGTTAGCATGGCAGTGACTTCCCAATACAGCCTTCATCCCTTCCAGGTGTACAGAAGAGCCGCTTTGATCGTTCCATACTGGTAGACACTGTGCACCAGCCTCTCAGGACAGATGGAAAGGAGTGGGTTTAAAGTGCAGTGGCAAGGACCGAAGTTCCGCCCTCAGTGACTCCTCCACCTCCTCTACAGAACCCCTCTTTGTATCGCAGTTTCCCTGGGCCCTTGCCTGCCTGCTCCCTCCAGCCGCAGCCCTCCCTGGGTTGTCCCAGCCTCCCAGCTCCAAATGGAGCCTCATCCTTGGGGGCTGGGCCTGGCATACAAAGTGAACTTCATGGACTCTCTCTCCCTACCACGTCCCAGGACGTGGTCAGGAATAATTGCGGGAGTGTAAGGAACCCAGATTTTCCAGACCCTTGCTGGAGAGCTAAGGTTTGAATCCATGCCGTTTTTACTCCAAAGCCCTTTTAGGACAAATAAGACGAAGCAAGACTCTCTGTCCACCATGGCACTGCCCTCCTACCCTGTCTCCACCAGTAGCAGGTATCCATATCCCCAGCCTTCTCTCCAACTGCCTCCTTCAAGATGGGGGCATTAATACTCTACTGATGGCACAGAGCTTGGCCACTGTGCCAGCTCCCCCTCTTTGACTGTGATGAATGATGAGTGACTACAGCGGCGAAGTGTGTGTGTGTTTTCTAAACAGATGAGGGGAGGTGAGGCAGACAGAAACAGGAGGCAGAACGAGAGGCCCAGATACAAAGGTTGACTGATGAAGAAAGAAAGCAATGGGTTGGAAGGAGAAGAGAATCAAAATGGGACTCTAACAGAGACCAGGGTAGATTGAGAGGAGCCACAGGAGCTGAGTTTATCACCTTGTGCCTGTTTCCTTGAGCATTTAATGGGAACAATAATAGTACCTACTTCAGAGGGGTATTGTGAGGGTCAAATGAGCTAATATATCTAAAGTGCTGGAACAGTGATAGGTGGCTGGGCCTAGTGGCTCACATTGGTAATCCTAGTGCTTTGGGTTTTTTTTTTTTTGATGGAGTCTTACTCTGTCGCCCAGGTTGGAGTGTGCAGTGCTGTGATCTCAGCTCACTGCAACCTCCACCTCCTGTGGTTCAAGTGATTCTCCTGCCTCAGCTTCCCAAGTAGCTGGGATTGCAGGCACCCACCACCACACCCGGCTAATTTTTTTGTATTTTTTTTTTTTTTTGAGACGGAGTCTTGCTCTGTCGCCCAGGCTGGAGTGCAGTGGTGCAATCTCAGCTCACTGCAAGCTCCGCCTCCCAGGTTCACGCCATTCTCCTGCCTCAGTCTCCCGAGTAGCTGGGACTACAGGCGCCTGCCACCATGCCCGGTTAATTTTTTGTATTTTTAGTAGAGACGGGATTTCACTGTATTAGCCAGGATGGTCTCGATCTCCTGACCTTGTGATCCGCCCGCCTCGGCCTCCCAAAGTGCTGGGATTACAGGCGTGAGCCACCGCGCCCGGCCTGTATTTTTAGTAGAGATGGGGTTTCGCCATTTTGGCTAGGCTTCATCTCGAACTTCTGACCTCAGGTGATCCACCCACCTCGGCCTCCCAAAGTGCTGGGATTACAGGTGTGAGCCACTGCCCCTGGCCTGTAATCCCAGTGCTTTGGGAGGCTAAGGTGGGAGGATCTGTTGAGGCCAGGAGTTCTAGACCAGCCTGGGCAACATAGTGAGACCCTGTCTCTACAAAAAATAAAAATAAATTAGCCGGGTGTGGTGGTGGCGCACCTATAGTCCCAGGTACTGGGGAGGCTGAGGTCGGAGGATCACTTGAGCCCATGAGGTTGAGGCTGCAGCGAGCCGTGATGTGATTGCACCACTGCCCTCCAGCCTGGGTGACAGAGCATGAGCCACTGTCTCAGGCAGGATTGGCTTGTAAGGATTCTTAAATGCAGGATAGTATTTTAAGCTCTTCTCAGTCATTTACATCCTTATGAGAATGAGTTTCAGCTACTTTCACCAGAGCAGGTTTTATAGCAGACAAGGCAGAAGGCAAAAGGGTTTGGGACAATTTGGCCTGGGTGTGGTTGGCCCTGAAGTAAGGGCTGATAGAGACACCATGTAGCCAGGGCCAGGCTTTTTTTTTCTTTTCTTTTTTTTTTTTTTTTTTGAGACAGAGTCTCGCTCTGTCACCAGGCTGGGGTGCAGTGGTGCGATCTTGGCTCACTGAAACCTCCGACTCCCTGGTTCAAGCGATTCTCCTGCCTCAGCCTCCTGAGTAGCTGGGATTACAGGCATGTGCTATCACACCTGGCTAATTTTTGTATTTTTAGTAGAGACAGGGTTTCACCATGTTGGCCAGGCTGGTCTCAATCTCCTGACCTCGTGATCCACCTGCCTCAGCCTCCCAAAGTGCTGGGATTACAGGCGTGAGCCACCGTACCCGGCCTAGGGCCAGCCATTTTATCCCAGACAGTTTTCTGTGATTGAGCCTGGGCTAGAAGCCAAATAGAAAGTGGCACACATCTGAGTCATGCTGTGCATGCATGTGGGGTCAGGGCCAAGGCTCAAACACTCACTTTGGGACACACAGTAAAATCTCCATAACCTGAGGGGGTGAGAAAGAACAGTGCAATGGTTACAAAAGTAATCTGAAACCATACTGCCTGGATTCAAATCCTGGCTTCTGAATGTGCAACCTTGACTAAGATAATAAATCACTTTGCCTTAGTGTCCTCATCTGTCAAGTGAGTGTGATGATAATACCTGATTATAGGGCTGTTTTGTTGTTGTTTTAGAGATAGGGTCTCACTATGTTGCCCAGGCTGGAGTGTAGTGGTGGTATCATAGCTGACTGTATCCTGTAACTCCTGGACTCAAGCAATCCTCCCACCTCAGCCTCCCAAATGGCTGGGACTACAGATATGTACCGCCATGCCTGGTTTCACAGTGCTGTTTTGAAGACAAAATGAGCTCATACACTTAAAATGCTTTGAACAGTACCCAGCAACAAGTAAGTTCTCCATATGGCATGGGTATTTTTTGTTGTTGTTTGTTTGAGACAGGGTCTCGCTATGCTGCTCAGACTGGTCTCTAACTTCTGGCCTCAAGCGATTCTTCTGCCTCAGCCTCCCTAGTAGCTGGGGTTGTAGGAGTTCTCCACCGTGCCTGGCTATGGCATGGGTCTTATCATTACCATCATTATTCCCACTATTAGTTGTAAGACTCTGAATTGAGAATAAGGACACCTTGATCTCATCTTGGTATCTGTGGCTCCTCCTCCTTATCACTTACACTCCTGTGGGGCTAGTTACCCAATCCTCTATTAGTCCCTAAATTGCTCCCCACTCTTTCCTTCTCCAGGGATGGTTTCCCAGGGACCAAGTTAGTTTACTGTGACCCTGGGATTGGATCAGGGTCACCTGCCCAGAGCTTTGACATTCAGAGGCTCTACCTAGGAATTTGAAATTGAGAGAGGCTGGGCACAGTGGCTCACACTTGTAATCCCAGCACTTTGGGAGGCCGAGGTGGGAGGATCACTTGAGCCCAGGAGTTGGAGACCAGCTTGGGCAACATAGTGAGACCCGATCTCTAAAAAAAAGGCCAAGTGTGGTGGTGCATGCCTGTAGTCCCAGCTACTCTGGAGCAAAGGTGGAAGGGTCGTTTGAGCATGGGAGGTAGAAGCTGCAGAAAGCTGTGGTTGTAATATGCACTTCAGCCTGGGTGACAGAGTGAGACCCTGTCTCCAAAAAGAAAAAAGAAAAAGAAAAAGAAAAAAAAAGAAATGGAGAGAAAGAGAGAGTGAGAAAGCTGTCTGCAGGGGGCCTGAGTCAGGCTCAACTCAAGGCTTGTCCTATAATCTAAGCTCGTTTTGGGCAAAGACTATGTATGTTGGGGCCAAGTTGTGATGGTAGCTTTGGATTCCCCAAGACACGCCTCTGTCTTTATAATAATACATTTCCCTCTTTGTCCTTAAGTTAGTTTCCATTGCTTGCAAGCAGAGTTCTAACAAAAATTCTTGAGTGTGTGTGTAATCGTATTCTCTGTTATATTGACAGTTTGCCAGTCTGACTCCCATGGCCTGGGCACTGCTTGAGGGTCATGACTGAACCTTCTATTTCTATATTCCCAGTGCTGAGCATGGTGTTGGACACACAGCAGATGCTCAGTACTGTACTGAATGAGTACAGATATTGGGGTGGGGACAGAGGGCAGGTATTTATTAGCACATGCTATGAATGCCATGCTCTTTCTGTATGTTACCCTCCTTGATCCTCCTCAGAGAATTACTGTTAAAATGTTATCTCCATTTTACAGAGCAAGAAACTGAGACTTAGAGGGTATATTAGGAATAGGTTCTGTTGCAAGTATCAAAGGCCCTGAGAGAAGTTTATTTCTCACTTAAGTGAAAGTCCAGAGGTGAGCTGTCCAGGTATTGCAGCTCTGCCGCATCAAGTCCTTTGGGCTCATTGCTCCATTGTCTCTAGGATGTGCCCCTTGTTATCGTGGTCCAAGATGGTAGCTGGAGCTCCAGCCATCATGTCTTTGTTCCAGGTAGAAGGCAGATGAAGGGAGAATGAAGAAGGGAGCAAAGGGTGAATGACTTTTTTTTTTTTTTTTTTTTTTTGATGGAGTCTCACTCCGTTGCCAGGCTGGAGTGCAGTGGCGTCATCTTGGCTCACTGCAACCTCCACCTCCCGGGTTCAAGGGATTCTCTTGCCTCAACCTCCTGAGTAGGTGGGATTACAGGTGTGTGCCACCATACTCAGCTAATTTTTGTATACTTAGTAGAGATGGGGTTTCACCATATTGGCCAGGATGGTCTTGATCTCTCGACATCGTGATCTGCCTGCCTTGGCCTCCCAAAGTGTTGGGATTACAGGCGTGAGCCACCTCGTCTGGCCAGGTGCATGACTTTTAAGGAAGCTTTGCTAAAGCTACCACATGGTACTTCTTCTTATGTCCCATTGGCCAAAACTTAGTTATATGCCCACTAAGGGAGTCTGGGAAATGTCTTCTGGGTGGTCATGTGCTAATCCAAAATTTGGAGGTTCTATTTTTTTAATTTTAATTAATTAATTTTTATTTTATATTTTTTGAGATGGAATCTCACTCTGTTACCCAGGCTGGAGTGCAATGGCACAATCTTGGCTCGCTGCAACCTCCACCTCGTGGGTTCAAGTGATTCTCCTGCCTTCACCTCTTGAGTAGCTGGGACTACAGGTGTGCAACAACATACCCAGCTAATTTTTATATTTGTAGTAGAGACATGTTTTTGTCATGTTGGCCAGGCTGGTCTCGAACTCCTGACCTCCAGTGATCCGCCTGCCTCGGCCTCCCATAAATTTTCATTTTTAAAGATGGGATCTCGCTGTGTTGCTCAGGCTGGACTCAAACTCCTGGGCTCAAGTGATCCTTCCATCTCAGCCTCCCAATGGGCTGGGATTACAGGTATGAGCCACCACACCCAGCCAAATTTGGAAGTTCTATTGCTGTGGAAGAAGAGAGGCAACCCTAGCAGTCTTTGCCACAGAGAGATTAGGTAACCTAGCTAAGGTCACACAGTGGAGAATTCGCCAAAGCTGGGACTCAAGCCCATCTCTATGAGACACTTCTAATCAAGAGGATAGGGCAAGGTATTGACAACTTTTTAAAGAGAGGGGAGAGTATGCTAGGAGTTGGAGATAGGAGAGTCCTGAGGTCAAGATCAACAGGAACTTGTGCATCAAAATGCACATGCTGAGTCAGGTCCCAGAGGGGTGGATTATCTCTCCTTGAGGGGCTGGCAAATACGCATGATGTCACTAGTTGTAGAGGAAGAGGTTGGGGCAAGTCTCCTAGAAGGACTGAGGTCACTTCTTGGGCAACAGCTTCAAGAGGCAGAATCCTGTAGCCCAGGTTCAGCCAGGCCCCCAGGGAGGACCTGGGAGGGAGCATAGTTTCCTCATGACAAGACAGTTTGCAGCAGCACTCCAAGGTGGCCCAGTGCTGGGCTATGGAGAGGGCTTATCAGCTGCGAATAGGAAACTGCTGCATTTCGCTCCTGGAATTTAGCCTCAATCGCTTCTTCAGTAAAGGCTTTCAGGCTTAAGCCCTTTGGGATTGGGCAGGGTTCTGTTCTCCTGAGGGGACCCTCCAGTCAAGGGGAGGCACTCTGGCACCAGCAGGGACAAGAAGCAGAGAGCAAGGGAGGGTGTAGCCTAGGCCAGCAGAGGCAAAAGCATTTCCTGCCTAAAGCTGGGTGCAATGAGAAGTGTGGGTGCTGAAGATCGAGGGTGCGCGGATGCGCGGATGATGCTGGACAGCTGCTGAATGGGAAGCCTTGGTTCCAGCAGTCTCACATCCTCCTGCAAGTTCTCCCACCACCCTCTGCCTCCGAAAGCATTAACGGTGGTATTTCTAGCTATGTGGCTTTGGGCACAGCAGTTTACCGTGAGCATCAGTATCCATCTGTACATATCTGAGCCTCAGTATCCTTATCTATGTAATGGGCAAAAATGCTATTTTGAGGTAGGAATACAGGTTATCTACAGGGCAGCCTTGACTGGGGCAAAGCATAGGGGATGCTGGAAATGCTCTGTATCTTGATGTGGAGGGTGGTTACACAGGTGTACATACATTTAAAGATTCATCCGGCTGTATGTGCACTTAAGATAAGGGCACTTTACTAACATGTAAGTTATAGCCCAATACAAAAGGTAACAAATAGGCCAGGTGCAGTGGCTCGTGCCCCGAATCCCAGCACTTTGGGAGGCCGAGGCGGGTGGATCACCTGAGGTTAGGAGTTCGAGACCAGCCTGACCAACATGGTGAAACCCCATCTCTACTAAAAATACAAAAATAAAAATAAAAAATAGCCATATGTGGTGGCAGATGCCTGTAATTCCAGCTACTTGGGAGGCTGAAACAGAAGAATCACTTGAACCTGGGAGGTGGAGGTTGCAGTGAGCTGAGATTATGCCATTGCACTCCAACCTGGGTGACAAGAGTGAAACTCCATCTCAAAAAAAAAAGAAGTTAACAAACAGAAAAGATGCCCCTCATTCTCAAGTCCATCCTAAAAGGTGATTGTGAGGGCCACAGGGTGGGTGACAGCAAAACATTTCGCACAGGGCCTGCCTGGCACCGCGGTGTTCTCTCATCCCCTATCTGCACCTGGGATGGATCTGCAAGACGTAATCTCAAGAAACGGAGTTGCCCTAAGTCCTCCAGGCGAACAAAACTGGAGTATGACTAACTACCAGGGAGATTTCTCTGACACACAAATTAAGGTATAAACACAAATGAGGGATGAAACATCCTGGTTTTAGGCAGGAGAGGTATCATCATTTCCGTTTTGGAATTAGCTGAGGCACAGAGGGTGGCCAGGGTGCAGGAGGCCTGGGAAGTCACGCTCCTGACTCCCAGTCCAGTGCTCTTCCCGGAACAGGAGTCACCCAGATGGCCAGGATGTCAGGCCTGGCTCCCCCCGCCCCCATGTGGCCAGCCTGGGAACTCTCCAGTTGCAGTGCTGCCAGGACTGCCTGTGCACAGATGGGCGAGACAGGCTGCCCCTCCTCCCTGTAACTCTGCACTCGATGACAACATGACAACTCAGTAATGAGTCATCCCGAAGGATGAATGAGCTGGAGAACAAACCCCGCCTTCTGGAGGCGGGGGCAGGAATCCCAGAGTGGCTCCTCTGCCTGGCTGCTGCACATTCTTTGCAAACTTGCTTGTCCAGCTCCTGGGTCTACAGGAGAACAGGGATGGCAGTGTTATCTCCCAGGTGCCCTGGCTGACCTCTCGATCCAGCCATTATGCCCAGCCCCCAGAGCCCCTACATTTGATAGTCCCAGCGAGACTTCCATTCATTGACCAAATGGTTCCCCTACCCTCCCTTGGGCAGCTACTCCCAAGTCCTCTTTCTCCTTCCAGCAGCCCCTTTCTCCCTGCTCCCTGCCGTGTACTCTCTAACTCAGCCTGATTGTCTGCTGGGCCCAAACCCTCCTGGCTGAGGTGAGAGCCTGTCAGCGGATCATTCATTACTGATACCCAGCAACCCCATTGTCCCCCACAAGCTGGTTTCTCCATCCCAGTAAATCCCACTTGGTAGCCAGTCTAAATCAAAGCTTGAAAGCAATCTTAGTGTGAATTTCTGGATCTATCCGTTCACTTATCCATTCAACCCTTCAATAAGCATGTTTTGAGTGGCCCCTGTATGCCAGGCATTATGGGGGATACTAGAGGTATAAAGACGCAAAGCATTGTCATAGTCCCTAATTTGGCACCCCAAACTGTTCCTTTTTACTCTTTCCTCCTTCCCTTCAAAAGCTTTGTTTCTGAGTTTTTCAGCTTACTAGCTATGTGACCTTGAGCAGAAAACAAAGAAGAAAAAAAAACCATTATTATAGATGCCAAGTGCTATGCAAGGTGATTTACATCTGTTATTTAATTCTCCTGACAGCACTGCGAGGTAAATATTATTATCCCCATTTTTCTAGGTGAGGGAATGGAGGGTCAGAGAACTTAGTTAAACTTGTCTGAGACCACACAGTTAGCAGCTGGCAGAGCCATGGTTTGAACCCAGGTCACTCCACCTCCCCAAACCCCTGTTTCCTCATCTGTAAACTAAATCTGTGCCATAGAAAAAATCCAGGCTAGGTACAGGCTAGTGGGTTTAGAAACCCTTTCTGCTTTTCCCCGCCCCTAGGTTCATGGCAAAGACCTTGGTCAGGGCTTCAGCTGTGCCATGCATGGCATGAAGACCCAAGACTGTAGTTGGAGGCTTACAGGGCCCGTCCAGGGGGTCCTGAGGCTGCCCTCTTCTCCCACAGATACGTTCATGATGCAGCGTTGTAGTAATCTCATCCCAGCATGGCACAACCCAGTGGAAGGAGGTGGAAATGGTATGTTGCTATTTATTTTAAAAGTCAAATATGTGTCTCAAAATAATGTTAATGAATTATTCAAATGACAGGTACAAGGATGCTCACAGCAGCTTCATTAAGAATAGCTAACAAGGCCGGGCATGGTGGCTCATGCCTGTAATCCCAGCACTTTGGGAGGCCGAGGTGGGTTGATCACCTGAGGTCAGGAGTTTGAGACCAGCCTGGCCAACATGGTGAAACCCCATCTCTATTAAAAATACAAAAAATTAGCCGGAC